>NC_079503.1:70153086-70753086 GCF_030052815.1 Hevea brasiliensis | reverse complement strand
AGCGCTTCTAGAGAGCAACATAAATGACAAAAGATATCCAGTATTGAAAATTTCATATGAAACCAGTAAAATTCTTGAGTATAGAAAATATGCTCCAATTCTATCTTTATTTGTATATATATTATTTTCTTGTTATATTATTGCACTACTAAGCAAAAATGCTTAGCTCGATTGATTGTTTTCTCACGTAGGTACTGAAGACAAGCCTAGTGGACATCTGACTGGGATTTTGGAGATCAAATCTGCAGTGTCACATTTTGTCACCTCCTCAGTAATGCATGCAGATAGGGCCCATATAGGACATATTAATGTACTTGTACATTGTAAATGTTCTTTATGTTGTAACGTAAATTATGAACACATGTAATTAAATTTGTATATGATGTAAATTATAACGTTTGTAATCATTTGTACCTTGATGTAAATTTATGAAATTTGAGAATTTTTTTTATACATATGAATTGATTATGAATGAACTGTAAAATTTGATGTGGATGAATGATATGCGAATTCTATTGAAATGATTATGGAATGAAATTATGATGTTAAAATATTTGAGATAATGTTGAAATATGAGATTATATCTAAGATTTTTTTTTCAAACAGGTGAATAGTAAAACACACAAAATGGTAATAAAATAGGGAAAACTCAATCAGTTTCTCCTTTGAATATAATTGATTTTAAAACATAATGAGATTTTAATTAAATAATAAGTAAAGTAAGATAAGGTAAGGTGCTCCGATGCCAAGTGTGACACACCTTGCTCGGCTACACTGTAGACGGGTGAGGGGTGTTATAAGAAGTAGCATAGGAATTATGAATTCTTAAGCATTAAGGAAATCAAACTTGACTATGAATCTTCCCATCTACATGTCACACACACATTCACACACACACGTGCACAATTAAGCTCAAATTAGAATTAAGGCATGTTATCTAAAAGCCCAAAACAGAATTGAAAAAAGAAACCTTACATATGAGCCCATTTTAGGACATACTTAACTCACTTTGGGCCTTTATAACACTTATGTCCAAATTAAAAGCAAAAGCCCTAATTAATTAAGCACATCATAAAAACACATTTAAAAGCCCAATAAACATGTCTTACATGTTTTCCTATGCAGTCACCATGACACAAATACAATAAATGCCTAAAATGCCCCAAGTGTCCAAAACATGTAAACTAAGCCCAAACTCAACCAAGATTGAATCTTTTTCAATCTAAATTTTTCCTTAACCTTGGAGAATCATAAAGAATCATCAATCAAGGTCAAAAAAATAAAATATTATTCTGTACCAAAATACCTTTAAGTGCAAAAATGGCATAAACTATTACAATTAAGCACAAATTCATCCTAAGCATGCAAATAACTCTAAAAACATAAAAGAAACATAAAACAACCTAAATAAAATGAAGATATGAACAAAAGACTAAATATAAGAGATAAAAACATATACTTTTAAGTACTTATCATATAAAAATGATTGTGAGATCTCTTGATGAAAAAAAGACCCTTTTCGATCTCAAGGAAATGATGAGGAACTCTTTGTAATGATCGGGCTCCAACCACTAGAGGAATTGTCCGCTTTAGCCATAAGCCTCACGATTTTGTCCCATAGGTGGAATGGAGAACTTCCTAGGAGGTCACCCATCCTAGGATTCCTCTCAAGCGAACACGCTTAACCCTGGAGTTCTTCCAACTCTCCAGGCCATTCCACTAAAAGGCGCCTTTAGTGATTAGTTTCCCTATTTTATATATCATTACTTTTTGAACCAAAGATCATCTTTGTGCTTTGCCGATGTAGGATTTGCCTAAGGGACCTTTCTCCCCCCATTTCGAGACTCAGCGTCCTCGCTGAGGTTTGCCCCACCATCGCCTAAGAGGACACGCGAGCGGCTCTGATACCAATTGTAACGATCGAGCTCCAACCAATAAAGGAATTGTCCGCTTTAGCCATAAGCCTCACAGTTTTGTCCCATAGGTGGAATGGAGAACTTCCTAGGAGGTCACCCATCCTAGGATTTCTCTCAAGCGAGCACGCTTAACCCTGAAATTTTTCCAACTCTCCAGGCCATTCCACCAAAAGGTGCCTCTAGTGATTAGTTCCCCCATTTTATATATCATTACTTTTTGAACCAAAGATCATCTCTGTGCTTTGTCCCTTAGGCAAATCCCACATCGAAAAAGCACGGAGATGGTCTTTGGTTCAAAAAGTAATGATATATAAAATGGGGGAACTAATCACTAGAGGCGCCTTTTGGTGGAATGGCCTGAAGAGTTGAAAGAACTCCAGGGTTAAGCGTGCTCACTTGAGAGAAATCCTAGGATGGGTGACCTCTTAGGAAGTTCTCCATTCCAC
Organism: Hevea brasiliensis; assembly: GCF_030052815.1. Classification (NCBI taxonomy): domain Eukaryota; kingdom Viridiplantae; phylum Streptophyta; class Magnoliopsida; order Malpighiales; family Euphorbiaceae; genus Hevea; species Hevea brasiliensis. The sequence goes on along the minus strand of NC_079503.1, from coordinate 70,750,724 downwards.
CTATGGGACAAAACCGTGAGGCTTATGGCTAAAGCAAACAATTCCTCTAGTAGTTGGAGCCCGATCGTTACAATCTTGATGTACCATATCTTAGTGCAATAGGTGCATTAGTGTTTCTTATTAGTCATACTTAACATGATATAGCTTTTCTTATAAATTTGTTAGTAAGATATAGCTTTTCTCCAACTAGAATACATTGAAATGGAATTAAGCATTTATGTTGATATCTTCGAGGTATAATGGATATGGGTTTATATTATACTAACATGTCACAACTAGATTAGATTAGTTATGCAAATGCAAGTTATTTATCTGATCTATATAATGATAGATCCCAGACAGGCTATATATTTATATGTAAAGGTATAACTATTTCATGGTGTTTTACAAAAAAAGAAACTATAGCTGTTACTTCTTTTAACCATGCAGAAATTTTAGCAATTCATGAAACAAGTTGAGAATGTGTTTGGTTGAGATCAGTAATTCAACATATTTGAAGTACATGTGGTTTACCTACCAAAAAGGAAGTTTCAACCATTTTTTATGAACATATTACTGCATGTATAAATCAATTGAAGAAATTATAAATTAAATGAAACAGGACAAAACATATTTCTCCATAATTCTTCTTCATTCATGATCTTCAGAAAAATGGAGAAATTAATGTTCAGCAAATTTGCTCAAGAGATTATTTTGCTGATTTGCTCAACAAAACACTTCCAACTACAAGTTTCAAAAAATTGGTAAACAAGATTGGAATTCGAAAACTCAAAGATCTCAAGTGATATCTTCATGAGGGGGAAGTTAATACGCACTGTACTCTCCATCTTCCTATGTATGCCTATAAATAGAGGCATTGTATTTGATGTTCTATACACTTGAAAAATCAATAAAAAATTCTACTGTCTCTCAATCTTCTCTTTTCTATTATTCTCTTAGTTTTATCTTATTTTATAACAAATTTATCTTTACGAGAAGGAAGAAAAAATTTTTTCCCAAATATGAGATGGAAGAAATAGCACATGCTTATTACATGTGAATATGTGAGGCGTTAAAGACTATGCCCATTTAAGTGAGATTCCATTTTAGAAGATTCTTGTTTCTCTTTTTATAATTTTTTTTCCTTTATTTCTCATTTTGCTTTTTTCATGTTTCACATGGCTAGATAAAGTTTGGTTAATTTCATTCTCACCAAAATTTAGCAATTACAATAACTGCCTTTAATTTCAATTAGTATTTCTTTTTATAATTTACTTCGACTGAAATAATTTCAATTTATATATTAAAATACATCATTGAACAATAAAGCAAATTTTACTTGATATTGCTATTCATAAGAATGACTTGAGAGATATTAAAAGAAAATAAATTCCTAACTTTGTTATCAAATCTAAAATCTAATGTAATTCCTTCTCTCTTCATCTTTTTTTTTTTTATCAAAGGCATGAAATTCATTAAAATTGATGTATAACAAGGGTAAAAGCCTAGATACATATGGCTTAAAAAAAACCCTAATTACTAGATAATACTGCAACCCAAATCTATAATAATTCACCCACATATCTAAAGAGAAATCTTAAAACCCAACTCTTTGGAGGGCCTAAGCCCAACACCCAAACCCTTGCTAGGGTAAGAAACACAGCAGAGGAGTTATAGTGTCATCATCTCCTCTATAGCCATCATTGGGAATCTTGGTTGTTGAGGGAAGGACAGTGTCGTTAATGGCATAAGTCAGTAAGAAATACCTAAAAATAACATCCACAGTGATGGATCGAGCCAATCTATGATTGTAGGCAACTCATAAAGTGGAGAAACATGAGTGATTGATAGCTTAAGAGCTAAGAGCTAGAGGTCACGAGAACCAAGAATTAACAGTCTGCACCATTAAAGCTCAGAGGGTGATTATATTGCCGATCGCCAAGCATCCCACTCACGCTATCCCCATTTAGCCACCAATGAATGAAAAAAGTAAACATTCACGCTTGTTCACTGTCTGAAGACAGGCTGAAAAAAGTAAACATTCACGCTTGTTCACTGTCTGAAGACAGGCAGACAATAGCTAAACCTTCTTCTTTCAACACAAACACATGCATGCAAGAAATCCAACCAAAAAATACAACACAATAGGTAGACCTTGTCCTCGCTGATCAGCACTGGATCTATTGCTAAAAAGATGTCACTCGTAACCTTGTTTATGAAAAAACCCCATCCGAAGGAGGGGAGGACTCAACCTACATCCTGGACAAGGAAGGTGGTTACCCCTGCCCAAATGGTGCATAGGGAACCACTAAATGACAATCACATAGAGACTGACTGCCTAAGATGAAAAAGGAAGAAAAACAAGAGAGAAAATCCTAGTCCTTTGCAAGAAACTCTTTCTATTTTCCTTCTTTCCTTATTCTCTCTTGAAATTTTATTTTTACTCACTTTGGAAATTATATCAAATTCATTGAAAGTAGAATTGCAGATGACATAAATCCATAAAAAAAAAATAGAACAAAAGAAATCAAAATATAAAAAAAAAATTAGACAAACAAAACAATCCCTTAGACCTCTTAATATGTTAGGAAAAAAAATAAGAGAAAAATAAAGGTTTATGTAACATTATTGTTCTCCTGGAAATTTCCTTTTTCTTTCTATTTGCCATCATTTTTCAAAAACTAATTACATTGTCTAAAATTTAAAAAAAAAAATCTTATCCAATAAAATCCCAAACTAAAAATACAATTTCGCACAATTAGTGAACTGAAATTCAAGTCCCATGTCTAGCAATGATTGTTTGGTTCAAAATGTAAACGTGGCAAAATTCTCAACATTTGAATGCAAATGCAAATATCAAAGAAGAAAGCATAATTTCCCTTTCCCTCAAACCAAAGTTTTCCTTAGATTCTCTCATTTTCTATCCCATATTTTCTTAAGAAAACATAGTTTCAAATGTTATCCATTTCCATTTTTCTCTCTTTTCAGAAAGAAAATCCTCTCTTTATTTTACTTCTCAATTTATAAAACACTCTAAAACCACCCAACTTCAATTTTTGATGGCCAAAACAATTGTAGGGGCTGGCTTTAGGTCACGATAATAGTTAGTGTGGGATTGGGTACGTCAAGACACACAACAAAGAAAAGGGGTTGGATTGTAATAGTAACCGATATAGTCCAACCCAAAATCTGATCACTCTTGATCGGATCGGGTTGGACCTACAACCAAACTCACATTCCTCGGACTCAGTTACAAATTAGTCCAGGTGTGACTCAGCACAGATTAAGCTATCTCTGGACTTTAAGAGATCGAACATTGTTAGACCTTCAAGCTAGGAGATTGAGACTCTATAGATGAGATCAGAATGATGTAGACATTATACGTTTCCTTAGCATACAACTAAAGTTAAGTCCACTGTGAAGGCACATTCCATTATGAGGTTATCTAATAGAATCCCGTGGTTAATGCTAATAATCTCCCATCACAACATATAAATAGGTTTCAAATGTTAGTTATGTGTGCCCTAGAGCATGCACTAATCTTGTAACTTAAAAATAACATTGTAAATTTTAATGGCAATAAACATTTCATTTAAATGTTGTATATGTTCTATATCATATTTATTTGAAATTGTCCATTAGCAATATGTTATATATTCTATTCTTATGAGATAAGAATATGAGTGACAGAATATATAGGACATTTGCTATAAAGCAGAGTTCGCAGCTAAAGGATATTTTGGTGGGCACATTATATCCAAAGAGCTGTTACCTCTTTTATCTCCATTGATCAGTATGAGATACTGATATGTATGGAATGGTGAGTCTCATGCTATCTGATATGATATATCGGGATAAATATAGTGGACACTTATGAGATAAGTAAGTCGAACTTGTGACGTACAGATAACATGAACATGGTGGTTACTCGAATCAATAAAATGTTATCTGTGTCATACTAGTGCATGTAATCCTCAGACCTGAGATGACACGGTTGTCTCTTATATGGGTGGTTTGAGTTTGATACCACTTACATATTTGTATTGTGTATGGATATTCCAGTGTGTATTGGCTCAAATTAGTTATATATTGGAACAGGTATTCAGTCAAGAGGGGATCCGTAGCCTTAAGTAAACAGGGTTAAAAGTCCTATGCGGATTTGAGCTATTCTTGACAAGATTAAGTTCCTGGCCAGGACGAGTGACTTTATCAGGAAAGGTGTTTCCTGATGGTAAAGTCTTACATGTCGAGAATCAGATTTCAAATGAGTGCATAAGATTCCATGATAAGGGGTTTGACTCAACTATGACCCTTAATGGGATTGGGACATAATACAGAAGGATTTTAGTGCATGGTGATGTATAATTAAAGGTTAATTTTAAGATATTTCTTATTGCTAATTGGGTGGCCATGGCATGCTATGCTAGGTGTTAACCATGGTCTATGAGATGCCTAAAATGATTTGGGGAAATCATTTGTGGTCTGGAAGAGTTCCAATGATATTAAGAGTTAATATCATTTCTCATTACCAGTTAGTAATGAGCCTAGTAAGTCACACACCTACACAAGTTAACCACCAAGTTAATTATGATTTAATTGATTAACTAAAAAGTTTAATTAATTAATTAAATATATTTGATTTGCAATAAGATTGCAAAGTCCCTAGCATGACTTGAAACCAAATCTTGAATAATGGATGTAAATTGAATTTATATTTAAAGAGTTTAAATATCAATTTAGTTGTGAAATTAATTAATGGAGATTAATTGATTAATTAATTTATATATGATATAAATTAATTTGAGAGAGAAATTACTATTTTGGGTTGAGAACTCAAAATTCAATACAAGGGCAAAATGGTAATTTTATATGGTAATACGTGGCACCATGAGATGGTGACACGTGATACCTATAGATGTGTGCTACTTGTCTTCTATTAATGGAAGATCAATTGTTGATGATTTAATCTTGCATTGACAAGTGTCATAATGAGATTAAGACACATAAAAGCTAGATTAAATTAGAGCTTGACATGTGGCACTCTATTAATGGTTTTTGTCTCTTGTATATAAAAACAAGATAAGAAGAAACTTGTATTATCTTCTTCCTTATCCATGTTGGATGGCAATCTCTCTTTCTCTCTCTTCATATATTTCTTCCATTGATACTTGAAAGAAAGCTTGTTTCTTTCTTGAATAAAAAATTTTAGAAATTGTTTCTAGCCACCTACATCCATTAGAACATCACCTAAAGACACACACCCTAATTTTTAGTGGTTGGCAAGCATCAAAGAGAGGATTTGGGGTTGCCTAAGGTGATCTTAGTGGAAGCTTGTGGTGGATAAGCTAGGGTTTAATTAGGTTTAAATGCTAAGCCTCAATCCTTGATGGCAAATGAATTCCAAATGCATGTTAAAAGAGTGTTTTGACATGCTTTAGGGCATTAGAGATTGACTAGGATCATAATACACTTGCATGTATGCATGAAACCCTAGTGAAAAATTTTTGAAATTCATCCTCTAAGGCCCTAAACACGCTTCCCAATGCCATCATCAAACGCCTACTCAAGTTTTTTTTTTTTTTTTTGACACATCTTAAAGATATAATGTTTCATTGACATTTCTAAGGGAATCTTCACTGACTTAAGTGTCAGAGTGATCACCAAACGGCTGCTTACCTCACACCTTTTTCATTATGTATTGGCAATTATCTTTTTTTAGTTATTTTAATAATAAATGTTTTTATAAGTTATTTTTTACTAAATACACCAACTGCTAATCAGTTACTTATAAACATTTTAACCAAACACATAACAATTTAAAAATTTTAAGTGCTTAAAACTCAAATTAGCTTATAAGTACTATAAACTGATTTTCATAAGTTAAGTCAAATATTATTTTAATGTATCAAAACAACGCCTATAAGTCTTGATCATTCCTTTTATGTTTATTAAATTTTGCTTACACATTTCATCTTCTTTTATGGGGTTAATTTTACCCATCGTCCCTTAGTTTAGGTTGTTGTATAAGTAGTGTCCATCAACTCAATTTCTGTAATAAAAATCTCTGAACTTCAATTTGAATATCATTAAAATATCTAAAACCAATTTCATATTTGTAGGTTAACTTATGGCAAAATTTCACTCTATCCCTTTACTTAGATAAGTATACTATAGACATCCCTTAATTTTAATTTATATTACAATCCCAAAACTTCAATCTAATATATAAATGATTTTTAATACAAAATGTACTAAACAATAATTTAAGATTGGATATATTATTTTACTTATGTAAGCAAGAAAGACAAAAACTATATATAATATCAATCTATATAAATATATAAATATATATATATATATATATATATATATATATATATATATATATATATATACTTAATTAGATATTGAATATCATTAAAATAAAGTAAGATAATATATATTAAATTTTTCTTATATTAAAAAAAATCAAAGAAAATAAAATAAATTAGATGTGAATCCTTTAGACATTAATCTAAAATCAAATTAAATATTAAATATTATTAATTTTCTTTAAGAAAACAATAACAATTACATAATTTTCAGTAAGACACAAAATAAATAAATAAATAAATAATTGTAAATATCTATAAAAATATTAGACTACTTTTGAAAGTATAATTTTATTTTAAATAAGTCAAAAATAAATTAAAATTTTAAATTAACGTTAGAAGTTTGAAAGGAAAATTATATAATTATAATATATGATTTATGATGAATATTTTATAAAAATTTCAAAGAAAAAAAATAAATTAAGTTGAAGTTTATAAATTTTTATGATATAAATTAAAGTTGAAGGAAAATTATGATTCGCCTATTTAATTTCAGGGATAGTGAATGAAATTTAAGCACATATTAATTTATAAACCAATAATAGTATGTAATAAAGATTTTAATGATAATGCAATTAAATTTCAGAGATTTTTATGATATACATTTAAGTTTGAAAGGATGCCAATAGAATCACCTAAATTTAGTAACTATTGATATTTAGGTAGAAGTTCAGCCATAGAAATTACAAATTCAATGATAGAAATCGTAAATTCTCTATTTAAGAAAATACCAAAGTCTGATAATTTCCAAATCCAACTTATACAAAGATTGGTAGATTATAACTGAGTGAACTGTTCTTTCCGCAAAATGGCAAAATCAAAAGCTCTATCAACACTATTCCGTGATTCAAATTAATATAATTGATATTATATTTTATATAAGTGATTTATCCTAAATTGTCTTATACTTATTTATATTTAATGCTTCGAGACTAAGATCTATCTTTGGGCAATTTTAAGAATACACTCCTAGCAGGTAATAGCAGAGTGATTTATCAATTTCCAAACAATACAGAAGAGACTGCTAAAGAAGAACAAAAAGAAAAAATCAATATAGCAATCAACAAAACTTATTTCCCTACATCAGAAGGTTACAGCACTCATCTCATCTAACTCAAGGAAATAACAAATATAAATAGGCAAAAAACTGCTCACCACTGGATACTCAAAATATATATACACCAAAAAGTTTATAAGAATAATTTGTTTCAGCTATGACTCACAGGTACTTGAAGTTACATATTAGTATAGAATCTATATGAAAGAAACCCATGACCATTACAATACCTGAATTATAAAAACAACAGAAAATCACTGAAGTAAAAGAAATTCAAGTGCCCTAGAAGATACTCCTTGAGACAAATTGTTGCTGAATCACTGATATGACTGGGAAAACAGATCCCAGAACATGTTTATCACTAGCCTTTTGTTCTCTTAGTTTGCTTGCATGCATGCCACTAAATTTGAATTAAAGGAAAGAAACATCAGAAAATCACTGAAAGTTAAGAGACTCTTCAAGACAAACTAACGCAGAATCACTGTAGATCAGGAATATAACAAGAGATAACATATCCCAGAATAAGTTCAACACAAAATTTTTGTTCTTTTAGGTTGCTGCCAAGCATGCCACTGCTTGAATTAGAGAAAGGAAACATCAGAACATAACTTGAGAAATTAAGGCATATTTAATCACCTTAGAAATAAACTCTTCAATACAAACTATCCCAGAATCACCCTCTGTCTATGATATGACATGAAAACAGATGCCAGAACAAAAAAATTTTGTATTTTTAGGTTGCTTCCAAGCATGCAACTAAACTTCAATTAGAGAAGTACTTAAAAATAATTTCAGTCCTGAAGATTCTCAAGACGGTTTCAGGCATATGCATGTAACCAAAGGAGGAATTACACTAATATATAAATCAAAATCCCATAATCGAGTACCAAACCAAAGAATTCAAATTTCAATTATTTAAACCTCACTGAAAAATATGAATTGATACAATAATCTTCCAATGCTAGTAATGTGAATTTAAGAAAGTCTAACTTAATATAATTAACAAAAAGGTTACAAGATTACCACAAATATATATATATATATATATATATATATATATATATATACTCCGGTAATAAATATAAAATAACCATTAGATATGGGCAATTGCCTTTCAATTTTATTAGTTTAAGGTATCATGTATTTTCCTTCTAAAACATACAAGTAATAAAGAAAAATATAATACCTTTTTATCAAAGAGTTCAATAGAAAGTACAGAAAGCAAACAAAAATACTTGGCAATGGCATCTAAAATTTATGGTAGAGCAATGGCATCAATCTGAAAAGCAGCATAAAATCACTTGTACACAAATTAAAATTAAGCTTTAGCTTGAAGATGATGCATTCCTTATACTTTCCCACATAGCAGGACCTTCTGGATGGACATCCACAAAATATTTTACAAATCTTGTATCTGAACATGCAAGAATAGTGCTCAAGGACAACATCGGCTTTGCAGCACCTCTGTCTCGCAGCCACACATACATTCTAAATCTATGATTAATCCTTTCCATATCATAGCATAAATATGCCGGGAATGGCACCACTGCTGCAAGTGGATAGCCTAAGCAATTTGCCAGGCAGTCAATCTTCTTTTCAATTACATCTTTGGTCTGGTTAAGCACCATTGGAGCTTGTTTAATCAAGCTTGAGACAGAATTGTAGTCCAAACCAGCTTGTACCAGGCAATCAAACCTCTCTTGTAATTGATCCCCTCTACCTCGGAACTTTTTTAGAGCTCTCATCATTTCATCTGAGTTCTCAACATATCCTAATCTCAATAAGAATGCTGTTTTCTCCATCTTTTTACTATGATCCTCAGACACTATCTGTTTGCTGCTTCTGACTTTCGACTTAGAAGCTAAGCTGAAGAACTTCATTGGGTCTTGCCTTATGATTTGGCATAAACTATCTTTCTTAATGTCTAAGTCCTTACATACAGTTTTAGGTCCTTTCAAAGAACATGAACACAGAAGTTCCATATGATTAGATACAATGTTTGCAATTTCTTCTACTCCCATTCCAATGTAGATAAAAATATCCAGTGCCCGCAAAAGATTCTTTTCACACTTAGCTGACAAGATTTGTGGGTTTTGAACAAACAAAGAATAAACCTCATTCATATCTATACCCAATTTGAGCAACCTGCCAAACAATACATAAACCTTCTTCCCAGAACCTTCAAGTACTAATAGAGGATTTGTTTTAAACAAATTACACAACTGTTCCTCTCTATAACCCACTTTATCAAGAAAATCCATTGTGTCAAGAATTCTTTTCCAGTTGTAAGAATCCCTGCAGGAAAAATACCCACCAATGCGATCATTACCTATCCCTAGCCTACGTAAATTCTTGAGTACATTAACAAAATCATTGTCAACTCCACCAATCAGTAGAGATGGGCAACAACTAACAAGCTTAATAACCGTGCTTTTACTTAGACCCAACTTTTCATAGGCTAGAAGTTTCGAATCCAACAAACCATATTCATATATGAAAATCTCTCTTGCTTCCTTGTACATCTTGCCAATCTTAATGCGAGGAATCCCGTAATTGCATAAAACATGGAAATTCTCGAGCAAGACATGATCATCACTCAAAAAAATCAAGTGCCGTGGAAGCAACGAAGAAAGCTCAGATGGGCACAAACCTAAACTCTCAAAGAATGGCTCAAATTCGTTGATTGGATTATACATAAGGTATTTATTTAAGGACCTTGTAACATCTTTCTCGGTATCAATCTTGGAGAGCAAATTTTGAAGGAAATTAGGTGAATTCTTGCTAATATACTCAGCATCTGTTATGCTTAAGCTCCGAGTGGAATGTAAGTACTCAAATAGCACATCTTGAGCCTCGGTTCTAGCAGTACGAGAGACAGGGATACCAGAAAAAGAACTATGTGACTGAGTTGAACAAGAACAGGAGAATTTGAGATTGTGGGTTAGTCTAATACTGCAAAAGCACCGAATTTTAAACGAAATGGAAAAAGGGTTACATATAGGATTGGATTTTTCACAGACCATAGGAGAAAGAACAAGAAAATGATTGACTTGAGCTATCATATTAGATAATTTGGATACCTTCTTTAAGATTCTGGGCAATACCATGGCAACAATAGGAAAACAGAGAAAAATTATGGGTTCTAATCAGGATTCTCGGAGTTCAAACAATAATTTCGCATAGAAATGAAAGAGAGAATGGAAATGAAAATACCTTCAGAAAGTTATTGATGCGATATTGGATTCTTAGGCTGAAGAAAAGGAACGGATGAAGGCTTTGAAGCATCACTAACCACGCTCCTCTGACGAAAAGAGACAGGCACAGCTGAAGCTTTGGCAGTGTTAAAACCCTAGAAGAAGGGTTTTTCAATCTCTGATCTAACAACTACCCGTTAGTGTTTTATGACCCTCTTCATTTTCCAAATTTAAGAAAGGCAACCAGGCGGATTAGGGTGAAAATTACTCGCTCTGGCCTCACCCCACAGGGGTTCGATTTGGGCAAGTACTTTTCTCACTTGAAAGCGAATTGGGGCCCATGGAAAATTTTCTTTTCTCATTTAATTTATTATTATATAATATAAATTTATTTATTAAAAAAGTATAAATTTTAAACGTAATTTTAATAATATATTTATAGTCTTACCAAAATTATAATATTTGAATACATAAATATATAAAAATAAATTTTTTTATAATAAAAATTGATAATATATTATTGTGTGGTGGGTTACGAGGATTAGGCAAAGAGAAGGTCCCCTGTTCCATCCTCCACAATATCAAAGTCATAAAGAGTTAAAAAAAAAAAATCAAGTTTAAGACAATGTACCAGGTTCAAAAACTTTTGTCATCTTTATCTGTGGGATCTTCGAATTTGGTTTAGCATCATCTTTCTATGATACTACCACAATGCTAAGATATTAATGTTATAAAGACAGATGAAATGAGTTACCACCAAGATAATAACTGGAATAAACTCATAAGAAGAGATGTGGGTGGTAACTTGTCCCTTGCAGAAGTCCACTATCTTTTTTTTATCATAAGTCCAATGACCTAAGTTCATCATAGTGGATACAAGAGAGGGAAAGTGTTAGGCACTCTCTTTATCTGGGCTTATCTTAGAGTAAAGACCTGCCTCTACTATTGATTCCTAAAGTCTATCTTATTGTTTGTTTTATTAAATTTCTTATTCATACGATTAATGCAAGTCTAAAGTTAACACATTAAAATTCAACCATTCAAAGAAATATCAGGTACATACATGCGTATAGAAAATCCTATCATATGATGTTTTTAAGTTAAAAGAACCACCTTATTTACCATCTTACCCTAACATGTGAATTAAACTAAGTTAATTATATACTATATTTATTTACATGCTGGATTACATAAAGCACTAAGTAAAGATCATACCATGCTCAAAAAAAGGGTGTTCTTAAGCATGCCTTAGTTTCTAGGTTGTATACTTTTAAGCCTTTTATTACCATATTTTTCTATATGCATCTTTACTAAAACCCAATTACATACCAAAGGTTTAATTCAATATTTTCAAAACAAACTAAAGTAACTTAAAGTCCACAAAAAAAAAAAAATTAAAGTCCTATAACTAAAGAAAGAGAGAGGAGAATAGAAGTTAAATTTTAAAATGGCCTTTTACAAAAAATAATAATAATAATAATCCTACAATTATTACAAGGGCTTAGGCCTAACAACCTTATGCAATAGGTTTTGAATCTCCAAAGTGAGTCTTGATCCATCATTTGTATAGACTACATCCTCCATAAGCTTTTACTTGCTTCATGTATGAGCCTTGTGCTTTTTATAGACTTGAGCTAATTTTATTTATTTAAAGAATTTAAAAAATAAAATAATTAACTAATTAATTAGGTTAATTAAAAAAAATAAAATTAAAGAATAGAATTTAAATCAAATTAAAATATAGAATACAATTTAAAATAGCACTACTAAATGAGGTGAAATTTGCAAAGGGTGTAACTCTAGACTTCTTGCTTCACTCAGTCAATCTTGCACCAAAATAAAAGTCATTAAACTCATGCAAAACAGAAAAATAAAAGTTAGTATCAGAACCAAACAAGTAAAATAAAATTAAACATAAATTTGACATAAAAAACCAATAATTCATTATACATGGCATCAATTTTGCAACAATAATTAAAAATAGCAAATCACCTAGACAAATTATGAGATTTTATGATAATATGCCTAACATATCATACTAAAATTCAGAAAAAATAGCCATTCAAAAAAATTCAAAATTGTGTGTGCAATAAGCAATGAAATTGACATATGGATTTTATTACCTAATCTGACCTATGGAAACAAAATGGCACTTTCATACCAAACCAGAAAGGAAATTGAAAATATAAAAATATGGAAAGAAAATTGACATTTTAACATGCAATTTAGGCTTAAGAATCACTCAAAAAGACCAAATATAGACCAAGTTATCACCTTTTCAAAATAGGGTTAGTAATGTGCCTACGCAAGTGCAAATTTTAAAAAATTATAACTAATTCTAGAAAATCATTTTTAAGTGATTCAAAAAGCAAATCACATGTAAATAATGTAAATAATTCATTAAAAATAATATAAGAGGCAAAAGAATTCATTTTCAAAAGATAAAATAGAATAGAAATGAAAAAATGTCCTAAGCATGCATATGGACTGATTCTGATGCCTAGTTAGATTTACCTTATTTTGGTGTTTCAATTTTTGGATTAGAGGCCTTCTAAGACACCCAAAGACAGCTTGGAATGATGAAAATTACATCTAGAACAATGGAGATGCAATTGGAGGTTTTTAAGGGGACCTAAAGTGAACTTAATACACTAATTAGCTAGGGCTAATTTTGGTGAAAGGTGGTAGCCGAATGGTGGCTTGAATGAGACTTTAGGGCATGTTCTAATTAATTTAGAATCTCCCCAAAGTGGTCAACAGATTGAGAGTTAATTTAAGGTCTCTTAGGATGGGTATTTGTAAGAAAATCTAAGGCTAGTGTGATAAGATTAGATTGATCTTGTTTAATTTGAAAATTAAATTACTCTCACCTTATCCTCATCTCTGGATTTAAATTAGGCTAAGATAGTGGCTAATCATTTTATTTGTCTTTTTAATTAATTTTTAATTAATTTTGAAGATAAATAAAGCCCAAATTAATCAAAGCCTATTTCTTATTTTAATTATCCTATCCGAATTTGGCTTGGAGGTGAGGCCTAGTGTGCTTGGTCATTAATCAAGCCTAGTCCATTGCTTTCTTGGCCCTTTAGAGACCTTGGTGACGTTCGTCCATGGCCTAATCAAATGGCTCAAGTTTCAGGTCTAAGTCAATTTTTTCCTTTTTTAAAGCACTTAATCCTTTTTTCTACTTTATTAATTTTTAAATAATTTTCAACCATTCTAAATGTCCATGAAGTGTCCCAGAATGTCTCAAATCCTTTAATTCATTATCATAGGGCTTCTCATTGCCTCTACACAGCATGCATTCAATGAGGTAAAAAAAGAAATAGGTGTCTACAGTTTGCTCCCCACTGTAACAGAGTTTAGGAACATTGCTAAAGATACTGCCAAAGTTCGTCAAAGTATATTGACTTATACGATGTAAAGAAGCGAGGTTTGAGTGTACCACCTTCCATAATATACTCGCTACCTGAGTTAGGTCAAGACTTTAGCTATGTTTCCTACTCCTTCTAAGACTAGTGGTTACATAGGCTATAATAAAAGGTGTGTGATTTTGAAAATTTTGAGGCTTTGAACCTAGAACCACCAGGCTTCCTACGTATCTCCTTCAAAGGGAGAATCAAATCCTATCATAGTTCTGGAAAAAAAAAAAAGTGCAACTTGATTTGAAAAAGCTTGATTTGCATCTAAGTAACACTTAGATTGCCTACGTATCTCCTTTTGAGGGAGAATCAGGCCTGACATAACTCGACCGGTGTAATTTTGAAAATTGATTTGAAAAAGACTTTGTAAGATTACTTGAAATCTCACAATTTAAGTGATATTGGAGTTCATAGACACCAACATTATTGTGCTTATGCTTTTGAAAGTCTCTGCTAGAGAGATGGTTTGCTTTTAAAATTCACTAGGGACCTTTTGAACTTCTTTGAAAACTTTTTATCATTTAGAGACCATTTTGTAATTTTGCAACTTCACTAGAGAGTAAAATGTACTTTTTTATCTTTTAAAAAAAAACTATTTTGAAAGCAAAGATGTAAAATTTGGACTCAAAAATTGGATCTCTTTGTAATTTTCAATATGTCTAGGGACCTTTTTGTGATTACTCTTATGGAGATGAAAATGCAATCTTGCATCTCTTTGGGAATGAGGTGAATTTTTTATGCATAATATGCAAAAATGCATGCAATGCAAATCCTAGCATTCTCCTTCATTCTTATGTCACTCTTAAGAGTCCTCTTCCTATCCAATTTCTTCCTTTTGATCTTATTCTTGCCCTTAACTCAATCCAAATTGCCATGTTTGTTCAAATATATTGTTCCTAATCCTTGTGCTCATTCATACATGTTAAACCTAATCTTTACGCTCACTTAAGCATATTGTTCTTCAATCTCATGCTTGCTTTAAGCATGTTATTCCTAATTTCCATGCTCGCTTAAGCATGTTAATCTTTATTTCCATGCTTGCTTTAAGCATGTTATTCCTAATCTCAATGCTCGCTTAAGCATGTTATCCATTGTCTTCATGCTTTCTTTAAGCATGTTATCCAAAATATCCATGCTCAATTTGAGCATGTTATGCCTAATCTTTATGCTTGCTTTGAGCATGCTATCCATAATCCTCATGCTTGTTTTAGCATGTTATTCCTAATTTCTATGCTCACTTCGAGCATGCTATTCATAATCTTTATGCTTGCTTTAGCATGTTATTTTTAATCTCCATGCTTGCTTTGAACATGCTAGTTCTTCAATAACATGATTTAGCATATTGTTCTTCAATCTCATGCTTGCTTTAAGCATGTTATTCCTAATTTCCATGCTCGCTTAAGCATGTTAATCTTTATTTCCATGCTTGCTTCAAGCATGTTTTTCCTAATCTCAATGCTCACTTAAGCATGCTATCCATTGTCTTCATGCTTTCTTTAAGCATGTTATCCAAAATCTCCATGCTCAATTTGAGCATGTTATGCCTAATCTTTATGCTTGCTTTGAGCATGCTATCCATAATCCTTATGCTTGCTTTAGCATGTTATTCCTAATTTCTATGCTCACTTTGAGTATGTTATTCATAATCTTTACGCTTGCTTTAGCATGTTATTTCTAATCTTCATGCTCGCTTAAAGCATGTTATCCATATTCTTCATGCTTGCTTTAAGCATGTCATCTATAATATCCATGCTTGCTTTAAGCATGTTATCCATAATCTCCATGCTTGCTTTAAGCATATTATTCTTAATCTTCATGCTCTATTTAAGCATGTCGTCCATTATCTTCATGCTCACTTTAAGCATGCTATTTATATTATTCATGCTTGCTTTAAGCGTGTTATTCCTAATCTTTGTGCTTGCTTTGAGCGTATTATGCCTAATTCTTATGCCTGTTTTAAGCATGTTACTCATTTAGCCAATCTTAACTTGCCTACTTAGCTTTCTTTTCCTCTTTGATATTTTCCTTTTCTCTTGAATTTTCATCCTTTCATGTAAATCAGATGTTCTTAAGTGGTGCATGATGCAACTATACTCGATAATGCATATGGCTCACAATGCAAGCATATCCTAATGATGCTACTCTCATGTCTTCTAAGTTTTAAAAAGTTTCCATTGGGAAGTGATACCTTTAGAAAAACTCATTTGGGAAAAAAAATTATAACATTGATGAAATGAAATGCAAGTTTGAACTAAAAGTCTTGTTGCTACAAATGCTGACCCTACTAGTTCCATCGGTTCAATCTATAAGTAAGGTTTATTTCGAGTCCTTAATGAATTGGGTAGGGGTGCCTTTCTAGCTCTTGTGCCACCATTCATCATAGAATGTTGTCCTTGATCTACCTTTATTAGTTTCTTTTCTATTTCAATTCATCTCAAGAATCCCTAAGAGCTCAAACTCCACTTTACTTCCATTTTGATTGAAAATTTATAATCTTCTTTCATTTTTTATTCACAATGTCTTCCACGATTCTTCTCTTGTTACTCATTACACTGTGCTAATCAACATTGCCCTCTAGTCATCTTGATCCAAAGCTTTATTATTATTATTATTATTATTATTGTTGTTGTTGTTGTTGTTGTTGTTGTTGTTGTTGTTGTTGTTGTTGTTGTTGTTGCGATTCCTTTTATTTTTTTTTACTCTAACTTTTGCCTAAGCCGTCCTTTTGAGTTTTCGACTTAGTGAGATGCTCTAACTTTTGCCTAAGTCGCCCTTTCGGGTTTTCAACTTAGCGAGCTTTTTTCTTTCTTTTTTTTCTTTTTTTTCTCCTTTTTTTTCTTTCATCCATTTTTGGTTTTTTTAACTTTTCATTTTTCTTTCTAGTCATATGCAAAACATTTAATAATTCATCTTACATTAGCATGCCTTCATCTATTCTTAATTAATTTGGGCACCACTTTTACTCTTTCTCAGTACAAAATTAGACAATTGATCTAATTTCTAGAAGGAAATAAAGTATTTATAATCTATTGGCTAACCCTTGTGGATTTTCTAGCCAACTCTCTACCTCTACTTTTCTATTTTTCTATTTTCTTTCCTTTTTCTTCTTTTTTCTTTGCCTTTTTTTTGCCTTTTTTTCTTTTCTCTTATTTGTTTTCCTTTTTTTTTGCTTTAATTTTCCCTTTACGGATTTTCACCTTAGCGAGCATCTCACATGCAAAGTATCCCACTCATGTCAATGGTATTTTGAATTTGCTTTCTCCCTTCAGTAAATTTTGAATGCTCTCCTCACCCCCACCCCCCCCAGGCCTTTATGTCTCTCTCTCTTTCTCTCCCCAATAGTTTGAATTGAAATTCCCATTTTTTATGTTAAGGTACTTTGCTATGACAAATTATGATTACCTAATTTTCTTTTAGAATTAGATCAACAGTTAAAATTGTCCCCTTAGGATTTTCAAGAGTGCCTTAATTAATTATAATAGTCTCATTCACATTAATGCTCAACAAATTCTTAAATGCTAAACATATTTCATTGAAATTGAAAAACTTAGTAAACAAGCCAAAGTAGCATTGTCCAAACATGATAATTTTATTCTAAAATAAAAGAAAAAGGCATGGTCTTTAGAATAATCTAGCTTCTGGATCAGGTATCTTTTTGTTATCAATAAGATCTTAATTCTCGTGATGGAGATGGCTACACTTATTCGCATCATGACTTGGGATCTAATGAAATTCACAATAAAAATACATGTTGAAGTTCTTTGGCAATGGATTTGGTATGGGGGCATTAGTCAAAGGCTGGATCATTCTTCAATCTTGCAAAAACAATGCTATAGGTTCACCCAATTTAGAAAATCTCCTAAGAGCTTGATCACCAGACCTTTGATTGTGAAAAGCTCTATTGTGATGGATATTTCTTTCCTAACCCATATGCCTATTTGGGAATCTATGCTCATTAATTTTCTTCATCTCCCTCAATGCATTCTCAGTTGTAAGTTTGATCCACTTAGTTCCACTACTTTCTTCTATTGGTTGCTTATTCAAAGACTTGAGAAGCTTAGCCATTACTTCTTCCATTTTTCCATCCAAGGTCTCCTCCAACATCTCATTAAGTATCACTTTATGCCACCTCTTCAGCCATTAAACTTGAAGTATTGTCTAATTCATGGTACTCCGATCATTCTAGGCTTTTCTTAGCCTTTGTGGGTTTATTTATATTCTTGTTATCAATAAGGTCTTGAATTTCATGCCTTAATCGATAAAATTTATCAGTGTCTTGGCTAGGGGTTTAATGGAATTGACAATACTGGTTGGCAATATAATTTGGTGGGAGTGGGTTTATAGCCGATTTATGGGCTAAGGGCTAAAGTAAGTTATGAGATTTGAAATCGTTGAAAATCTTGGATAAAGGCTTATCAATGTGGGAGAGAGCTCTTTTGGTTTTACCTATAGGTTGAACTTTAGTAATCCCCTCATTTCTCCAATCATTCATCTTTAGTTGCCAGTTTCCTTTTTCTAATAGGTTGGCTTTGATCCTTTCACTAATTTCAACTTTCTGTTTCACTGCCCTTTGCTTGGATCACATGCATTAGACTCATCTCCCACTTCTAGATGTCTCTTGCCTCTCTCCTCTCCTTCCAACAATTGCCCCTTAAGTGTTTTGAACAATTATTCCTTCATCGTTTATGTTTTTTCATCCAGGATCTAACCCAACAATTACTTAAGCATAGTTTTGACCTTTTCTTTACTTGTCATTGATGAAGTTAAACTAGCGACCTCCATTTAAACTGATTTGGGTGGGCTTCCTTTTTTTTCTTTAGAATCAATGGATCAGAAGCCTAGAAGAATGGTTGTACAACATATGGTGTTAACATGCTTTGCTTATGTACATGTTATGCAAAAATTAAGTTAGAAGTCACTACTATAGTGCATGAATGTATGAATGCAAGAATGCATGAGTATGCATGATTTCTATATTTTTAAAATTTGGACTTACGAATTTGAATGTTAAAAACTAAAAAGGACCTAAAAATAAAAAATAAAAAAATAAAAATGAAAAAGAAATGGAAGATGAACTTTTTGACTCTTAAATTTTGAAAATTTACATGTTAAAAAAAATTCTAAACTAGAAAGATTTTGAACCTTGAGAAATAAATAAAAAAATAAAAAAAACTTATGTAGTTCGCCTCCTTATACCTCCAAAACACTCATGCGTGAAATAAATAGTCAAGCCCATAAATTTATTCCTAGGTATTAGAACATTAAGCCCAATCAACAAAGGGATTAGCCTAAAACAGAACCTTCCTTCACAAACAAAAGGCCTATGAAACCAAAAAGTTCAATATGTAAGTGGCCTTCCACTTACCACCTAGAAAGATAAAATGGATTTGGACTTTGATTTTCTAAAAGGTAACAAAGGGGCTTGAGTTTTAGCCTAAATCAATCCTATCTTCCTTTAAAACTTGCAAATCTAACACATAGGTTTACAAACCAAACACATCACATGCAATAAGGGTCCTAGGGCCACATGCTTTTAGGGCTAGCATGACTAAATTCATCTTTATATCTTTGTCTTTGGTAAAAAGGTTTCCCAAAAGCAAGAGCTTAACCATTACATCTCCCATTGACCTTAAGAAAGTCAAAGGTGCAAATGATCAGGTTCATGCTCTTTTTATACCCTAAGGTACATGTCATAGGTTGTAGAGATAAGTCGACTTGCCTAAGCTCGATTGGAACAGAGGCCTCCTCAAGCTTATTTGTGACGCCCCTTACCCATCTACAGTTTAGCAAAGCAAGATGTGTCATATTCAATACCAGAGCACCCTATCTTATCTTGTCATGAATATTGTTGATTTAAACTCTATTTATTCATGTTATCCATGGTGTTGATTTTTTTTTTTTTGTAATTTTTTTCTATGGAGACCCGAACAGAGTCTCTTCTGTTCTAATAGTGTTTGGCGGGTTTTACTATTCACCTATTAAAATAATTCATATTTATTCCATCTTCTTATGTGTCATGTCGTTCGATAATAATCATATAAATATCAAGAAATATAGAAATTTTATTCATATAAAATCATATACAATATTTACAATTTATTTACAATTCAAAATGATTTACATCTTGTACTTATATACAATAAAAAAAAGATACAAAACTAAATATACATGGGCCCTACCTAAAACTGACTGCAGAGGTGACTAACAGATCTACACAAATCTCTGTCAGAGCACTAATGGTGTGGCTACTGCTGCTGTTGCGGCTGATCTCCAGTACTACGCGATGGAAAATCAACACACTAAGCGAATTGCTTAGTGGTGCATAAATTCAAATAAAAATAGAAGAATAATTAGAATAACTATTCTAAGCGTAATTTTCATAAATTTTGAGTTATTGACGTATTAATTGAACTTTGGAATAATTTAAAGTTATCGAGATCTTTTTTGTTTACTTATTCCCTATTCAGTCTTGGTTAATTCATATCAGTGCCCAAGTAACCTATAACAGACTATAAAGGCTGGACACATTGGATTATACTAATTAGACAGACATATGTCTAACATGTATACATCTGTCATGTTTGGCACAAGGCCAACGGGCAGGCATTAAAGCCAGAAAATTATATCAGGCACCATGGCCAATGGGCAGGTATAAAGCCTGTAAAATAACCATATTAGACAAACATTGTTTATTAATGATTATTCATATGGGCAGTACTACTATCTGTAGTCCCTAGTTGGTATACTAATTGATCTAAGCTATATACATAAGTCTAAGTATACTTTGGGCAAATTAGTATTATTAATTACTTTATAAAAATTTTATGTTAATTTGTAGTGGGAAGTAGGTCCCACATACATTTTCATGTAATTTATGCATTTGGTAATTTACATATCATGTATTAAACCATTTCTTTAACCTTTCTTTAGGTCTAGATTTGGTGTCTTATCTTCTCCTAGCAAATTGGCTAAGATGTGGCCACTATTTGGCTACACTTCCTTCATGGAAGTTGTCCCTCTATGTCTTGTCTTTGTTTTCCTTTTTGAATTATGTCATTTGAAGTTTTAAAACTCAAGTTATGGTCAAATAACCAAAACTGGTTCATTGCCTCATTCTGGTTCCAGAACCAGGCAGATTCTAAAGTCTAACTTTGTTTAATTATTTGGGCATGTTACAGCCACTTTTAGGCCTAATGTTCCTCATAGAAGTTATTACTCTTTGTCTGAGGATCACTCAAGCTTAAAACTCACAATTTTTCAAGTTTTGTAGAATTAATTATAGTAAATTAAGTGGCCTAGACTCAGATACCTTGTGTCTACAGGATTTTAGGTTCAGGTTAGTGGCTTTGACTCCCATTTTAGGGTTCTTAGGCACATCTACCTCCTTTACCCTCAACTGGTGATAGCCTGAATTGAGATCTATCTTGGAGAATATTCTGGCTCCCTTCAGTTGATCAAATAAATCATCTATCCGTGGTAAAAGATATTGTTTTTCACAGTCACCTTATTCAGTTGCTGGTAATCAATTCAAAGCCGGAGTGTACCATCCTTCTTCTTAACAAATAGCACCAGTGCTCCCCAGGATGACACACTAGAGCGTATGAAACCCTTATCCAGTAGCTTCTGTAACTAAACTTTCAACTCTCTCAGTTTAGTGGGTGCCATTCTATATGGAGCAATGGAAATGAGTGCAGTACCCGGCATAACTTCTATAGCAAACTCCACCTCTCTCTCTGGTGATAAACCTAGCAACTCTTCCGAAAATATATCTAAAAAATCACATATAGTGGGTATGTCCTGTAAACTCAGGCTAGTATTCCTGGTGTCAACCACATGTGCTAAGAAATCTTCACAGCCCTTCCTTATCATTCTCCTGGCTGTTGTGGCTGATATAATAGTAGAAAGGTAACATGTTCCTTCACTCATAACTATAATCTCATCCTCATTTGCTGTCTGTAATGAAATTCTCTTTAGTCGACAATTTACCATCGCCTAATGACGTGATAACCAATCCATTCCCAGTATCACATCAAACTCATGGAATGGTAGCTCAATCAAGTCAGTCGAAAACTCATAACAATTTATCCTCAGAGGACAACCCTCATAGACCTTCTTTACCATGACACTATAGCCTAAAGGGTTAGTGACTAATATGTCCTCCTCTAACTCCTCTATTTGTACTCCTCTATTATCCGGTGGCGTGATGCATATATAAGAGTGTGTGGAACTAGGACCTATCAAAGCATAAACAGACATGTCATAAAGAGAAAAAGTACCCTGAATGACATCTGCTGGATCTGGCTCCTCTCGAGCTCTCATAGCATAAGCACGGGGTGCTACCCTGGCTTCCTGCCTCTCGACAGTATCTGCAGTAGGCCTCTGTGAGGTACCAGCTATATTAGGCCTCGCAAGTCTTCTACCCCTCTGTGCTATTGGGGTAGACCTTTCTGTCTGAGGTGGAGTAGTGGGAGCACTCCTCTGTGGACAATCCTTCCAAAGTGATTCGTAGATCCACATCTAAAACATCCCCTAGTCAATAATATACACTCTCCTCGGTGGCTCCTCCCACAGTGTGTACAAGATGGTATCAGGGCTGATCCTCATGTAGCTGCACTTGGAGAACTACCAACTGATACACCTGATTGTCCTCCTCTCCTCAAAGCAAATCAAGATCTCTGCTTCTTACCTCGGCCCTGAGTCTGACCCTGAGACCCCTTGGACTTCTTACTATCAGTGGTTGCTGAACTAGATTGGCCAGATCTAGAACCCCTCTTACGCTGTCGGTCTTTCCTGGACTGGTCCTCATCTCTGACTCTCTCCACATCAAAAGTTGATGCTATTAATAAGGAGAAGTCTGTGAAGTGGTGAGATGTAACTATCAGCCTGATGTTGTCATTTAGTCCATCCTCAAACCTCCTGCATCTATCAAACTCTATAGGCATTATCTCCCATGCATATCTACTAAGTCTCATGAATTTCTGCTCATATTCGGAGACTATAAACTACCTCTATATCAATGCCAGGAATTCTCTCCTTCTGGCCTCTAAGTACACATGGCTGATATATATTTTTTTTTTAACTCAGCCAAAAAGAATTTCTAGGTGATCTGTGCAGGTTGTACCACTCTCGACACTGTCACCCACCACTGATACGCATCCTCCTGAAGTAGTGACAATGCACACTCCAATTGTTGCTTTGGGATGCAGTGTAGCTGCTGCAATACCCTTTCTATCCTCTCCAGTGGCTGGGCCATCCTCCTTCTTACCCTTAAAATCAACGGCCACATATTTTCGTAGTTTCTCTAGTGGGGACCTCTGCATTGGCTGTGGCTATGGAGGTGGTGGTAATGGTGGCTATGGCTGTACAGGTGGTGGTGGCAGTGGTTGTAGTTGTGGAGGTATGACTCTAGTAATCTGACAGAGCATCTGAGTCATCTGCTCTAGGAAGGCCTACTGTGCTCTTCCCACAGCACCACGTGATGACTCTGCTCTACTACTTTGCTCCCAACTAGGAGCAAGTGTGGGTGCATGAGACTCTACCTCCTCCTCTACCAGTTTAGGAGACCCGTGCTCTAAGGGATCGGATGCCATCGACCCTATAAAATAGACAAAGAACATATCTGCATTAGTGTCACTTTGACTTTAATTAAAGTCCCATGCATGTTATGCACACTATCTCTTTCAGTTTATCTAGGTTTAGGACTGCCTAAACCTTTGCTCTGATACCACTAAATGTGATGCCCCTTACCTGTCTACAGTGTAGCCGAGCAAGATATGCCACATTCGGTGCTGGAGCACCCTATCTTATCTCGTCATGAATATTGTTGATTTAAACTCTATTTATTCACGTTATTGATGGTGTGGAAAATTTTTTTATTTTTATTTTTGCAATTTATTTCCATGGAGACCTTGACAGAGTCTCTTCTGTTCTAATACCATTTGGAGGGTTCCACTATTTACCTATTAAAATAATTCATATTTATTCCATCTTCTTATGTGTCATGTCATTTGATAATAATCATATAAATGTCAAGAAATATAGAAATTTCATTCATATAAAATCATGTACAATATTTATAATTTATTTACAATTCAAAATGATTTACATCTTGTACTTATATACAATAAACAAAAAGATACAAAACTAAATATACATGGGCCCTACCCAAAACTGACTGCAGAGGTGACTAACAGATCTACACAAATCTTTGTTAGAGCACTAATGGTGCGGCTGCTGCTGCTGCTGCGGCTGATCTCCAGTACCTACGCGTTGGAAAACCAACCGTGCTAAGCAAATTGCTTAGTGGAGCATAAATTCAAATAAAAATAGAAGAATAATTAAAATAACTATTCTAAGAGTAATTTTCATAAATTTTGAGTTATTGACGTATTAATTGAACTTTGGAACAATTTAAAGTTATCAGGATCTTTTCTATTTACTTATTCCCTATTCAGTCTTGGTTAATTCATATCAGTGCCCAAGTAACCTATAACAGACTATAAAGGCTAGATACACAGGAGTATACTAGTTAGACAGCCATATGTCTAACATGTATACATCTGTCATGTCAGGCACAAGGCCAGTGAGCAGGCATTAAAGCAAAAAAATTTTATCAAGCACCATGGCCAACGGGCAGGGTATAAAGCCCATAGAATAATCATATCAGACAGACATTGTCTATTAATGATTATTCATATGGGCAGTACTGCTATTTGTAGTCCCTAATTAGTACACTAATTGATCTAAGCTATATACATAAGTCTAGGTATACTTTGGGCAAATTAGTATTATTAATTACTTTATAAAAATTTTAAGTCAATTTGTAGTGAGAAGTAGGTCTCACATACATTTTCATGTAATTTATGCATTTGGTAATTTACATATCATGTATTAAACAATTTCTTGAACCTTTCTTTAGGTCCAGATTTAGTGTTTTATTTTCTCCTAGCAAATTGGCCAAGATGTGACCACTGTTTGGCTACACTTCCTTCATAGAAGTTGTCCCTCTATGTCTTGTATTTGTTTTCCTTTTTGAATCATGTCATTTGGAGTTTTAGAACTCAAGTTATGGTCAAATAATCAAAATTGGTTCATTGCCTCATTCTGGTTCCAGAACCAGGCGGATTCTGGAGTCCAAATTTGTTTAATTATTTGGGCATGTTACAGCCACTTTTAGGCCTAATATTCTTCATAGAAGTTATTACTATATGTCTTAGGATCACTCAGGTTTAAGACTCATAATTTTTCAAGTTTTTTATAATTAATTATAGCAAATTAACTAGCCTAGACTCAGGTATCCTGTGTCTACAGGATTCCAGGTTCAGGTCAGTGGTTTTGACTCCCATTTTAGGGTTCTTACACTCATTTGAGGAAAGTCTTTAAACCAAAGTTGGATCCCTATTTCTTAGGCTTCCAAAACAATTTGGTTCTTCCCAATTAGAGTTTCCTAGTGGGAGATATGATCTAAACACTATTTTGGGGTCAAGTGATAGTTTGGTCCAATTCCAGGTTTTGGTATGCTGACTTATTCTAGCAATTTGACCAAGTTCCCTTTGGTTATGGGTTTTGGTCAAAGCTCCAATATTGTAGATTTATGTCTTATAGAAGTTTTGGCACTGGTTTCATTACATTTAAAATTTTGTGGACCAAGTTATGGCATTTTTGCCAAAACTAGTTGGTAGGCTTAAGTCTAGATTTTTGGGCAGTTTGATTCTAGACAGTTTTGTTGACCTAGATTTTGCTAGTAATTTGGTTTGGTTAGAGGCAGAATTAGGCTCTGTATTCTTCATAAAAAATATGCTCCTATGTCTAACCTTTCCAATAGTTCAAAAATCAGGTCATTCCAACCTTTCTAGAGTGAGTTATGGCCATTTGAACATATACTGTTCATTTGGTCATTTTCCTGGGTTTAGGTTAGGGTTACCCGAATTCAAGCAGTTTTTAGGTCAAGTTGGGTATAGGTTTTGGGCATGGTCTCTCCATAAAAAATGGGGCATTTTGACCCTAGTTTCATCTCCAATTGGCCTCATACCAATTGGAGCAACATAACTCAAGTTATGGCTCAATATTCACACTGGACTCATTGGTCCCAAAAACCTGCATGAAAACACACTCCCAAATTTTCAATTCCTCCAGTCTCCCAAACTTCAATTGAAATTCATAGCACTTCTAATAAGCAACAATTAATCTCAACAATTCTAATTTCAAGCCATAACACAAAAGTCCCAAAGTTAGGTCAAAACCCTAACTTAACATTACTCAATTCATATAACTCACATCTAATCATCATGACTATCAATTATACATATCAAACACCATCCATAGGCAAATTTAATATCAATTAAACTCATTATATCCTCATGTCTCAAGGCTGCCGAAAATTTGGTCACCTCACAAATTCATTGTAACACCCCTATTTGCATAGCTTGGTATATTTCACTGTTCCGGTGACCGGTGTCGATCCGAACAAGTAAGAGAATTAGAACCACATCTAAGACAACTAGATAAGCCCTGAACGCAAATAATTAGTAATCACCAAATAGTTAAGTATAAATAAGAAAAACAGAAAATAAGAAGTTAAATGAGCCGGGAGTCACAGCAATGGGTGACCTTCTCAGGAATGACTGCGAGATCAGTCTAAACTCAAATTTTGAACCAGAAAATATGATGCCGCGGTCCTTTGGACTATTGCGAACACAGTGGAAAAGAGAAAATCATAGAAAAGAATTGTTAAGCAGGTCAAATAATTAGGTTAGGGATTGGAAAGAAATACTGAATAACTTGTAAACCAGATTGAACCGGTGAGGGGCAATTTGGTCAATTCATCCCTAGAGCTGACTCCTGACCTAACTGTCTAATAAAATTGGAGAAAAAAAAATTTGAGATCAAGAATTAAATTAAAGAACTAATGAAAAAATAAATGCAAAAGAAAAAAAAGAAAAAGGTTTATTTACATCATGCATGACATAAGCATGATGTAATAAATCTAATATTTAAAAAATTAAAATTTTGGGGATAAATCCTAATAATTAAAAGACAAAAATAAAAAGGAAAAAAATTCATTCTTCTTCCTCATATGTGAGCCGCCCCACTTCTCTCTCTCAAAACTCCATTGAAACCCAATTTTAAGCTTTTGTAAACCCTAAAATCAGCCATAAAAACTATAGATTTCTTAAGTAAATCTTGTCCTTGAACCTTGATCCATCTATTAACAATAAAAAGAAGAGGAAAGATTTGGAATTTGGGAAGAGGGAAAAGCTTTAATTGAGGTTAGTAATTGAATTTGGAAATCTTAGTTTATTTGTTGTGTTAATATCTTAATTAAACTAGAAATCAACTTAAAAATCAAAACAAAACAATTGTTGGGGGAGTAATATGGAATTCGTCCAGCTGTAGGTGGGGTTGGGATTGAATGAATTTGGTGTATTTGAATGATTATTTGAAGTGAATTAGGTGTATAGATCATGAATATACACTTTAAATTGCATTAGAGTTGAAATTTATGTAATTAGGGTTTTGAGCTTGTGAAAAATTGGAGAAAAAGTTGAGAATTAGTCAATTGATGTAATTGACCTTATTTGAGTTGAGAAATGGTCAATTGTGACCATTTGTGGTATGTATGAATTGTTGGAAATAAGTTTCAATTCGGATTGATTAGGATCAGTCTGCAGGCAGCTTGACCTAGGTCCCTTTTAGGGACCAAAACAGAAAATTTACCAATCCAATTGGTGTGAGGTCAATTGGAAATGAACTAGACACAAAATGGCACATTTTTCATTCAGGAATCATACCCAGAAAGTGACCATAACTTAGTGAATGATTAGGCCAAATCCAGAATTTGGCACACTAACCTGTATAAAAATGATTAAATGAACAGTAGTTACGTAAATAACCATAACTTGGTCTAGGAAGGTCCAAATGACCTAAATTTTATACCAATAGAAAGCTGAGACAGATCCCTACAACTTTCATGAACAACATAAACCCAAATTGTGATCATAACCTGTCCAAAAACTCACCTGCAGTCAATGTACAAAAATTGCCAAAATCTAGGAAATGCCTAGAATTCTGGGTAACACCAAATACGGCCAGCCATGTTCAAATGGCCATAACTAGGGCTACAAAACTCCAAATGGAGTGATTCAAAAAGGGAAATAAAGTTAAGACAATAAGGAACAACTTCTATGAAGAAAACTTAGCTAAATTACCACAGAAACTTGACCAATGGAACAGTGCAAAACAGGGCACCAAATCTGAAATTTTGGAAGTTTTGCCTAAGAAACTTAAAGTTTGAGAAAACAACCAAAACCAACAAATTAGGTAACCAAAATATGGTATGTGGGTAAAATTGAAATTTCCATACCTATTAAGCATTAGAAAGTCAATAAATTGACTTGAATAGTGTCATGAATAGTAACCATGAAGTGTAAATTTTAATGAACATCAAGCTTAGTATATTAATCTAGGTATAAATAGATTTGAATTCATTTTTGGATTTATGATAAATTATGATACTGAAATACTGTAAAATTGCGTGTTTCAGTCGAAAAGAATATCAGGAAAGAACCTGAGGCATCGAGTCAAGGCCAAGAGGCGACTCGCATAAGGTTTATGCACAACATAAATATTCTTTAAAATTCCTTTGCAAAGTGCATGAAATGAATTGTGATTTACTCTATTGTAAAATGGTGATTGAAATGTTTATTATGCTTTTAACTTAAATTGTTGAAAGTTTACTTGTATGTGTTTGAAATGGTAATAAATGTTTAATAAATTGCTAAGACAGTTTTGAAACCACAATGTCATGACTATATATTTGAATGCCTCCCTAGCATGACTAGTGGGAGGAATTAGTTTTGAATTTTGATTCCCTCTCTAGCTGAAGTGTTGAGGTGTATGCCAGTAAAGGAAGAAATTGAATGGGTACCCATAGTTTGAGCTAGCTAGCCTTATAAATTCTCATAAGCCTCTGGCTATTGAGATGAGTATTGTTCTGAATCGCATGATATAACTGTGTTTTTATGAAATTCGTTTTGAGACTTCCTAAATGAAATTATTTGGACTAAAAGTTTATAAATCATGTTTTATATCTGTCTTTCATTTTCAGTACTGTATTTGAATAAATGTGATTTGAATTATGCATAAAATGTTATTTTAGTATGTTGTGCACCACTGATTCATAGTACTCAGTGATGGCTGTTATTGTTGTCTCAGATATAAAGACTAGAGGAGCAGCAGAGTGAGCTATTGAGGATCTTGAAGCCACATCTCTGAAATTTTGTTAGGTATATTTTATACCCTGATTGTAATATTTATTTTGGTATATGTAATTGTATGTACATGTATAAACTGGTCATGAGCAGTTGTATAGAGTTTGTAATAATATTAGTTTGGATTTTCTCATGTATATTTTGGATGATGAATGTAATTTTGATTTTACTTTAATGAAAAATGAATGAAGTTATTTAGTGATATATTTTGAAGACAATTGATGTGAGAGTTATTTTGAATTTTGGAGTTGGGAAAATTTTGATTTTGATTTTGTTGTGGTAGTGTTTGATTTGATGAAATGAGATATTGGAAGTGTTTTTACAGGTTTTTGAAGAACTGTTTTCTTAAAATACAGACGGCACTCTTTTTCTAAAAATTTGCATAAAAATAAAATGGAAAAAAATTTTGAACTAGTTTTTAAACTTCTATTAAATGTAAGAAAATGCTCACCACTTCCAAAAAGTAAGAAAATTGTTTTAAAATCCCTTATAAGGTACTTAATGAGTTATCGGTAGGTAAAGTTCGGTAGTTCATTAGGTATTCTACGGGATCATGTTATGTCTTACAGAGGGGTAAGGTGTGACATGTTTTAGTGGTATCAGAGCAAATTTTTTTGAAGTATGTTTTGACTTGTGAATTTGTGTCTTTTCTTTGCTAAATACAATTGCTCAATGTCCTTATTTGTTACATACAGTGCATTACATCATAAATATGAACTAACGTAGGGAATCTCCTTGTGTTATTTGTTCAGGAGATATCCTAACTCCAGACTGAAATGGAAGAAGGGGATTGCTCTGTTGAGCAGTTGGTAGAGGCTGAGGCCCAAGGGGAAGCCCCAGCTCTCCAAAATATTAGTGGGTTAGTGGCACCAGCCCCACAAATGCCACAATTTTCGGCACAATTCGCCCAGCAGATGGTTGCTATGTTTCAACAGATGGCTACTATGTTTCAACAGATGGCTGACGGTATGCCTGCTCAAGCTCCACCCCAGACTTCTGTGGTGCAACCTCAGGCTCTAGTCAGACAGTATGAAAAGCTGTTGAAATATGGGGTGACAAAATTCAAGGGTATAGTAGACCCTCTAGAGGTAGAGCAGTGGATGGAGAGGATGGACCGAGTGTTCAAGAAACTGCACTGCCCAGATGAGTTGAAATTTGAGTATTCGGTATCGCTGCTGCAAGGGGATGCTTATGACTGGTGGAAGACCATCCCCCATAGCTTGGCTGAACCTCCCGTATTGACCTGGGACGACTTCATCAGAGAGTTCAGACAGAAATATGTCCCAGATGCATATGTGGATCAGAAATTACAAGAATTTTTAAGTCTGAAGCAAGGGAATCAGTCTGTGGTAGAGTATGAAAGGGAGTTCTTCCGCTTAAGCCACTATGCTGGGAGTCTCCTGTCTACCAGCAAAGAAAGGTGCAAGAGATTTGAGACCGGTTTGAAGTCTAGTTTGAGGATGCAAGTAGTGGGATTCAGACACAATAACTTCTCTGAGCTCATCTCTCAGGCACTTGAGTTAGAAAGAATTGAATTAGAAGCGACACCAGTGAAAGAGAAATCTAAGACTGAAAAATCAGAGAAAGATAAAGGGGAAAAATTAGTAGAGCAAAATCCCAGTGGTACATCTGGAAAGAGGAAAAAATTTAGGGATCCGCGTAGTGGAAGGTTCTAAGGGTAGATTCTCCGCATGATACTCCCTAGGTCCAGTCAAGAATCGACTGTGGGTTCATATCCTCCCTGCCCCTGTGAGATATGTGGCAAGACTCATGGGGGAGAATGTTATTGGGCAACAGGAGCTTGCTTTAACTATGGAGGTATGGGCCATCTCGCTAAGGACTACACCAGTGCCCATAGATTTGGGCCAGCTCCTACTACTACTGAGGGATCTATTCAGAGTTCTGCTACCAGAGGTTCACAACCGGTTAGCAGTGGAAGAGGCAGAGGTAGAGGCAATGCTTCTGGCAGTCAGGGTACCATTACCCAGTCAGCACAAGGGAGTGCTCCAGCCAAGGTTTACACGATGAGACAACGGGAAGAGGCTGAGACTTCCGATGTTGTAGCCGATACATTCTCTATCTCTAATTAAGATGTATTTGTACTTTTTGATCCGGGTTCAACCCACTCATATATTAGTGCTAGCATAGTTAGTTCCCTTGCGGTTTCGTGTGCCAAAATGGATTTTGAAGTGCTAATAACTAGTCCATTAGGACAAGAGGTCCGGGTCAATAGAATGTATAGAGATTGTCCTTTGGTGATCCAAGGACACACTTTTCTGTCAGATTTGATTGAAATGCCTTTCAAAGATTATGATATCATCTTGGGCATCGATTGGTTAGCCAAGCATCACGCCATGATTGACTATAGACTCAAGACAGTCACTTTTAGTCTCTTTCTATACAGTGATGTGGTAATACATGGGAGAGGCAGTTACTGCTATCAAACATCATTTCGGCTGCACTAGCCAAAAGGATGATCAGAAAGGGGTGTGAAGCATACTTGGCACATGTGATAGACACTCAACTCTGGAGTCCAGCACTGGGGGACATCCCTACAGTATGTGACTTTTCGGATGTGTTTCCAGATGAGTTGCCAGGGTTACCTCCGGAAAGAGAGGTGAAGTTTGAGATTGATGTTATGCCTGGTGTGGACCCAATCTCGATAACACCATATCGAATGGCACCAGCAAAATTAAAAGAGTTGAAAGTGCAACTGCAAAAGCTGCTTGAAAAGGGCTTTATCCGCCCTAATGTGTCACCTTGGGGAGCACTAGTGTTGTTCGTTAAGAAGAGGGATGGCACTCTCCACTTATGCATTGACTATCGACAGTTGAATAAGGTGACAATAAAGAATAGATACCCATTGCCCCGCATTGATGACTTGTTTGATCAGCTGAGGGGTGCAGCTGTGTTCTCCAAAATTGACCTGAGATCAGGTTATTATCAGCTGAAGGTGCAAGAGTAGAGTATTCCTAAAACTGCCTTTAGAACCCGCTATGGCCATTATGAATTCTTGGTCATGCCATTCGGGTTAACTAATGCTCCGGCTGCTTTTATGGATTTGATAAATACTATCTTCAGACCATACCTCGACCAGTTTGTTTGTCACACCTTACCTCTCTGTAAGGCATAACATGATCCCGTAGAATACTTAATGAACTACCGAACTTCACCTACCGATAATTCATTAAGTACACTACAAGGGATTTTAAAACCATTTTCTTACATTTTGGAAGTGGTGAGCATTTTGGTAGGAATTAAAATCATTTATTCAAAGCTTAAAAACTAGTAAAAATTTTTGTCCATTTTTATTTTTCTACAAATTTTATAAAAATTTCGGTAGAGTGCCGTCTGTATTTAGAGAAAACAGTTTCTCAAATACCTGAGAAAAACACTCCCAATAAATTTTCCACAACTCCCAACCTTTAAATAATCTCAAGTCAACACAATTCAATTCATTCCACAATTCAACCAAAAATTTATCAACTCAAAATATTTCATAACTTCATTCACAGTGCATATAGTATGAAATTCACAAATATAAATCTTAATTTACAAAAAAAAAAATCCAAAATAATATTATTACAATTTATTATACAACTGCTCAACTTTACATTGATACATAAAACATTACAATATATACATCAAAACAACTACAAGGGTATAAAACAATACCCGTACAAAAAGACCAGTGTAGTCCTTAATATCAGTAGCAACTCACTCTGTTGCTTTCTCCTTGCTCCTATCTGTGACAACAAAATAAGCTATCGCTGAGTATAAAAATTCTCAGTGGTGCACAATAAAAATTAAAATGCAGTACATAAATTATTCGTTGACAAAACACAATTTAAATGTTGCACAATTATATTTCACTAATTATCAAAACTCATTATAGCAAAATTTTTTGGTCAAATAATTTAATAAATACAGTGTTGCCAATTCATACACAACTTAAGCCATGACACAAAATTTCTGATCAATGACGCGTTCTACACCACGACAAAGCAATCTACAACCCCACTAATCGAAATCAATGAGGGAGGTGGCTAGCTAGCTAATGAGTACTCATCCGATCTACAACCTCAACTGGTAAACCAGAGAGGGAGGAAAAATAATCGATCTCACCCCATAAATAGAGGAGGAATAATAAGGCATTGTCATGCTAAGAGTAAATCAAAAATCTATTTCAAACATTTTATTCAAATAATTCATGAGAAAATCTGATAAATTTCCAAAGTCATAGTTTCATACACAAAGTGGCAACACAATTCATGATTAACACCAAATCTTCATAAATCATACCAAATCAATTTTTTTTTCAATGACAAAATGCTAAAAAAAGGTTTATTGTGCACAAACCTGACGTGAGTCGCCTCTAGGCCTTGACTTAGTCTCTCAGACCTTCTAAGACTTTTTCAGCTGAAACACATAGTTTCACAGTGTTTTAGTACCATAACTTAGCATAAAAATAAATTCAAATTCACTTTTATTTAGCTTATATCTGCTAAACTTGATTTTCTTTAAAATTTGTGTTTCGGGGTTACTATTCAAGTCAATTTGTTGACTTTCTAAGGCTTAATGGGTATGAGAATTCCAACTTCACCCACATACCACATTTTGGTTATCAAACTTGTTGGTTTTGGTCATTTTCTCAAAACTTAGGTCTTTTAGGCAAAATTGCAAATTTTCAATTTTGGTGTCTTAGGTTGCACTGTTCCATTGGTTATTTTTCTGTTAGAATTTGGCAAAACTTCCTTCATAGAAAATGTTTCCTATTGTCTTAAGTTTATTCTCCTTTTTGAATCACTCCAATTGGAGTTTTGTAGCTCAAGTTATAGTCATTTGAACCATAGCTGCCGGATTGGACTCAACCCAGATTTCTGGGCAAATTTTGGTTATGGCAGTTTTAGATCATCAACTTTGGGTGGCCAAATGACTTGGTTAATGGCATAATTTGGGTCTGTATTCTTCATGAAAGTTTTAGATCTATATCTCAACTATCCACTGGTAAAATTTCAGGTCATTTAGACCTACCTAGCTTATGTTATGGCCAAATGAACAAACACAATTCATTTGGTCAGTTTGCACAGGGCAGACTAAGAATTTCTGAATTTGGTCAATTTGTTCACTAGGTTTTGGTCACTTTTTGGGCATGCTTCCTAAATGAAAATTGTGTCATTTAGTGTCTATTTTCATTCCCAATTGGTCTCATACCAATTGGACTTGTAAATTTTCAGTTTTGGTCCCTCAAAGGGACCTTGGTCCTGCTGCCAGCAACATGACCACATTGAATCCGAATTTGCTTTTAGTTCAAACACATCTAACACACTTCATTTGGTCACAAATGACCATTTCTCATTTCAAACTAGGTCAAAGACATCATTTACCAATTTCTCACATTTTTGTCTCTAAACTCTAAGTGTCCAAACCCTAACTACACTAGTAATTACATTTAACCAAATCTAAGTGTCTCAATATCACCTCTACATTCATATAAGCTTGCCTACACTTATAATCCAATCAAATTCATGCACTACCATATCAAACCCTAGCTGATCAAAATCCATGTTTAGTCCTCCAACAATTAATTTCATTTCATTTTAAGTTTATTTCTAAGTTAGTTAAGCTATAAACACAACTAATAAACTAATTTTGCAACTTAAATCACTAACCTTGCTTAGAGGGTTTCTAAGCTTTCTTTTCTTCAAGTCTTTCTTATTCTTTTTGCTTTCTAATGCTTCCTCAACATGTAAAGAGAATTTTTTGTGTTGGGACTTTGTGAATTTATGGAAGAAAGTAGGGAAATTCAAGCTTTCTATCTCTTAACAATAGTGGAACAAGGTGAGTAAGAATAGAGAGAGAGATGGGGCGGCAAGGATATCAGGAAGTTGACATTTTTTTCTTTTTTTTTTTATGTCTTTTGTAACACCCTCCCAGTAACAACTCCGTACATTCTACTGTTCCGGTGACCGGTGTCGGTCCGGACAGCTAGAACGTCCGAAAAAATATTTAAACTTAAGAGAGGGACCATAATCAACTCAAATATTAATAAGAAAAATTTAGTAAAAATTTTAGAAATAAAATACAACCGAGTTAAACGAGTCGGTGCCCTAGCGATGGGTAACCCAGAGGGAAGTTGCGGTTCTCGCAACTAGGAGCCCTAGACCCGGGGAAAAATTCATAGAATAATTTTTGAGACTCCAGAGAAGGGTCATTGAGGTTCCTATGGCATTAGAATGCCAAGAAAATATTTAGAAAAATTTTTCAATCGGTACCGACAATTTTGACCCGTTAAGCCAAACGGAGGGTAGTTTGGTCATTTCGCCTTCAGAGGTGATTTTTGGCCGACTTGGCCAATTGAGTAAATAAATATTGTGACATAAAATATGAATTAATGTTGATGAAAAATTTATTAAAAATGAGAAATGAAAATAAGAAAACAAAAGTAAAAAGAAAAGTAAGTAAATGGGAATTGTGACATCATAATGATGTCATTTAAAAATGGTCCACCAATCACCATAAAACAAATACACTTAAAACAAACTAAAGAGGCTGAAAATAAAAGAAAATTTTCATCTTCTTCCTTTGGACCCAAACCAGCCGAAACCCTCCTCCCTCCATTGATTTTCAACCAAAGCTCAAGTTCTCTCCTCATTTCACCATAAATTTTCCTACTCCATTCACTAAAACTTATCCCCACATCACAAGGTAACTCTAGGCAGCCACAAAGAGGAGAAATTCTAGATTTTTCACAAGCTCAATAAGTTGAGCAAAGAGGTTAGTGCTTTATTTCCTCTCTCATTCTTTTAATCTTTGTTAGAGCATCAAATTAAGTTAAGAAATTATAATAATTTGAAGTAAATTATATATGTTAGAGTATCTTCAATTTTCGGAAACCCTAAGGAAGGAATGATTTTGATTGTTTGATGGACTTAGAGTGAACTAGAGCTTATGTTTAAAGTGTATACATATATATATACAAAGAATAAAAGAGTTAACTAAGGAAATTTGTGAAAACTTTGAAATTGAGCTAGGGTTTAGGAGTGAAAATTTAACTTTGCTTATAAAATTGTTAAAGAACATTCTAATGGTCAATTAGTGACCATTTGAGGTAAGTTGTTGGACTGAGATATGGCATGGCAAAGTGAAATGGTAGGCTGCCTAGGGACAGCAGCAAGGGTGGCTGTGATTCCAGCCCACTTAGACAGCCATAACTTTGGCTGTGTAGGTCCAATTGGTGTTTGGCCAATTGGACATGAAACTAGACTTATAATGGCACATTTTTGCTGAAGAAACCATGCCCAAAAGACTAAAGCAAGAGGACCAAAAGTTGGCCCCAATCTGGATACCCTGCAACAGCACCTGCAAAAATGACCAAATGAATAGTAACTGTTCATTTGGCCATAACTCACTGTAGATATGGTCAATTGACCTGAAATTTTTACAGCAACAAGTTAAGACATATAAAAACAACTTTCATGAAGAAACCTACCCCAAATTATGGCCAGAACCTAACCCAAATGGCAATCACAATCACTGTTCATGGTACTGTAGATTTGGTAATTCTGCAGTTTTGGAAATCCGGCCAGCTGTGGTTTTTAGACCATATCTAGAGCTACAAAACTCCAAATGGAGTGATTCAAAAAATGAAATTCAACTAGACAAAATAAGGAACAACTTTCATGTTTGCCATTTCTTCAAATTCCTACTGTAACAGTGCTTAATAGAATAGTAAACTTAGGCTTCAAAAAACTGAAATTTTTGCCCTCTTGGTTTTAAGTTAGAAATGGTAATGGTGACCAATTCCAACAAGTTTTAAATACAAAATGTGGTATGTTGGGAGTGCCAAAACCAATGTACCTAATTTCTACCTAAAAGTCAACATTTTTGTTGACCAAAGAGGTGAATAGTGACACCGAAACTTGAAATTCACAAAGTAAAGAATTTAAAAGTTCCAAATGCCCTAGTATACCTAACAAGATTGGTTTGGATAGTTTGGCATGCCAATAGGGTTCAGTTAGCAATACTGCACATGGCAATATGCCATTCTGTGATTTCATGGCTTTTAGCCATTCTGACCTTGTATTGAAATTTGGCCTTGTGCCTGATGTATTCTGACTAGTTAGGCTTACATTTGCCTGCCGGAGATGCATATGTGACCGATGGTGTGACGACCCGAGGTACTAGATACCCAGTGCCAGTTTACCCATTTATCCTGTCCAGTCATCTAGTGTAGGTTACTTGGGGCAACCAAATGAATAAAAGTGGACAAAGTAAATGATATACAAATACCAAACAAATAAAACATATACATTCGTTACATATTTATTTCTTGCTATTTCTTTTATTTTATTATTGCACCACTAAGCATTATTGCTTAGCGCGTTGCTTTTGCCACGCATGGAGATACAGATCGTGAGCCCAGTAGACCGCAGACTGGGTGAGTCCATCCTGCAGTTCTGCACAGTGTCCGTGTCACCTCAACTTCTGCAGTGCATTGGTAGGACACTAGGTGTCATTTTGGTATTTTGTAATTAATTTTGATTTTCTCATATGTAATTAAACTTGTGTAATGTATATTGATGTTCATGTAAATTATGAAAATTGTATTTGTGAATGGAAAAGTAAATATCTATTTGTGATTTATACTTGATTATCACATGTGATGGATGATTGAGAACTGAAATTGAGAAATGTTGTTGAGATCTTGATATTGAGACTTTGTTGATGAATTGAAGTTGGGATTGTTTGGAAATTATTTGGAAGTGTTTTTAACAGGTTCCGAAGAACTGTTTTCTCTATTTTTAGCCAGATATGCGGATTTTCTATAAAATTTCCGGAACCTCAAATAAATTATAATTTCAATAAATGAACTATATTTCACAAACTATATTCAAAACTTTGACAAAAAAAAATTTAATTAAGGTAAAATAGAGTGTGCCGGTACACCGTGTGACATAGCTTACTCGGATACACTGTAGCCGGGTAAGGGGTGTCACATTTAGTGGTATCAGAGCCTGGTTTAGGCGTTTCTGGGCCTAGATTGAATCCATACCATGCATTGCATTTGTAAGAGTCGAGGTGACACTAATGCAGATCTATTTGTTTTTCTTATTTTGAATAGGATATGGATCCTTCATCTCAAAGAGCAGTCGAGGAAGAAGTGGAGAGTCATGCTCCACTGCAGCAATGAGGACTGGGGCATGGGAGAACACGCTCCGCCACTCAAGCGAGCACTGCTCGGCCTCCACAGCCATGTTCCGAGAAATGGCCGATTTCTTTAGACAAATGGCCTGAGTAATGCCGGCACCACCACCACCTCCACCTCCACGGAGAAATCACACTGGAAAGGCTAAGAAAGTTTGGAGCGGTGGACTTTTTGGTAAAGAGAAGATGACTCTGTTGCGGTAGAATTGGTTGAGCAGGCAGGCGAGTTCTAAAACAACTCCACTGCACCCCAGAGCAAAACCTAGAGGCTGCCATATCCCTGTTGCAAGATGATGCCTACGAATGGTGGGATACTGTGTCCAGTGAAGTGCAGCCAGAAGCTATAACTTGGGACTTCTTTCTCTCAGAATTCAAGAAGAAATATGTGGGTACTGCGTACCTGGAAGAGAGTTCATTAATCTGAGGCAGAGACAGCTATCAGTGGCCGAGTATGAGAAGGAATTCGTCCGATTAAGCCGCTATGGAAGGGAGATAGTCCCTAATGAAGCTGAAAGATGTAAGAGATTTGAAGAGGGACTAAATGACAACATAAAGATCCAGCTCACTACCTTGGGAATCACAGAATTTAGCAAGTTAGTGGAAACTGCAATAAAGGTTGAAAAAGTAAGAATCAGTGAGCAGACCAGAAGGGATAGACAGCAGAAGAGGGGCCCGGGTCAGTCTAGTTCATCTCCTGCACCTGGGAAGAAGTTTAGAGGTCCATCTGCACAGAGTTCAGGCCAGCCACAAGGTCAGGGTCAGTCTCAGGGGCCCAGGCCACAGTTCACCCCTAGGAGAGGTTAGTCCACACCATCAGTGGGCAGCTCTCCAGGGATGGGGTTCAGGGGACCAGCCCCAACATCTTCTGCATGTCCACACATGCGAAATGGCACAAGGGGGAATGTTGGAGAGTAATCGGTGCCTGCTAAGATGTGGGTCAATAGAGCATCACCGAGGAATCGCCACGCAGAACTACTCTGCCTACTCCAACACAAGCAAATGCAGACTGCTCTGCACCACGGAGGGTAGAAAATCGCTAAGTCCGAGGTCAGGACCATCACAGAGGCATCGAGCAGCAGAGAGGCCTGACAGTAGACCACCAGCAAGAGCTTATGCTATTAGAGCTCAGGAGGAGCAAGATGCCCCAGACGTCATCAGGGGTACGTTCTCCCTCTACAATACACCTATGCATGCATTGGTGGATCCAGGATCCACTCATTCATATATCTGCATCAGCCTACCCGTAGAAAGGGGGATATTAGTAGGAGAGAGTGACCAAGACATTCTGGTCACTAATCCATTGGGCCACAGTGTAGTGGTGAACAAAGTATACAAGGGTTGCCCGTTAAGGATTCAGGGGTATGAATTCTTGGCAGACCTGATTGAGTTGCCCTTCCACGAGTTTGACGTGATTTTGGGAATGGACTGGTTGTCACGTCATCAGGCAATAGTTGATTGCAAATTGAAGAGAATTTCTTTGAAAACCCCTGAGGGTAATGAGATCATTCTTTGTGGGAAAGGATGATTTCTTGTCCAATGTCATCTCAACCAGTTGCAAGAAGAATGATGAGAAAAGGTGAAGCCTACCTAGGACATGTGGTGGATACTAGGCGTGCTAAGCCAAACTGAGTGATATACCCACGATGAGAG
Organism: Hevea brasiliensis; assembly: GCF_030052815.1. Classification (NCBI taxonomy): domain Eukaryota; kingdom Viridiplantae; phylum Streptophyta; class Magnoliopsida; order Malpighiales; family Euphorbiaceae; genus Hevea; species Hevea brasiliensis. The sequence goes on along the minus strand of NC_079503.1, from coordinate 70,710,575 downwards.
ACTTCCCAGGTATTTCTGAAGAATTGCTGGTTTGCCACGAGAAAGGGAAGTTGAATTTGCTATTGAGACAACTGCAGATCTGACACCCATTTCCATTGCTCCTTATAGGATGGCACCCACTGAATTGAGGGAGTTGAAAACTCAGTTGAAAGAGTTGCTAGATAAGGGGTTTGTACGCCCCAGTGTGTCACCATGGGGAGCTCCAGTGCTGTTTGTGAAAAAGAAGGATGGGACTTTGAGGCTATGCATTGATTACCGGCAGTTGAATAAAGTGACTGTGAAGAACAAATATCCGTTGCCTAGAATTGATGATCTGTTTGATCAGTTGAAGGGAGCAGGAGTATTTTCTAAGATTGATCTCGCATCGTGTATCATCGATTGAGGGTGAAGGATGTAGATGTGCCAAAGATCGCATTCAACCCGGTATGGGCATTATGAGTTTCTAGTGATGCCCTTTGGCCTAACAAATGCACCAATGCATTCATGGACCTTATGAACCGTATCTTCCATCCATACCTAGATCGGTTCGTAGTGGTCTTTATTGATGATATTCGTGTATTCCAAGACCAGGAAGTACATGATGAGCATTTGAGGATTGTTCGCAAACCACGAGAGAAAAGAAGTCAGATGGTAAGTTGTCCAAGTGTGACTTCTGGGTGAATGAGATTGCATTCCTTAGACACATAGTGTCAGCTGATGGGATTAGGGTGGATCCCAAGAAAATAGAAGCAGTGATGGAATGGAAGTCTCCTAGAAATACAACTGAGGTCAGAAGCTTCTTGGGGCTAGCTAGGTATTACAGAAGATTTGTGAAGGGATTTTCCTTAATAGCTGCTCCAATGACCAAGTTGTTACACAAGAATGTCAGATTTGACTGTAATGACAAGTGTCAGACCAGTTTTGAGAAGTTGAAGGCTATGTTGACAGAGGCACCAGTGTTAACACAGCCAGTGTCAGGAAAGGACTTCGTGGTCTACAGTGATGCCTCTCATAATGGGTGTGTATTGATGCAAGAGGGGAAGGTGGTCGCCTATGCTTCCAGGCAGCTAAGGCCACATGAACAAAATTACCCTACCCATGATCTAGAGCTTGCAGCAATTATCTTCGCACTGAAGATATGGAGGCATTACTTGTATGGTGAAAAGTGCTACATTTACACGGACCATAAAAGCCTAAAATACTTGCCAACCCAGAAGGAGCTCAACCTTAGACAGAGGCGATGGATTGAGTTCCTGAAAGACTATGATTGTGTAATTGATTATCATCCTGGGAAGGCAAATTTAGTTGCTGATGCTTTGAGCAGAAAGTCCATCACAGCTTTAAGATCATTGAATGCCCGTCTAACTTTGATTCGAGATGGAGCTATTTTGGCTGAGTTGCAAGTGAGGCCAAACCTGCTACAGCAGATTTTAGATGGGCAAAAGGCAGATGAGAAGCTAATGGCTATTATGAGTAAAATCTCAGAGGGAAAAGTAACTGACTATGAGGTGAAAGCAGATGGGTGTCTGTACTACAAAGGAAGACTGTGTGTACTAGATAATGGGGAATTGAAGGCCAGTATTCTGAAAGAGGCACACACCAGTGTATATGCTATGCACCCAGGAAGTACAAAGATGTATCATGATCTGAAGCTTCAGTATTGGTGGCCTGGTATGATTGATGCAAATATTGAATTAAAATGATAACAATAACATGAAATATATGTCAGGTCCTTGAGGATATGCTGAGGAGTTGTGTCATTGAGTTTGAGGGGAGTTGGGATAGATACCTCCCACTGGCAGAATTTGCATACAACAATAGCTATCAAGCTAGCATCCAAATGGCCCCATATGAAGCACTGTATGGGAGAAAATGTAGAACTCTAGTGTGCTGGACTGAATTGGGCGAAGACAAACTGGTAGGGCCAGACCTGGTGAAACAGACTGAGGAGAAAGTGAAACTAATCAAAGCCAATCTGAAGGTTGCCTCGAGCAGATGTAAATCCTATGCCGACTTGAAGAGAAAAGAAATAGAATGCACAGTTGGTGACAAAGTGTTCCTCAAGGTGTCACCGTGGAAGAAGGTATTGAGGTTTGGAAGAAAAGGTAAGTTAAGCCCTAGGTTCATTGGCCCATATGAAGTCATTGAACGTGTGGGTCCAGTGGCCTATAGGCTAGCTTTACCACCAGAGCTGGACAAGATCCACAATGTGTTCCATGTGTCCATGCTCAGAAGATACCGCTCAGATCCTTCATATGTCATCTCCAGGGAAGAAATTGAAATATAGCCGGATTTGACATATGAAGAAGAACCTATACGGATTTTGGCTCGGGAAGTGAAAGAATTGAGGAACAAGTAGATTCCACTGGTAAAAGTGCTTTGGAGGCACCACAACACCGAAGAGGCAACATGGGAAAATGAAGAGACGATGAGGCAACAGTTCCCTCAATTGTTTGCATCAGGTAAATTTCGAGGACGAAATTTAAATTAGAGAGGAAGAGTTGTAACACCCTCCCAGTAACAACTCCGTACATTCTACTGTTCCGGTGACCGGTGTCGGTCCAGATAGTTAGAACGTCCGGAAAAATATTTAAACTTAAGAGAGGGACCATAATCAACTCAAATATTAATAAGAAAAATTTAGTAAAAATTTTAGAAATAAAATACAACTGAGTTAAACGAGCCGGTGCCCTAGCGATGGGTAACCCAGAGGGAAGTTGCGGTACTCGCAACTAGGAGCCCTAGACCCGGGGAAAAATTCATAGAATAATTTTTGAGACTCCAGAGAAGAGTCATTGAGGTTCCTATGGCATTAGAATGCCAAGAAAATATTTAGAAAAATTTTTCAATCGGTACCGCAATTTTGACCCGTTAAGCCAAACGGAGGGCATTTTGGTCATTTCGCCTTCAGAGGTGATTTTTGGCCGACTTGGCCAGTTGAGTAAATAAATATTGTGACATAAAATATGAATTAATGTTGATGAAAAATTTATTAAAAATGAGAAATGAAAATAAGAAAACAAAAGTAAAAAGAAAAGTAAGTAAATGGGAATTGTGACATCATAATGATGTCATTTAAAAATGGTCCACCAATCACCATAAAACAAATACACTTAAAACAAACTAAAGAGGCTGAAAATAAAAGAAAATTTTCATCTTCTTCCTTTGGACCCAAACCAACCGAAACCCTCCTCCCTCCTCCCTCCATTGATTTTCAACCAAAGCTCAAGTTCTCTCCTCATTTCACCATAAATTTTCTTACTCCATTCACTAAAACTTATCCCCACATCACAAGGTAACTCTAGGCAGCCGCAAAGAGGAGAAATTCTAGAGTTTTCACAAGCTCAATAAGTTGAGCAAAGAGGTTACTGCTTTATTTCCTCTCTCATTCTTTTAATCTTTGTTAGAGCATCAAATTAAGTTAAGAAATTGTAATAATTTGAAGTAAATTATATATGTTAGAGTATCTTCAATTTTCGGCAGCCCTAAGGAAGGAATGATTTTGATTGTTTGATGGACTTAGAGTGAACTAGAGCTTATGTTTAAAGTGTATACATATATATATACAAAAAATAAAAGAGTTAACTAAGGAAATTTGTGAAAACTTTGAAATTGAGCTAGGGTTTAGGAGTGAAAATTTGACTTTGCTTATAAAATTGTTAAAGAACATTCTAATGGTAATTTAGTGACCATTTGAGGTAATTTGACCATAAATTTGGACTGAAATATGGCATGGCAAAGTGAAATGGTAGGCTACCTAGGGACAGCAGCAAGGGTGGCTGTGATTCCAGCCCACTTAGATAGCCATAACTTTGGCTGTGTAGGTCCAATTGGTGTTTGGCCAATTGGACATGAAACTAGACTTATAATGGCACATTTTTGCTGAAGAAACCATGCCCAAAAGACCAAAGCAAGAGGACCAAAAGTTGGCCCCAATCCGGATACCCTGTAACAGCACCTGCAGAAATGACCAAATGAACAGTAACTGTTCATTTGGCCATAACTCACTGTAGATATGGTCAATTGACCTGAAATTTTTACAGCAACAATTTAAGACATAGAAAAACAACTTTCATGAAGAAATCTACCCCAAATTATGGCTAGAACCTAACCCAAATGGCAATCACAATCACTGTTCATGGTACTGTAGATTTGGTAATTCTGCAATTTTGGAAATCCGGCCAGCTGTGGTTTTTGGACCATATCTAGAGCTACAAAACTCCAAATGGAGTGATTCAAAAAATGAAATTCAACTAGAAAAAATAAGGAACAACTTTCATGTTTTCCATTTCTTCAAATTCCCACTGTAACAGTGCTTAATAGAACAGTAAACTTAGGCTTCAAAAAACTGAAATTTCTGCCCTCTTGGTTTTAAGTTAGAAATGGTAATGGTGACCAATTCCAACAAGTTTTAAATACAAAATGTGGTATGTTGGGAGTGCCAAAACCAATGTACCTAATTTCTACCTAAAAGTCAACATTTTTGTTGATCAAAGAGGTGAATAGTGACACCGAAACTTGAAATTCACAAAGTAAAGAATTTAAAAGTTCCAAATGCCCTAGTATACCTAACAAGATTGGTTTGGATAGTTTGGCATGCCAATAGGGTTCAGTTAGCAGTACTGCACATGGCAATATGCCATTCTGTGATTTCATGGCTTTTAGCCATTCTGACCTTGTATTGAAATTTGGCCTTGTGCCTGATGTATTTACAGCTAGTTAGCTGTTCTGTTGCACACCGGGAGATGCATATGTGACTGATGGTGTGACGGCCCGAGGTACTAGATACCCAGTGCCAATTTACCCATTTATCCAGTCCAGTCGTCTAGTGTAGGTTGCTTGGGGCAACCAAATGAATAAAAGTGGACAAAGTAAATGATATACAAATACCAAACAAATAAAACATATACATTCGTTACATATTTATTTCTTGCTATTTCTTTTATTTTATTATTGCACCACTAAGCATTATTGCTTAGCGCGTTGCTTTTGCCACGCGTAGGTTCTGGAGATACAGATCGTGAGCCCAGTAGACCGCAGACTGGGTGAGTCCATCCTGCAGCTTCGCATGCTGTCCGTGTCACCTCAACTTCTGCAGTGCATTGGTAGGACACTAGGTGTCATTTTGGCATTTTGTAATTAATTTTGATTTTCTCATATGTAATTAAACTTGTGTAATGTATATTGATGTTCATGTAAATTATGAAAATTGTATTTGTGAATGGAAAAGTAAATATCTATTTGTGATTTATACTTGATTATCACATGTGATGGATGATTGAGAACTGAAATTGAGAAATGTTGTTGAGATCTTGATATTGAGACTTTGTTGATGAATTGAAGTTGGGATTGTTTGGAAATTATTTGGAAGTGTTTTTAACAGGTTCCGAAGAACTGTTTTCTCTATTTTTAGCCGGTATTCTACCGGATTTTCTATAAAATTTCCGGAACCTCAAATAAATTATAATTTCAATAAATGAACTATATTTCACAAACTATATTCAAAACTTTGACCAAAAAAAAAATTTAATTAAGGTAAAATAGAGTGTGCCGGTACACCGTGTGACATAGCTTACTCGGATACACTGTAGCCGGGTAAGGGGTGTCACATCTTTTGTCTTATGGAAGACCAAAAAATCAATTTAAATAAATTTTTAATTATAGGATTTATGGCATCATGCTTATGTCACCACATGATGTCATTACCTTTTTAACTTTTTCATTTTTCTTTTTTTTTCTATTTATTTTTCTATTAGTTCTTTAATTTAATTCCCGACTCTAAAATTTTCTTTTCTCTGATTTTATTTGACAGTTAGGTCTAGAGTCAGCTCTCGGGGTCAATTGACCAAATTGCCCCTCGCCGGTTCAACCCGGTTTGCAAATAATTCAATATTTCTTTCAGCTCCCTGACCTAATTATTTGATTGACTTAACAATTCTTTTTCATGATTTTCTCTTTTTCACTGTGTTTGTAATAGTCTTAAGGACTGCAGCATCACATTTTACGGTTCGAAATTTGAGTTTAAATTGACTTCGCAGTCGTTCCCGAGAAGGTCACCCATCGCTGTGACTCTCGGCTCGTTTAACTTCTTATGTTCTGTTTTTCTTATTTATACTTAACTAATTAGAAATTACTAATTATTTGTGTTTATGGCTTATCTAGTTGTCTTAAGTGTGGTTCTAATCCCCTTAATTGTCTGGACCGATACCGGTCACCGGAACAGTAAAATATACCAGGCTATGCAAATAAGGGTGTTACGATTCTCCCCCCCCCCCCCCCCTTAAAATAATTTTCGTCTCGAAATTTTACCTGGTATCAATCTCTGAACAGCTGTGGATGCTGTCTCCTCATGCCTTCCTCTCGTTCCCAAGTAGCTTCTTGGCCCGAATGATGGTTCCACAACACTTTTACCAACAGTATATGCTTGTTCCGTAGCTGCTTCACCTCATAAGCCAGAATCTCTATGGGTTCTTCTTCATATGTGAGGTCTGGATTCACTTCAATTTCTTCTACTGGTAGTACATGAGATGGTTCTGATCGATACCTCCTCAACATAAACACATGGAAGACATTATGTATCTTCTCCAACTCTGGAGGTAGTGCCAATCGATATGCCAAAGGACCCACTCTTTCCAGAACCTTATATGGCCCTATAAAACGAGACTCAATTTCCCCTTTCTGCCGAATCTCATAATCCTCTTCCAAGGGGAAACCTTGAGGAATACTTTCTCACCCACTGCATACTCAATATCTCTTCTCTTCATATCAATGTAGGACTTTTGACGGTCTGATGCAGTCTTAAGTCCATCTCTGATCACCCTGATCTTCTCCTCAGTTTGCTAAACAATTTCGGGTCTAATCATCTTTCTTTCACCCACGTCATCCCAACACAACTGGGTTCTACATTTTCTGCCATATAAAGCTTCATATGGAGGCATCCCAATGCTTGATTGGTAGCTATTGTTGTAAGCAAACTCAATCAAAGGCAAGTGTGTGTCCCAACTGCCCTCAAACTCAATCACACAAGCCCGTAGCATGTCCTCCAAGATCTGAATTACTCTCTCAGATTGGCCATCTGTCTGTGGGTGGAATACCGTACTGAAGTTCAATCTAGTTCCTAGGGCTCTCTGAAGACTACCCCAGAATCTAGAAGTGAACCTAGGATCTCTGTCTGATACGATGGATACTGGTACTCCATGCAGTCCACAATCTCATCAATGTACAACTTGGCTAATCTTTCTAAACTGTAGTCCATTCGAACTGGCAGAAAATAAGCAGACTTGGTCAGTCTGTCAACAATGACCCAAACTGCATCATGACTCTTCTGTGTCCTTGGAAGTCCCATCACAAAATCCATCACTATTCTCTCCCATTTCCATTCTGGCACTAGTAGTGGATGTAATAACCCAGTTGGTACTTGGTGTTCTGCCTTCACTTGCTGACAAGTTAGGCATTTGGAAATAAATTCTGCCATATCTCTTTTCATATCCATCCACCAGTAATGCTCCTTTAGCCCTCTACACATTTTTGTGCCACCAGGGTGCATGGCAAAAGGTGACTCATGTGCTTCCTTCAAAATGATCTGCCTCAAATCAACATCATACATTCTGCCCTGGTGTAGTAGTAGACCATCATCTCTAACTGAGAATTCTGGTTTCTTGCCCTGCCTGACTTCTTCCAAAAGCTTCTGATACTTCTGATCATTCTGAGCAGCCATTCTGATCTGATTAATCAACACTGGCTGTACATGCCATGCAACTGCTGTCTGCCCCTCACCATTAATCTCTAAGCTGGCATGTAATGATCTCAACTCATGTACCATAGACAAAGGAGTAACCTATAGACTTGCCATAGTCCTACGACTTAAGGCGTCAGCCATAACATTAGCTTTCCCTGGCTGATATTCTATCAGACAATCGTAGTCTTTTATCAACTCTAACCATCTCCTCTGTCTCAAATTCAACTCTTTCTGGGTGCCCAAATACTTCAAACTCTTATGATCTGTGTAGATGTAACATTTCTCCCCATACAAATAGTGCCTCCAGATCTTAAGAGCAAACACAATAGCTGCAAGCTCTAAATCATGTGTCAGATAATTCCTCTCATGCGGTTTCAGCTGGCATGATGCATAGGCAATGACATTCTGATCTTGCATCAACACACAACCTAACCCATTGTGAGAAGCATCGCTATAAACTGTATATTATTTACCCGGTGTAGGTAAAGTCAAGACTGGAGCCTCAGTCAAACATTTCTTCAATTCATCAAAACTCTGCTGGCATTTGTTTGTCCACAGAAATTTCACATTTTTCCTAAGCAGCTTGGTCAATGGAGATGCCAACATAGAGAATCCCTTCACAAATCGATGGTAGTATCCAGCTAAACCCAGAAAACTGCGAATCTCTGTGATATTTCTGGGTGGCTTCCAATTAAGGACAGCTTCTATCTTACTTGGATCTACCTTGATGCCCTCTTCTGATACTACATGCCCCAAGAAAGATATTTTTTTCAGCCAAAATTCACACTTTGACAATTTGGCGTATAGCTGTTTCTCCCTCAAAGTCTGCAGTACAATCCGCAGATGTCTATCATGCTCTTCTGCACTCCTCGAATAGACCAATATATCATCTATGAATACCACAACAAACTGGTCGAGGTATGGTCTGAAGATAGTGTTCATCAGATCCATAAAAGCAGCCAGAGCATTAGTTAACCCGAATGGCATGACCAAGAATTCATAATGGCCATAGCGAGTTCTAAAGGCAGTTTTAGCAATACTCTACTCTTGTACTTTCAGCTAATAATAACCTGATCTCAGGTCAATTTTGGAGAACACAACTGCACCCCTCAACTGATCAAATAAGTCATCAATGCGGGGCAATGGGTATCTGTTCTTTATTGTCACCTTATTCAACTATCGATAGTCAATGCATAACCAGAGAGTGCCATCTTTCTTCTTTACAAACAACACTGGCGCTCCCCAATGTAACACACTAGGGCGGATAAAGCCCTTGTCAAGCAGCTCTTGCAACTGCACTTTCAATTCTTTTAGTTCTGCTGGTGCCATTCTATACGGTGTTATAGAGATTGGGTCTACACCAGGCATAACATCAATTTCAAACTGCACCTCTCTTTCTGGAGGTAATCCTGGCAATTCATCGGGAAACACATCAGGAAACACATCCGAAAAGTCACATACAGTAGGAATGTCCCTTAGTGCTGGACTCCCCACTTTAGTGTCTATCACATGTGCCAAATATGCTTCACACCCCTTTCTAATCATCCTTCTGGCCAGTGCAGCTGAAATGATGTTTGAAGGCAATAACTGCCTCTCCCCATATATTACTACATCACCATACTGAGGGAGACCAAAAGTGACTGTCTTCAGTCTACAGTCAATCATCGCATGATGCCTGGCTAACCAATCCATGCCCAAGATAATGTCATAATCTCTAAAGGGCATTTCAATCAAATCAGACAGAAAAGTGTGTCCTTGGATCACTAAAGGGCAGTCCCTATATAGTCTATTTACCTTGACCTCCTGGCCTAATGGACTAGTTACTAGCACATCATAGTCCATTGGTACACACTGAATAGCAGTAGAACACATCACACTAGCACTAACATACGAATGTGTGGAGACAGGATCAAATAACACATGTACATCTTGGTCAAGGATGGAGAAAATACCAGCTACTACGTCTGATGTTTTAGCCTCCTCCCTCTGACGCATGGTATAAACTTCGATCGTGCGCCATCGATACCGGGCCGTTAATAGTGCTTTGACTTCCAGAAGTGTTACCAGGACCCCTACCTCTGCCTCTACCTCTACCAACTGGCTGTGACCCTCTAGGTGTAGAGACTTGGCCTGATCCTTCAGATGTAGCAGAAGGTCCAGACCAGCGCGGATTAGTACAATCCTTAGCGAAATGTCCGCTCCCTCCACAGTTAAAACATGCACCGGTGGCCTTGAAACAAACCCCACCGTGTGTTCTATCACAAGTTTCACACTGCCATACTGATGAGCTCCTCGGGGTGCTTGCTGGGTCTGCTGACCAGACCGGGGTGTTCTTTGGCCAGAGAATTTGCCTCTACCAGATCTACGGGAGCTGGATCCCCCAAACTGTTTCCTCTTCCCAGAACCACTCTCAGGTGCTTGTCCAGTAGTCTTTTCAGTCTTCTCTTTCTCTTGTGTACCCTTCTTCACTGCCCCTTCTAATTCTATCCTTTCCAATTCCAGGGCCTGTGAGATCAACTTAGAAAAATTTTGATGTCGAAAACCCATAACTTGCATTCTCAGATTCGGCCTTAACCCGGCTTCAAACCTCTTACATCTATCTCTAGGGGTGGAGACTAAGCTTCCAGCGTAGTGGCTCAGTCGAGAGAAGTCCCTCTCATTTTCTGCTATGGTTCTGTCCCCTTATTTCAAACTCAGGAATTCTTGTAACTTCATATCTACATATGCATTGGGGACCCACTTTTGTCGAAACTCCCTCAAAAAGTCTGACCAAGTAAGGACTGGAGGTTCTACCAGGCTGTGGGGGATGGTCATCCACCATTCATATGCATCCCCTTGCAACAAAGAAACAGAATACTCGAACTTCAGCTCTTTTGCACACTGTAGCTTCCTGAAAACCCGTTCCATTCGCTCTAACCACTGTTCTACCTCCAGTGGATCCACAGTGCCTTTAAACTCAGTGGCCTCAAATTTCATCAATTTTTCATATTGCCGAGCTGAAGGCTGTGGTTGTGTTACAGGTACTTGCATCTGAGCTTGAGGTGGCACATTTCCTGCCATTTGTTGGAAAAACACAGCCATCTGCTGTGCAAACTGAGCAGAAAACTACGGTGCTGGAGTAGCTGACCCACTCATATTCTGGAGTGCTGGGGCTTCCCCTTGAACCTCAGCCTCAACAGATTATTCTACGGAATGATCTCCTTCTTCCATTTCATCCCCTTAAGCAGTTGTACTTATCAAAGAAATATTCACATACATAGTCAAAATTTATTGCAAAACCATGCTCTAATACCACTAAAATATGTCACACCTTACCCCTCTGTAAGGCATAACATGATCCCGTAGAATACCTAATGAACTACCGAACTTCACCTACCGATAATTCATTAAGTACACTACAAGGGATTTTAAAACCATTTTCTTACATTTTGGAAGTGGTGAGCATTTTGGTAGGAATTAAAATCATTTATTCAAAGCTTAAAAACTAGTAAAAATTTTTGTCCATTTTTATTTTTCCGCAAATTTTATAAAAATTTCGGCAGAGTGCCGTTTGTATTTTGAGAAAACAGTTCTTCAAATACCTGAGAAAAACACTTCCAATAAATTTTTCACAACTCCCAACCTTCAAATAATCTCAAGTCAACACAATTCAATTCATTCCACAATTCAACCAAAAATTTATCAACTCAAAATATTTCATAACTTTATTCACAGTGCTTATAGTATGAAATTCACAAATATAAATCTTAATTTACAAAAAGAAAACCCAAAATAATATTATTACAATTTAGTATACAACTGCTCAACTTTACATTATACATAAAACATTACAATATTTACATTAAAACAACTACAAGGGTATAAAACAATACCCATACAAAAAGACTAGTGTAGTCCTCAATATCAGTAGCAGCTCACTCTGCTGCTTTCTCCTTGCTCCTATCTGCGATAGCAAAATAAGCTATCGCTGAGTATAAAAATACTCAGTGGTGCACAATAAAAATTAAAATGCAGTACATAAATCATTCGTTGACAAAACACAATTTAAATGTTGCACAATTATATTTCACCAATTATCAAAACTCATTATAGCAAAATTTTTGGGTCAAATAATTTAATAAACACAGTGTCGCAAGGTGTTTTGTGGTCGCCTGGATGAACACTCACCGAAGTGGGAAAAGTGAGGAGTCGCCACTTTAATTTTGAGGGAAATTAAAGAAAACCACTTGTGAAAGTAAATTAAAATGAAACCACTTCAAAAATAGAGATTCTAGGTTCGGGGTCCGTAAACGGGTGGGGAAGGTGTTAGGCACCCCACCTCGTCCCTCAATGAGGGTAAGCAGATTTAACTTCACGTTCTTTATAAATTAGAATTCATAGTTAGGAGGGTTTGAATGGAAATGTTAATCCTTTTGGCAAAAGGAATATTTGATCTTTTACTAGTCCGGATTACCCAGATACATAAGTAAATGAGACAACCTTAGTGAGTGGCTGTTGTGTATTGGTTTTATTTTAGGGATTATTGTGCGTATAAATAATTCGATTTGAGAATCGGATAAGAACTCTCCTCCGACCTCTTTCATATATTCATTAAAGATATTGATTGAGAATCGGATAAGAACTCTCATCCGATCTCTTTTAGATTAAAAAATTTTGATTGAGAATCAGATAAGAACTCTCCTCCGATCTCTTTTTAAATATTCATTTAAATTTTTGGATTGAGAACCGAATAAGAACTCTCCTCCGATCTCTTTTAAACATTTTTTAAAATTTTAGATGGAGAACCGGATAAGAACTCTCCTCCGATCTCTTTTAAATATTTATTAAAATTTTAGATTGAGAATCGGATAAGAACTCTCCTCCGATCTCCTTTTAAATATTTATTAAAATTTAGATTGAGAATCGGAAAAGAACTCTCCTCCGATCTCCTTTTAAATATTTATTAAAATTTAGATTGAGAACCGGATAAGAACTCTCCTCTGATCTCTTTTAAACATTTATTAAAATTTCAGATTGAGAACCGGATAAGAACTCTCCTCCAATCTCCTTTTAAATATTTATTAAAATTTTAGATTGAGAATCAGATAAGAACTCTCCTCCGATCTCTTTTATTTTAATAGGAGTCGGATAAGGACTTTTCCGATCTCTCGAAATTTGATTACAACTACACGTCACAAAAGCCTAGAACTAAGGGTTTTGGCATTCAAAGATGCCGGGGCTCGGAATAAGGCTTCTTTTAACTCATTGGTATCTTGTGACTAGACAGGGGATATCAAACTGAATTTTCCAACCTTCCTATGTGGTCTCCTTATCAGTACCTTTTGATACCCGATCTATCCCATTTATTTATCTAATGTTCAGTTTTACTCTGCCTTGTGACGTCTTATCCAATCGTCTTCTGTGTTAGCCTAATGATTCAATTTTACTATTTTCCTGACTTATTATTCAGACCTTTCTTTTTTAAAGAAACGCTTTAGATATGGTTACCTATATTTTATCCAACTAGAACTCTTGCATTTAGAAGTAATGAAGATTGACAAAAAGAATGGACTGATTAACAAAGAAGTAAACTCGGGAATAACCTTCTACGCATTTTTTAACGCAATATAAACGTGTTGAAAATTACAAAAACAGAAATAAAGGAAGTTCGTAAAATAGAAACAAGCACTTGATAAAGCAGCGATATAAGCACTCACCTGTAGGAAGCCGAATCTATTGAACTAACTACGGGATCACAAAACGTAATGGGGCTGCGGGCTGATAACCTGAAGACTAAGGTTCGCCTTGAAATGAAGAATACCTTGCTAAAATGCAGTCCGATCAAAATTATAACCGAGTATGAATGAAGTTGAGCTTGGATAAAGATAACAAAGAACTGAAAGTGAGAGCGTCACAAGATAATGAACGAACTGAAAATAGAGAGTTTCAGTATTCAGGAATCCCTTTGCAAGAAACCACTTCAGAAAACTGGTTTCAAAAGTTTTTCTTATGAAAGCTCAAGAATAGCAGAGTAACGAGCTGAATTAAGTTTCAGAGTCCTTCCGCTATATTCACTATTTTTTTTCCGTCCCTTGGATAGTTTTCATGCAGGTATTTATAGGAACCGAGTGCTCCCCATGAAGGGTCAGGATTTGTTTTGAGGGAGATGGAGGGTTAAGATTTTAAAGGACATGATCTAAGGATCAGGAATTAAAGAGAATCGGAACGGATGGCTGAGATCCCTTTAGAAATATTTGTGCTTTCTCTTTTCTAATCTGACGGCCCAAAATTTTCTTGTCAAGAGTGATCCGAGGGCTAGGAGTTAAAGGCGCTCGTCTTGTCGTCTTCTTCTTTGATCCAAGGGCTCTGAGCTCGTCCTTGCAAGTACGATCAATGGTGGAGATTAGGATGTACAGCACTGTCATGACATACTCTGGCACTTGTCAGTAATGCGGGCGATTCTGAGGCGTGCGGTGGGGATCTCGTCTACAACGCTTTAACTACCTCGGCTCTGATTATGACGACAGTCAGCGAAAGTTGTCTTATTCTTTTTGCTATCCGACCTCTTCTCCTTTCCTATCTTCCTAATACGCTCCTTTTTCCGATCTTTCATGCCAGCCTCCCTTCTACCGATCTCTATCACTCCGGTCTTCCCTTTTATCGGGTTCGGTCCAGTCAAAGCATTTATTTCCCTCAATTCTCTAAGCATTCGCTTTGTTTTCTGCTTGCAATAAATGCTCAAATTTTCCCTATATATACCTTCAACCGGGAAGCCCTTCCTCATTTGACTTTCTCCTCTTTCCTTCTCACTTTTCATTGTTCTAGCTGCCCCAGCAACAATTCCGGCCATGGTGGCCACTTTTGATCTTTTCTCGATTGTCCACTTTGTCCCTCGTCTGAAAGTTTACGATCCCGGTGATCGAAGAATCGTGATGACCCTATCTGATGACAGTGAGAGAACCAGACTAATTAACCGATCTAGATCGAGGACCTCGATCGTGTCGATCTCGAGTCGTTCGACCGATATAATCGGCGAACCGATTTCGGGCGAGAAGACTGCTAATATTCCCCTCAACGTCGGCAACTGCCACTTGAAGTTCATTTGGCTCCTTACCACATCAGGCGTCCCGGCTACAGCTTGGTTCTGGTCGATGACAGTGGAGATGACTCTCTCCATTTTCATGAGAGTCATAGTCACCCCATCTGAGCTGTACATCTGTCGATGGCTGGTCTCCTGGTCAAACACATCTTTTGACTCAGCCACGAGACTAGACTTTGACATAGGCCATTTAGGTAGGATGTTCCACCGATCTCTAAAGATCGCCCTTATGATGTAATCAGACCTTTAATGTAATCCGATCTCTAGAGATCGCCCAAATGATGTAATTTGACTTTTTGGAAATAAAATTTATTTTGTCAATTATCAATTTATTATTATTGCATTGATTATTCTTCGATCTCTGGTGTGTTTATCCGATCTGGTTCCCAACTGAACAGCCCTTATCCGATCCGCACTTCCAAACATTCGCCTTAATTACCTGATCTCTAACTAGCCGGTCTCTCCTTATGGAATTTCTGGAATATTCGTGAGACCTGTCAGAAAAGCTGGCGAGTCCCGCTAACCGATGCACCGCCTGGAACATCGTGAGCATTAAATGCTTGGACGAGTATAAATAGGGGAGGGGTTAGCCAGTTGCTCCCTTTTTCGCGAACAACTTCAAAATTCTCTCATTTTCTCAAGCTCTTCCGACACCGATCAGACTCCGGTAAGGGTTTTGATCCTTTTTTTAGTTTAAATTCCTTGTTTCCTTTGAAAATGAGCGGCGACGAGGGTCAGAGAGCGGTAAGCCCCCCTTCCATTCAGATCTCATGGTCATCTGATGAAGTGGAGGTGGTCGGACCAAGCGTGCGACCTGAACCTTCTAGGGTTTCTATTCCAGCTCAGGGGCAAGCAGCACCATCAAGGCATGTACCTTCTTCAGGGAGAGAGAATCTTCCCATGGACGAGCTGCCATCAGTCCTTCAAGAAACCGATCTGCAGTCGTTCAGCCAAGAGTATAACATTCGGCCTGATTCCTACGAGTTGATTAAGTGTCACGGCGATCTTCGTGCCGATCACTTCTTCGAGGAGAACGACATGATCATGGTCTACGAAGAACAATTAAAGGCCGGTCTACGGTTCCCTTTGGACGACTTCTTTAAGGAAGTTTTAAAATATCACCAAGTGTGCATCGCCCAAGTTCACCCAAACTCGTGGCGGATCCAAGTAGCCTTCCGAGGCCTCTACCGAGCTAAGGGACTCCGTCCTACAGCTAAGGTATTCGCCGAACTGCATAGGCTGACTCATCGAAAGGATGACGAGTATTGGTTCTTCCAGGCGAAGCCACATTGTGGGCTCTTTACCGATCTGCCCTCTTCCCTGAAGAATTGGAAGAACCACTTCTTTATCCTGAGGAGTAAAATCCCAAAAGGCTTTGAGGGTTTCCCTCGCAGCTGGCTGCACCAGGGCCCCGTACTTCCGAAGCGCATCACCATAAATAGGGAAGAAGGCCTGATGGTGATGGAGCTGAAAGATTAGGCGGGCAGAGAGAAGTTCTCTTGTTTGGACGCAGTGACTGCCGAACTGCATCACTGGACAATGGAATTGATCACTGGCGAAGATCGCGGGCTTCGGCTCTTTGACCTCGGCATCAGTATTTTTCTATATCTCAGATCTTTGGACCTTAGCGATCTCACTGACCTCTTCTTTGTACAGGTATGGCAAGCGGCGAAGCCTCCAAGGAGAGCCAAAAGCGAAAGAGAGAGGTCTCCCGAAAAGTGCGGGAGATGAAGCGATCCGAGCTGCTCCAGACACCCAGGCATGAAGCTGAGGAAATGCAAGGGGGCTTATCTCAACCTTTGGGGCAGCCGATCCCCGAGGTAGAATTGATCTGATCTCCTCCTCGCCAAAAAGAGCCGCCTCCACCTCCTCCAGTCGCTTTGGGTGCGGAAGGGGGTCCTTCTCAACCTACCACAAGTACCCTCTCCCGTGGTGCTCAAGTGCTGATCCATTCCTTGGAGAAGAACCGAACTGTTCGGGAGAATCCGGGTTTGGCTAAAGTTCTGGGGGCTTCTATCTGCCTTCGGGAGGATCGGGACAGGCTGTCTCCGGACAATCTTGATGATATCCTGACCCGATCCATGAGCCTGAACGTGGAGTGCTTAGTGAATCAGCATATCGTCCAGGAGAAGGCTCACCGCCTGGGTAAGGAGGTCGAGAAGATGGGTCATGAAGTGGCTTCCCTCTGATCCCAACTCTCATCTGCTTAGAACTACATATCTGAAATTGAGGGGCGGATGAAGTTCTACGAGGACAAGCTGGCTGAGCAAGCTCATGTTCTGGCCGAGCGAGATCATGTTCTTGAAGAGATTCAGGCGCTCTAGGCCGGTGAAGTTGCTCAGCTCACTGAGGAGCTCAAAGCGAAAGAGGAAGAGGCGGTGACAAGGGAGGCCAGCGCTTATGTGAATGCTCACAGGGATCTCCTGGCCGAGCTCAAGAAGCGGTACCCCGAGGAGGACTTCTCTTGGATGGTAGATCTGGCTCTCCAGGACGAGGGTGAGGATAGTGAGGAGGAGGCTGAGGGTGAGAGAGGAAACAAGCAAAATGTAGATCAGGCTGGGGGTGATTCTCCAGCCGAATGACTTGTACAAACTTTAATATGAAATGAAATTCCCTTTTTGTTCAGTGAATGGATATGATCGGAAAATCTCTAAATTACTTAAGCTCTTGATTGTCTGAGCATATTAAAACAACTAAAGGTGATTATTAATCTAAGTGTAAGAGGTCGGAAAACACAACAAGCATGAGATCGGCAGGGGACCAACGCTAAACGGGACTTGATTAAAATTGGAAATTTGGCTTGAGCACTTAAGATCGGTATCGCCATTAAACCGGATTGAAACCTTAACTTGATTATTCCTAAACTTTTAAAATGAAGATCTAGTCTTTGGTTCATTTAAATCGACAAGAGAGATCGGGAATGTAATTGACTATTCAGGAGATTTGATAATTGGTTTGAGAGATCGGCAAGGCTTTAAATGACATGGGGACTTAGTATTGATTTAATTCCTTTTGAGGAGAGATCAGAAATGTGGTTGTTCGGCGAAGAGAGATCGGAAATGTAATTGGCTGGCAAAGGGAGACTTAGTGCTGGGGATCAGTTTTGAAATTTATTGATTTTGGGGATCGGCCAAAATATGGTGTCGACAGCTGCCCCTCTTTACATAATTCCTACTGGAAAATTTTCCGTGTAGGGATTATGTAAAGATTTAGACCCATATTTTGGGCGATTAGGTGTTCAAGGTTAGGAAACTAAAGCCTACTTAAGTTAGTGACCTAGAGATTGGTAACAGGAGTTAAAATGCTAGAAAATTAAAATCAACTTGGATCAAGGAACCAGAGGTTGATAACAGAAAATTTAAAATACTAAAAATTAAAATCAACTTAGATTAAGGATTCAGAGGTTGATAACAGGAAATTTAAATGCTGAAAATTAAAATCAACTTAGATCAAGGAACCAGAGGTTGATAACAGGAAATTTAAAATGCAGGAAAATTAAAATCAACTTAGATCAAGGAACCAGAGGTTGATAACAGGAAATTTAAAATGCTGAAAATTAAAATCAACTTAGATCAAGGATCCAGAGGTTGATAACAGGAAATTTAAATGCTGAAAATTAAAATCAACTTAGATCAAGGAACCAGAGGTTGATAACAGAAAATTTAAAATGCAGGAAAATTAAAATCAACTTAGATCAAGGAACTAGAGGTTGATAACGGGAAATTTAAAGTGCTGAAAATTAAAATCAACTTAGATCAAGGAACCAGAGGTTGATAACAGGAAATTTAAAATGCTGAAAATTAAAATCAACTTAGATCAAGGATCCAGAGGTTGATAACAGGAAATTTAAATGCTGAAAATTAAAATCAACTTAGATCAAGGAACCAGAGGTTGATAACAGGAAATTTAAAATGCAGGAAAATTAAAATCAACTTAGATCAAGGAACCAGAGGTTGATAACAGGAAATTTAAAATGCTGAAAATTAAAATCAACTTAGATTAAGGATTCAGAGGTTGATAACAAGAAATTTAAATGCTGAAAATTAAAATCAACTTAGATCAAGGAACCAAAGGTTGATAACAGGAAATTTAAAATGCAGGAAAATTAAAATCAACTTAGATCAAGGAACCAGAGGTTGATAACAGGAAATTTAAAATGCAGGAAAATTAAAATCAACTTAGATCAAGGAACCAGAGGTTGATAACAGGAAATTTAAATGATAAAAATTAAAATCAACTTAGATCAAGGAACCAGAGGTTGATAACAGGAAATTTAAAATGCAGGAAAATTAAAATCAACTTAGATCAAGGAACCAGAGGTTGATAACAGGAAATTTAAAATGCAGGAAAATTAAAATTAACTTAGATCAAGGAACCAGAGGTTGATAACAGGAAATTTAAAATGCAGGAAAATTAAAATCAACTTAGATCAAGGAACCAGAGGTTGATAACGGGAAATTTAAATGCTGAAAATTAAAATCAACTTAGATCAAGGAACTAGAGGTTGATAACAGGAAATTTAAAATGCAGGAAAATTAAAATCAACTTAGATCAAGGAACCAAAGGTTGATAACAGGAAATTTAAAATGCAAGAAAATTAAAATCAACTTACAAAGCAAGGCTAATCCCGATACGAGAAGTTCTTCCCCGATGAAGTGTACTTAACAGGATCCCGAATGCCAATGATTGATGGAGGACGAGTTACAAGACTTGACCTACGACCTCCTTTCTTCGGATGCCCCTTTTCTGTTCTTGACTTTCTTCTTATCTTGCGAAAAGCGCCCTTGCGGGTTTTCACTTTCCTTTTGTCCATTTGACTAGAAGCGCCCTTCCAGGTTTTCACCTCTAGTAGTTTTTTTTTTTTTTTAGGCCATTCCCTGCAAATCTCATAGTAAAGTACGTGAGGTTATCAATTTCAAATCATAATCTTATGGCAAAATTTTAAATGATTAATAGCGCATTAGATAAAGAGATTGAAGAAGGATAATATTAAAGAGTGAGTATAGGGAAGTTAAAAGCAAAGAGATAAACACAAATAAAGTATGACTTTATCATGGTTTTAAGAAATAAAAGGTACAGTTTCAAAGAAAAAGGGTGCAGGGATAGATCTCACATATTCCTTGTAGTTAGCTTTGAAGTCTCTTAACTGCCATTATTTCAAGTACTCTGAAGCCTCATGCCATGACGGTTTATTTCCATCCTTGGTTACATGCCCCGTTCCTTATTTCTCCCTTTTGGTTCTTGGGATGCCCTTTCGGGTTTTCACCCCTAGCTCTTTTTCTTTTTTTTTTTCAGGACGTCCTTTTGGGTTTTCATCCTTCACTCATTTTACAGAAAGCGCCCTTCGAGGGTTTTCGCCTTCTTTTCGGTTCTTGGGATACCCTTTCGGGTTTTCACCCCTAGCTCTCTTTTTTTTCTTTCCCTTTTTTTTTTTCTTTCAGGACGTCCTTTTGGGTTTTCATCCTTCACTCATTTTACAGAAAGCGCCCTTCGAGGGTTTTCGCCTTCTTTCACACATTTTGCTAGGAGCGCCCCTTCGGGCTTTCACCCCTACTTTTTTTTTTTTTTTTTTTTTTTAGGCATAGTATCTCTTGACGGTGTCGACATTCACAGGTCTTGGAAATTCTTCACCATCCATGTGGGTCAAGATCAAGGCCCCATCAGAAAATGCCTTTTTAACCACATAGGGTCCCTCGTAGGTTGGTGACCATTTACCCCGAGGATCATTTTGATTCGGGAGAACTTTCTTCAGAACTAGGTCTCCGGGTTGAAATTCACGAGGGCGAACACTTTTGTCAAATGCCCTAGCCATTCTTCTCTGGTATAACTGCCCATGACATGCTGCTGCTAACCTCTTCTCATCCAGCAAGTTTAATTGGTCCAACCTTGACTGGATCCATTCCAACTCATCAATCCCCGATTCCTTCAGAATCCTTAGGGAAGGAATTTCAACTTCGATAGGTAATACAGCCTCCATCCCATAAACCAGTGAGTAAGGAGTCCCCCCAGTTGATGTTCTTACGGAAGTCCGGTATGCGTGAAGGGCATAGGGGAGCATATCATGCCAATCCCTATAAGCGATCGTCATTTTCCGGATTATTCTTTTGAGATTTTTGTTTGCGGCTTCCACCTCTCCATTCATCTGGGGACAGTATGGGGAGGAATTGAGATGTCGAATCCTGTATTGATCACATAGCCTTTGGATCTTTGGACCATTCAAATTCTTGGCATTGTCAGTGACGATTTCATTGGGGAGGCCATGTCGGCAGATGATATTATTTCTGAGGAATTTGAGAAATGTGTTCTGTGTAATATGGGCATATGACGTCGCTTTGACCCATTTAGAAAAATAGTCGATCGCTACTAGGATAAACCTGTGCCCATTGGATGCCTTAGGGTTGATGGGACCAATCACATCGATGCCCCACATTGCGAAAGGCCATGTTAAAATGAGATTGAACAATTGGTGAGGTGGAACATTTATCGGATCCGCGTAGATTTGACACTTATGGCACTTCCGAAAATACTCGACGCAATCCTTTTCCATGGTAGTCCAAAAATATCCCCGTCGCATGATTTACTTAGCCATCATATGCCCATTGGCATGGGTTGCACAGTTTCCCTCATGAGTCTCGAAAAGGATTCTCTTTGCCTCCTTCGCATCCACACATCTCAACAATTCGCTGTTGGAGCTCCTTTTGTATAGAATTTCTCCACTGGGGAAGTATCCCAATGCTAATCTCTGAATCATCCTCTTTTCGTTTTTGCTCGCCCCTGAGGGGAATTCTTTGGTTCTGATGTAGATTAAGATGTCATGGTACCAAGGTTTTACCATCAGGTTCCTCTTCGACCATGAAGCAGTAGGCCGGCTCATTCCTTGCTTTAATCTTTAATACCTGAGCCGTCTGCCCTTCTTCCATTTGAGCCATAACAGCCAAAGTGGCCAAGGCGTCTGCAAATTGATTCTTGTCTCGACTAAGGTGAGTGAAAGAGATTTCCTCAAATTTCTTAGTGCTGTCCAGCAAGTACTTCTGATATGGGATTAGCTTCGGATCCTTGGTTTGCCATTCTCCCTTGACTTGATAAATGATCAGGGCTGAGTCTCCATATACCTCCAATTTCCTGACCTTCATTTCGACAGCAGCTTGTAGACCCATTACACAAGCTTCATATTCTGCAACATTGTTGGTGCAGTCAAACCTCAACTTGATAGCTATCGGAAAATGTTTCCCATCTAGGGATACCAATACAGCTCCGATTCCATTACCGGACAAATTGACAGCTCCGTCGAAATACATTTCCCATACATCAGCTGGCTCTTCTTCTCCGCAGGCTACTTCGTTAATATGCTCATCAGGGAACTCAAAATCCAGAGCTTCATAATCCTGGATAGGGTTTTCTACTAGGAGATCAGCGATCACGCTACCTTTCACCACTTTCCAGGTCATATAGACAATGTCATATTGGGATAGTATGACCTGCCATTTGGCTATTCTTCCTGGCACGAATGGGCTATCGAATACATATTTAATAGGATCCATTCTAGAAATGAGCCATGTCTTGTGATTCAACATGTAATGCTTGAGGCAATTTGCTGTCCAGGCTAACGCGCAGCAAGTTTTCTCTAGGAAAGAATACCTTGACTCACACTCATTGAACTTTTTGCTCAAGTAATAAATAGCCCTCTCCCTCCAGCCGGTATCATCATGTTGCCCCAAAACGAATCCCATTGAGCTTTGTTGGACTGCCATATACAGGATCAGAGGCCTTCCTGCAATCGGCGGAACCAATACTGGTGGGTTGGACAGGTACTGCTTGATTTTCTCGAAAGCCTCTTGACAAACCGAATCCCATTGGGTAGTGTTGTTCTTTCGGAGTAGTCTAAAAATAGGCTCAGCTTTAGCGGTGAGATTGGAATAAACCTTGATATGTAGTTCAACTTCCCCAAGAAACTGTGCACCTCCCTTTCTGTTTTTGGGGATGGCATCTCTTGAATGGCTCGAACTTTGTTTGGATCAACTTCAATTCCCTTCTCACTCACTATGAATTCCAACAATTTCCTAGATCTAGCTCCGAATATGCATTTGGCAGGGTTCAGTTTCAGCTGATATTTCCTGAGTCTCTCGAATACTTTCCTCATCACCTGCACATGGCTCTCTTCTCCCCTGGATTTGATGATCATATCATCCACGTATACCTCCACTTCTTTATGCATCATGTTGTGGAATAATGTGACCATAGCGCGTTGGTAGGTGGCGCCAGCATTCTTTAACCCGAAAGGCATGACTCGATAGCAAAATACCCCCCATTGGGTGATAAAGGCAGTTTTCTCCTTGTCTCCCTCGTCCATTGGGATTTGATTATATCCTGACGCCCCATCGATACACGAACACCTGCCCAATCCCGCAGCATTGTCTACTAACACATCAATGTGAGGGAGTGGGAAATCATCTTTCAAGCTCACTTTATTAAGATGCCTGTAGTCAACGCATACCTTGACACTCCCATCCTTCTTCGTTACCGGGACAACGTTAGCTATCCATTGGGGATATTTGACTACTTCCAGGAACCCAGCATCATACTGTTTCTTGACCTCATCCCTAACTTTGAGCAGTGTGTCAGGATTCATTCTTCTTAATTTCTGTTTTACCGGGATTATTCCCGGAATTAGGGGAATTTTGTGCGTCACTATCTGAGGGTCCAAACCAATCATATCATCATAGCTCCAAGAAAACACGTCCAGGAATTCTTTGAGCAAACTGATCATATCTCCCAATTCTTCACTCTCCACAACCTTAAGTTCCCTTTTCACTTCTTCCGTGCCTAAGTTTATGGTGCGCGTTTCGTTTCCACAAGGCACTAGGGAAGGTTCATCCCTTTCTTCTGTGAGCTCCACCTCAGAATCACCTGAAGTAATGGCAGTTATGGGGATTTCAAAATTAACCGGAGGAATTTCTGAGTCTATTGAATTATTAGGTGTTAATTGATGAATGGTCCTGGATGAACGAAAATAGAATATATTATAAGGATGGAATTCAAATGGAAAGAAAAAGAGAATCGGATATAAAATGCGCTATTAATTCATTAAGATTTATGACATAAGAAAAGGGTCCATTTACAATGTTACACTTGCCATCATGGACAAAATGATCAAGTGTAGATAACCAAAGGTACTTTACTCGAAATTAAGTACAGGGATGTCCTCTGCTGTCCAGTTGTCTAGTTTTTGCCCCTCAGCCATTGGCGAGACCAGAGCCTCATACAAGGAATCCAGGTGGATGACATCGATGGATGGTTCATCAGGTGATTCTTCCACATCTGCCGGATTTTCAATGACCGGTTTAGTGAAGACTTCAGTGATCCTCGGGACTTCCTTCATTCTCCCGACTTTCTGATCGAATCTTTGATCCCAAAGTCTGTTCCTCAACCAGAATCGCCCATCCATGAGGGCATCTTTCTCAAAACCCAAACCATAACGGCCCACCTTCTGGATAGCCGGTATAGGTTCAACAATCCCTTGTAACGCGGCGCCTAGGCCTTTGCCCTCTTCATACCCATTCCTCGACATCACTTTGGCTACCATAGCCACAGCCCCTTCATTTCTTGAAACATTTTCTTGTAGTTCGAGGGCCTGGAAGGAGCTTTCCAACGACTCCTCAGCCGCTTCCACATAAGGAAGTGATTGTGGCTTGATGACCAATATGGCTTCTTCCCCTCTCACCGTGATGATTTTGCCGTCGATGATGTATTTTATCTTCTGATGCAAAGTTGAAGGAACGACATTTGCTGAATGGATCCACGGCCTCCCCAGCAACATAGTGTAGGCCGGTTCAATGTTCATCACTTGGAATGTGACGTTGAAGGTGCATGCGCCAATTTGGAGTGGCCAGTCAAAGGCTCTTACCACCATAGCACTCTGACGTATATTTGATTGATCAACTGGCAGCCTAGCCAAGGTGGCACTAGGCAGTACATTGAGGGCTGATCCATTATCAATAAGGACCTTGGCCACTATACAATCTTTGCATTTCACTGTCACATGCAGGGTTTTAGTGTGCATTAAGCCTGCAGGGTCTATCTCTTCTTCAGAAAAGGTGACAAAACTGGATGCCTGGATTTGTCCCACTATCTTCTCAAACTGCCCCGGTGTGATGTCGGGGTTCACAAAGGCCTGATCCAGAATTTTCTGCAGGGCTTGACGGTGCACTTCAGAGCTCAGAATCAGCGATAACAGTGAAATTCGAGCAGGTGTCTTTCTCAACTGTTCCACCACATCATACTCACTTTGCTTCATTATTTGAAGCAACAACTCCTCCTCTTCTTTAGGTTCGATAAGTTCTTCTCCCTCTGCTTTCTCAACCTCCACTTTTGTATTTTCTCGCGGTTCTCCCATTTTTACTTTCCCCTTCTTCTTTTCTTTTTCCTCACTCCCGTAGCACCTCCCACTTCTAGTTATAAACTCGACTTCTTGCTCGAGTAGGGAAGATTTTGTGGCAGCATCGGGCTGAGGATTAGCTTGGGGAGTTGTACTGCTATTAGGTCTGGCATAAGTCATTTTGAAATGTTCGTGGGGGGTGAAGCACGGTTTAAGGGGTGTCGAGGGTGGAGTATAGGCGAGGTTAGGAGTTGATGTACTGCTGGATGCTTCTTGAGTGAAGACTTAGAAATTGTAGCTCCAAGGCACAGCATGAGTATTTGTGACTAGGAGCTGAGGCAGGGTTCGGATGACTATTACTGGCGATGGTGGCGTTGGGGCCTTGGGGGCAGAGAAGGTTAATCTAGGATTGGGGGTTGAGGTATTTTGGCCAAACCTGGCGGTATTTACTTCGCCCTCCACTTTCGATCTCCTTTGGCATCTTAAAATTTTGAGGGAAAGCAAGTTCTAGACCTCTTGCCGGAATCCCTCACAGTCTCGCAGCTCATGATCAGCTGCCCCTCCATGGTAAGGACATCCTGCACTTTTACGATCACGATACGAGGCAAAGTTAACCTTCCCTCATCGCCATGGCAAAAATTTCCTCAAAGTGAGGAATCAGCTCGTCTACCTCTGGTGTCGACCTCTCCCCGTCTGATTCTATCATGTTTACACCATTACCCGCATTATGATTAGGCAACGGGTTTGAGGTAACATTGGGGAGGGAACTGTTTCCCTCAATCTTCAACCACCCGTTCCTGATTAAGGCATGCACTCTCCCTCTGAGTGCCCGGCAGTTATCTGTTGAATGCCCTTGTGCCCCCCCATGATATTCACAACGGGCAGTGGCATCATACCACCTGGGGTATGGTGGCTAAATTGGGTCAAGGGGAATCGGTACTATCTGATTTATACCGATGAGGTATCGGTATATTTCGCTGAGTGGGAGGGGAAGGGGTGGATCAGGATTTCTTTGTGGTCTCGGGTTATTTGGGGGTGGTCTAGGTTGAGCAGGAGGAGGAGGTAGTCTGGGTTGGTAATTTGTAGGTGGTGGGTACTGTGGGCGCGGGTGTGGATAATTTGGGAAAGGAGGTGGGATGTTTGCAATGGTTTGGCCATGAGGGGG
Organism: Hevea brasiliensis; assembly: GCF_030052815.1. Lineage (NCBI taxonomy): Eukaryota > Viridiplantae > Streptophyta > Magnoliopsida > Malpighiales > Euphorbiaceae > Hevea > Hevea brasiliensis. The sequence continues at coordinate 70,684,240 of NC_079503.1, read as the reverse complement.
AGGATATGACCGATAGTTATTTTGGGGAAGTGGGGAATAATTGTTCTGCCGGGTGATGGAATGCACATCACCCTCCTTCTTTTTGCCAAAACTAGCAGCTTTCTTCGCAGGATTCTCAGTCAACTCCTGCAGTCGTCCCATCCTTAAGTTGGCCTCAATTCTCTCGCCCGCTTGGATAATATCCGAGAAGCTGTTGGAAGTGTTTCCAATCATCAAATTGAAGTAAGGAGCCTTCAATGTCTCGATGAACAGGGAGCATAGTTCATTGTCGGTCACTGGGGGATATACTTCTGGAGCCTTTTCCCTGCATCTTTGGGCATATTCTTTGAAGCTTTCCCTGTCTCTCTGCACCAGGTTTTGGAGGTCTCTCCTCGTGGGGGCTACATCGTAGTTAAATTTATACTGCTTTAAGAAGGCATCAGCTAAATCCTTCCAGGAGCACAGTTTGCTCCTATCCAACTGTATGCACCATCTCAGGGCTGCTCTGGAGAGGCTCTCATGAAAGAAGTGGACGAGAAGTCTGTCATCTTCTATTAAGGCAGACATTTTGGCAATGTAGGTTGCCAGGTGAATGCGGGGATCTGAGTTCCCGGTGTACTTGTCGAAATTCGGGACTTTGAATTTGGGTGGCACCACCACATCTGGCACTAATCTAAGTGACGCCACATCGACTGAACCATACATGTTCAGCCCCTCTATTGCTCTCAATCTTTCCTCCAGAGAAGACAGCTTCTCATTTTCCCTGGTCTTACTTTCTCCTCCTACTGCATGAAATGCTTCCCTCGTTAGGAGATGAGGGGCGGAGTGAACTGGAGGAATTAGTATTAAAGGGTATGGGTCGGCATTTGAGACGACTGGGTAATGGGAGAAAGGTAGGTCATTATTTATGGTAGCCGGGTTGACAGTGATTGTCAGATCCGGGATAGGTGACTGAAAGGTGAAGGAGGTTGAAGCCTGATGAGGATCCATTATTGTAGGTGGTGGAGGAGGTAGTGGTAGGTTAGGTTCTGAAGCTGGTTTATTTTGGGACATCTCCCTCATTAGTCTCATGAGTTCTGAGACCTGGTCTTTCAGCTCGGATACTTGCCCTTGTAAGTTCTGTACTTGTTTCTGATCTTCCATTATCTTCTTTGTTCGGGATCTTGTTAAGTACACTTGCTTGGGTTGAACCGTGTGCTTGGTCAGACTTTCTTTGTTTGAAACAATGTTGATTTTCTGTAGGAGGATAAATAAAAAAGCTTTTAGTGAATTTTGAATTTCGTAAAAAAAACTAAAGGTCCTGGTTCGGACAAAGGATACAGTGGTATTTGGGAGCCGAAATGAAATCTGCAGAAGGATGATTGTATTAATTTTATCATGGCATCATTCGATAGTCTGACTGTGAATGACTGGATTGAATGCGCATCTATGATACCTGTCCATATGGCACATCCAATTTTTCGCATAACCCTAGCGAGGGGGTTCCTACGGGAGTTATATTATTCATTCATCATTTTGCTAAACAATGGCCCAAAAATCATTCTATTAACTGAATAATTTGTACACAGCATTCTTTACATTGGCCTAAGCTCAGGGAGGTTCTTTATAATGAGATGACATTTTCTGAGATACTCGTATAACCTTTCTTCTTGTTTGGCAGGGTCGAACGCTTTCAGAGCATACTCGGATTCAGGTAGGAGTTCTTGTTTTCCCTGTGCTATCATTCTCTCCAGCTGGTCAACATTCTCTTTCAGCTCTTGATAGAGAGCAGCTTGTCTTTCTTTTTCCTTTCTTTCCTTAGCACATTCTTTCAGAATATCGTTGATGAGTAGTGCCTGTTCCTTCAATTCGAGCTTCTTCTTTTTGTTTTCTTGTTTATACTCTTCTACGAGTATCTCTTGTATTTCATTTTTTCCTGAAGCTTACTATTCTGTACTTCTACTTCTTTTACCACAGCTCGGAGAGAGCCTTTTTCCTTTTCCCACCGTGCCTCTTGCTCTTCGAAGCCCATCTTTTCGGCCCTTACCTCTTCCCTGAGTCTTCTCACTTTTCTTTTAAGGTTCTGCTGTTGATCCTCCAACCGTTTTATTTGTTCTTGCAGTTGCGAGTTTTCGTTGTTTGTCTTTTGTAGGGAATCGGCCAAATGATTTCCAGCTTCTTCTGATAGGACGTATCGGCGAGTGTCGCTGTCTTCGAATTTTGTTGGATCTCCAGCCAAGTGTTCTTGATCCCTGTCATCCCTCCATTTAAGATAATCGCCTGTGGCACTCGGGCCTTTGGGCGACCTCTCCATCAGAGTGATGTTTTCCCAAGATTTGCGAGCTATTTTCAACCCTTCCTCTTCCTTGAGCTCATGGTAGAAATGACCTTGGTGGTATTCTTCTGTATTGATTCTGAGCTGTGTTGAGCCGAATTGTCTCATTACTAAGGCCGGAGTGTAACTTGTGTATCCAGTCACTCCGATTAGGGATACTGATTGATTGCTCCCCGTGCTGATCAAAATGGATTAACTTGACGTCCACAATTTCTTCCAACAATACTTATGGCTATTGAAGCTCAAAATCCGTTCTTGCCATTGCGGCTCATTCTTCGGGCTGATTACCAATCAGGTCATTTTCTCGATGAGAGGCTGGTCAAGATACCAAGTTAATCCCTTCGTCTCCACAGAACACATATGACTAATGATCCAGAGGTGCAACAACTGAGAACAACATTTAATGGATCCCTTGCTTTTTTGTCTGCAATAAGTAAGGGATAAGAAAGTCTCGGCAAGAATTGCCGGTACTGGATTGACCTTCTGTTTTTCTACTGCCCAGAACATTTCCACAATGCCGCAGGTTATGATTCCGGGAGGTCCAGGGAACAAGATCAAGCCATAAATTGCTAAAGCGAGCATTAATGAAGCTTGATCCCACTGTTCATCTTGGATGCATTGATCCAACCCCTTCTTGAGATAAGTCCAATACCATCCATGCGTGTTCCCTTTGACAGTTTCCCTAGCCTTTGCTTCTTCTGGTGGAATTCCCAACATATGTGCGAACTGTTTCCAGGTCTGCCTATGCTCGAGGTGTAGGTAAATCCGATTCTGCTCCACATAAGGGATTTCTAGCAATGCTTGATATTCTTCCATAGTGGGAGCAGTATCGATGTCGTTGAAAGAGAACACTCCAAACTTAGGGTTCCAAACTGGCAACATGGCCTTTAGTGCCGGGGCTTGAACTTTAACTCGCATCAAGGTTGCAATCCTCCCATATTTCATCTCAAATTGTGCTTTGACCTGATCAGGAAATGACTTCCAACCATTGGCCAGACCCTCGAGACTGTTCATTCTGACCTCAATCCTGCTTAGGTCCAATGGAGGAAATGAGCTGGTATCACTTTGTAGGGGCACTGAACTATTTTTGGGCCATGGTTTAGCATTCTGTCTTGATTTAAAAACTTCTTCTGCCGACTGACTCGAGGATGCCATGTTAAAAATGATGCTTATCCTTTTACAGACCTTATTTTGGTGATGCCCGCAGGAAAAACTTGTTAGCGGGATAAATTCAGGTAATCTTGAATTATACTGTTGGCAGAGTGACACCTACACATTTATCAAGTAGGAAAATGTGTAAGTTTTCTTAACAGTATGATTCAAGATTACCCTTAAAAATAAGAACAAAGTAAAATAAACAGAATAGGGTAAGAGTAAGTATGCCCCTTTTGTCATAAAATAAAGGAGTGTCCTAGTACCGGCTAGGTGCTACCTAATTGGATAGTTCTATCTTATAAGGTAGCTTGCTACGGCTTCCAGCTATCGTGATAGTTTAGCTCAAGGTCTAATTTTCTAAAAGCCACAGGTTCCCAAATTGCCCCTACTGTAAACAGTAGAGCCCCATTCTATCCCCTATGATACTGTCGGGAAAATTCCACGGGTATCACAGTGAATAGAACGAGTTTCAATTTGAGTAGAAGCCTTCACGGATACTAACGGGGTAAAAACCCACGGGTACTGCTACATGACCCCCTCCTATTTTCCTAAAAGGGTAAGAAAGCCCGGGTATAGGGCTGAAGTGTGTGAGGACATCATGTGAGTGTTCAGTGTGTGAAGGGACATCTTTACCTCTTCCCAATACAGGCGGAAATTTTCTCCTTTTTTTTTTCTTTTAGACGAAGAGCGCTGTAGGAAGAAAAACAAGCAAGACAAGCAAAACAGTTATCAGGAATAACAATAATTAACGTATAAAATTTTGCTGAGTGAGCCCACCTAACTATGATTTGATCGCAAAATTAAATCTACTTTTGGACCTCTAGACCGGGGTTAAGTTCAAATTTCCCCAGTGGAGTCGCTAAGCTGTCGCAAGGTGTTTTGCGGTCGCCTGGATGAACACTCACCGAAGTGGGAAAAGTGAGGAGTCGCCACTTTAATTTTGAGGGAAATTAAAGAAAACCATTTGTGAAAGTAAATTAAAATGAAACCACTTCAAAAACAGAGATTCTAGGTTCGGGGTCCGTAAACGGGTGGGGAAGGTGTTAGGCACCCCACCTCGTCCCTCAATGAGGGTAAGCAGATTTAACTTCATGTTCTTTATAAATTAGAATTGATAGTTAGGAGGGTTTGAATGGAAATGTTAATCCTTTTGGCAAAAGGAATATTTAATCTTTCACTAATCCGGATTACCAAGATACATAAGTAAATGAGACAACCTTAGTGAGTGGCTGTTGTGTATTGGTTTTATTTTAGGGATTATTGTGTGTATAAATAATTCGATTTGAGAATCGGATAAGAACTCTCCGCCGACCTCTTTCATATATTCATTAATGATCTTGATTGAGAATCGGATAAGAACTCTCCTCCGATCTCTTTTAGATTAAAAAATTTTGATTGAGAATCAGATAAGAACTCTCCTCCGATCTCTTTTTAAATATTCATTTAAATTTTTGGATTGAGAACCGGATAAGAACTCTCCTCCGATCTCTTTTAAACATTTTTCAAAATTTTAGATGGAGAACCGGATAAGAACTCTCCTCCAATCTCTTTTAAATATTTATTAAAATTTTAGATTGAGAATCGGATAAGAGCTTGGATAAAGATAACAAAGAACTGAAAGTGAGAGCATCACAGGATAATGAACGAACTGAAAATAGAGAGTTTCAGTATTCAGGAATCCCTTTGCAAGAAAACACTTCAGAAAACTGGTTTCAAAAGTTTTTCTTATGAAAGCTCAAGAATAGCAGAGTAACGAGCTGAATTAAGTTTCAGAGTCCTTCCGCTATATTCACTATTTTTTATCCGTCCCTTGGATAGTTTTTATGCAGGTATTTATAGGAACCGGGTGCTCCCCATGAAGGGTCAGGATTTGTTTTGAGAGAGATGGAGGGTTAAGATTTTAAAGGACATGATGTGAGGATTGGGAATTAAAGAGAATCGGAACGGACGGCTGAGATCCCTTCCGAAATATTTGTCCTTTCTCTCTTCTAATCTGACGGCCCAAAATTTTCTTGTCAAGAGCGATCCGAGGGCTAGGAGTGAAAGGTGCTGGTCTTGTCGTCTTCTTCTTTGATCCAAGGGCTCTGAGCTCGTCCTTACAAGTACGATCAACGGTAGAGATTAGGATGTACAGCGCTGTCATGACATACTCTAGCACTTGTCAGTAATGCGGGCGATTCTGATGCGTGCGGTGGGGATCTCGTCTGCAACGCTTTAACTACCTCGGCTCTGATTATGACGACAGTTAGCGAAAGTTGTCTTATTCTTTTTGCTATCCGACCTCTTCTCCTTTCCTATCTTCCTAATACGCTCCTTTTTCCGATCTTTCATGCCAGCCTCCCTTCTACCGATCTCTATCACTCCGGTCTTCCCTTTTATCGGGTTCGGTCCAGTCAAAGCATTTATTTCCCTCAATTCTCTAAGCATTCGCTTTGTTTTCTGCTTGCAATAAATGCTCAAATTTTCCCTATATATACCTTCAACCGGGAAGCCCTTCCTCATTTGACTTTCTCCTCTTTCCTTCTCACTTTTCATTGTTCTAGCTGCCCCAGCAACAATTCCGGCCATGGTGGCCACTTTTGATCTTTTCTCGATTGTCCACTTTGTCCCTCGTCTGAAAGTTTACGATCCCGGTGATCGAAGAATCGTGATGACCCTATCTGATGACAGTGAGAGAACCAGACTAATTAACCGATCTAGATCGAGGACCTCGATCGTGTCGATCTCGAGTCGTTCGACCGATATAATCGGCGAACCGATTTCGGGCGAGAAGACTGCTAATATTCCCCTCAACGTCGGCAACTGCCACTTGAAGTTCATTTGGCTCCTTACCACATCAGGCGTCTCGGCTACAGCTTGGTTCTGGTCGATGACAGTGGAGATGACTCTCTCCATTTTCATGAGAGTCATAGTCACCCCATCTGAGCTGTACATCTGTCGATGGCTGGTCTCCTGGTCAAACACATCTTTTGACTCAGCCACGAGACTAGACTTTGACATAGGCCATTTAGGTAGGATGTTCCACCGATCTCTAAAGATCGCCCTTATGATGTAATCAGACCTTTAATGTAATCCGATCTCTAGAGATCGCCCAAATGATGTAATTTGACTTTTTGGAAATAAAATTTATTTTGTCAATTATCAATTTATTATTATTGCATTGATTATTCTTCGATCTCTGGTGTGTTTATCCGATTTGGTTCCCAACTGAACAGCCCTTATCCGATCCGCACTTCCAAACATTCGCCTTAATTACCTGATCTCTAACTAGCCGGTCTCTCCTTATGGAATTTCTGGAATATTCGTGAGACGTGTCAGAAAAGCTGGCGAGTCCCGCTAACCGATGCACCGCCTGGAACATCGTGAGCATTAAATGCTTGGACGAGTATAAATAGGGGAGGGGTTAGCCAGTTGCTCCCTTTCTCGCGAACAACTTCAAAATTCTCTCGTTTTCTCAAGCTCTTCCGACACCGATCAGACTCCGGTAAGGGTTTTGATCCTTTTTTTAGTTTAAATTCCTTGTTTCCTTTGAAAATGAGCGGCGCCGAGGGTCAGAGAGCGGTAAGCGCCCCTTCCATTCAGATCTCGTGGTCATCTGATGAAGTGGAGGTGGTCGGACCAAGCGTGCGACCTGAACCTTCTAGGGTTTCTATTCCAGCTCAGGGGCAAGCAGCACCATCAAGGCATGTACCTTCTTCAGGGAGAGAGAATGTTCCCATGGACGAGCTGCCATCAGTCCTTCAAGAAATCGATCTGCAGTCGTTCAGCCAAGAGTATAACATTCGGCCTGATTCCTACGAGTTGATTAAGTGTCACGACGATCTTTGTGCCAATCACTTCTTCGAGGAGAACGACATTATCATGGTCTACGAAGAACAATTAAAGGCCGGTCTACGGTTCCCTTTGGACGACTTCTTCAAGGAAGTTTTAAAATATCACCAAGTGTGCATCGACCAAGTTCACCCGAACTCGTGGCGGATCCTAGTAGCCTTCCGAGGCCTCTGCCAAGCTAAGGGACTTCGTCCTACAGTTAAGGTATTCACCAAACTGCATAGGCTGACTCGTCGAAAGGATGATGAGTATTGGTTCTTCCAGGCAAAGCCACATTGTGGGCTCTTTACCGATCTGCCCTCCTTCCTGAAGAATTGGAAGAACCGCTTCTTTATCCTGAGGAGTAAAATCCCGAACGGCTTTGAAGGTTTCCCTCGCAGCTGGCTGCACCAGGGCCCCGTACTTCCGAAGCGCATCTCCTTAAATAGGGAAGAAGGCCTGATGGTGATAGAGCTGAAAGATTAGGCGGGCAGAGAGAAGTTCTCTTGTTTGGACGCAGTAACTGCCGAACTGCATCACTGGACAATGGAATTGATCACTGGCGAAGATCGCGGGCTTCGGCTCTCTGACCTCGGCATCGGTATTTTTCTATATCTAAGATCTTTGGACCTTAGCGATCTCACTGACCTCTTCTTTGTGCAGGTATGGCAAGCGGCGAAGCCTCCAAGGAGAGCCGAAAGCGAAAGAGAGAGGTCTCCCGGAAAGTGCAGGAGATGAAGCGATCCGAGCTGCTCCAGACACCCAGGCATGAAGCTGAGGAAATGCTAGCAGGCTCATCTCAACCTTTGGGGCAGCCGATCCCCGAGGTAGAAGTGATCCGATCTCCTCCTCGCCAAGAAGAGCTGCCTCCACCTCCTCCAGTCGCTTCGGGTGCGGAAGGGGGTCCTTCTCAACCTACCACAAGGACCCTCTCCCGCGGTGCTCAAGTGCTGATCCATTCCTTGGAGAAGAGCCGAACTGTTCGGGAGAATCCGGGTTTGGCTAAAGTTCTGGGGGCTTCTATCTGCCTTTGGGAGGATCAGGACAGGCTGTCTCCGGACAATCTTGATGACATCTTGACCCGATCCATGAGCCTGAATGTGGAGTGCTTAGTGAATCAGCATATCGTCCGGGAGAAGGCTCACCGCCTGGATAAGGAGGTCGAGAAGATGGGTCATGAAGTGGCTTCCCTCCGATCCCAACTCTCATCCGCTCAGAACTACATATCTGAAATTGAGGGGCGGATAAAGTTCTACGAGGACAAGCTGGCCGATCAAGCTCATGTTCTGGCCGAGCGAGATCATGTTCTTGAAGAGATTCAGGCGCTCCGGGCCGGTGAAGTTGCTCAGCTCACTGAGGAGCTCAAAGCGAAAGAGGAAGAGGCGGTGACAAGGGAGGCCGGCGCTTATGTGAATGCTCACAGGGATCTCCTGGCCGAGCTCAAGAAGCGGTACCCCGAGGAGGACTTCTCTTGGATGGTAGATCTGGCTCCCCAGGACGAGGGTGAGGATAGTGAGGAGGAGGCTGAGGGTGAGAGAGGAAACGAGCAAAATGTAGATCAGGCTAGGGGTGATCCTCCAGCCGAATGACTTGTACAAACTTTAATATGAAATGAAATTCCCTTTTTGTTCAGTGAATGGATGTGATCGGAAAATCTCTAAATTACTTAAGCACTTGATTGTCTGAGCATATTAAAACAACTAAAGGTGATTATTAATCTAAGTGTAAGAGGTCGGAAAACACAACAAACATGAGATCGGCAGGGGACCAATGCTAAACGGGAGTTGATTAAAATTGGAAATTTGGCTTGAGCACTTAAGATCAGTATCGCCATTAAACCGGATTGGAACCTTAACTTGATTATTCCTAAACTTTTAAAATGAAGATCTAGTCTTTGGTTCGATTTAAATCGACAAGAGAGATCGGGAATGTAATTGACTATTTAGGAGATTTGACAATTGGTTTGAGAGATCGGCAAGGCTTTAAATGACATGGGGACTTAGTATTGATTTGATTCCTTTTGAGGAGAGATCGGAAATGTGGTTGTTTGGCAAAGAGAGATCGGAAATGTAATTGGCTGGCAAAGGGAGACTTAGTGCTGGGGATCAGTTTCGAAATTTATTGATTTTGGAGATCGGCCAAAATATGGTGTCGACACACAGTGTTGCCAATTCATACACAACTTAAGCCATGACACAAAATTTCCAATCAATGCCGCGTTGTACACCACGACAAAGCAATCTACAACCCTACTAATCGAAATCAATGAGGGAGGTGTCTAGCTAGCTAATAAGTACTCATCCGATCTACAACCTCAACTGGTAAACCAGAGAGGGAGGAAAACTAATCGATCTCACCCCATAAATGGAGGAGGAATAATAAGGCACTGTCATGCTAAGTGTAAATAAAAAATCTATTTCAAACATTTTATTCAAATAATTCATGAGAAATCCGATAAATTTCCAAAGTCATAGTTTCATACACAAAGTGGCAACACAATTCATGATTAACACCAAATCTTCATAAATCATACCAAATCAATTTTTTTTTTCAATGACAAAATGCTCAAATAAGGTTTATTGTGCACAAACCTGACGTGAGTCGCCTCTAGGCCTTGACTCAGTCTCTCAGACCTTCCAAGTTTTTTTCAGCTGAAACATACAGTTTCACAGTGTTTCAGTACCATAACTTAGCATAAATCCAAAAATAAATTCAAATTCACTTTTATCTAGCTTATATCTGCTAAACATGATGTTCTTTAAAATTTGTGTTTCGGGGTTACTATTCACTATACTATTCAAGTCAATTTATTGACTTTCTAAGGCTTAATAGGTATGGAAATTCCAACTTCACCCACATACCACATTTTGGTTATCAAACTTGTTGGTTTTGGTCATTTTCTCAAAACTTAGGTCTTTTAGGCAAAATTGCAAATTTTCAGTTTTGGTGTCTTAGGTTGCACTGTTCCATTGGTCATTTTTCTGTTAGAATTTGGCAAAACTTCCTTCATAGAAAATGTTCCCTATTGTCTTAAGTTTATTCTCATTTTTGAATCACTCCAATTGGAGTTTTGTAGCTTAAGTTATAGCCATTTGAACCATAGCTGCCGGATTGGACTCAACCCAGATTTCTGGGTAAATTTTAGTTCTGGCAGTTTTAGGTCACCAATTTTGGGTGGCCAAATGACTTAGTTAATGGCATAATTTGGGTCTATGTTCTTCATAAAAGTTTTAGGTCTATATCTCAGCTATCCATTGGTAAAATTTTAGGTCATTTAGACCTGCCTAGCTCAAGTTATGGCCAAATGAACAAACACTATTCATTTGATTAGTTTGTACAGGGCAGACTGAGAATTTCTGAATTTGGTCAATTTGTTCACTAGGTTTTGGTCACTTTTTGGGCATACTTCCTAAATGAAAATTGTGTCATTTGGTGTCTATTTTCATTCCAATTGGTCTCATACCAATTGGACTTATAAATTTTCAGTTTTGGTCCCTCAAAGGGACCTTGGTCCTACTGCTAGCAACATGACCACATTGAATCCAAATTTCCTTTTGGTTCAAACACTTCTAACACACTTTATTTGGTCACAAATGACCATTTCTCATTTCAAACTAGGTCAAAGACATCATTTACCAATTTCTCACATTTTTGTCTCTAAACCCTAAGTGTCCAAACCCTAACTACACTAGTAATTACATTTAACCAAATCCAAGTATCTCAACATCACCTCTACATTCATATAAGCTTACCTACACTTATAATCCAACAATGCACTACCATATCAAACCCTAGCTGATCAAAATCCATGTTTAGTCCTCCAACAATTAATTTCATTTCATTTTAAGTTTATTTCTAAGTTAGTTAAGCTATAAACACAACTAATAAACTAATTTTGCAACTTAAATCACTAACCTTGCTTAGAGGGTTTCTAAGCTTTCTTTTCTTCAAGTCTTTCTTCTTCTTTTTGCTTTCTAATGCTTCCTCAACATGTAAAGAGAATTTTTTGTGTTGGGACTTTGTGAATTTATGGAAGAAAGTAGGAAAATTCAAGCTTTCTATCTCTTAACAATGGTGGAACAAGGTGAGTAAGAATGGAGAGAGAGATGGGGCGGCAAGGATATGAGGAAGATGACTTTTTTTTCTTTTTTTTTTATGTCTTTTGTCTTATGGAAGACCAAAAAATCAATTTAAATAAATTTTTAATTATAGGATTTATGGCATCATGCTTATGTCACCACATGATGTCATTAACTTTTTAACTTTTTCATTTTCCTTTTTTTTTCTATTTATTTTTCTATTAGTTCTTTAATTTAATTCCCAACTCTGAAATTTTCTTTTCTCTGATTTTATTTGACAGTTAGGTCAGGAGTCAGCTCTCGGGGTCAATTGACCAAATTGCCCCTCGCCGGTTCAACCCGGTTTGCAAATAATTCAATATTTCTTTCGCTCTCTGACCTAATTATTTGACTGACTTAACAATTCTTTTTTGTGATTTTCTCTTTTCCACTATGTTTGTAATAGTCTTAAGGACCGCAGCGTCTCATTTTACAGTTCGAAATTTGAGTTTAAATCGACTTCGCAGTCGTTCCCGAGAAGGTCACCCATCACTGTGACTCTCGGCTCGTTTAACTTCTTATATTCTCTTTTTCTTATTTACACTTAAATAATTGGAAATTACTAATTATTTGTGTTTATGGCTTATCTAGTTGTCTTAAGTGTGGTTCTAATCCCCTTAATTGTTCGGACCGACACCGATCACCGGAACAGTAAAATATACCAGGCTATGCAAATAGGGGTGTTACATTGTTGTGGTATTCATAGATGATATATTGGTCTACTCGATGAGTGCAGAGGATCATGATAGACATCTGCGGATTGTACTACAGACTTTGAGGGAGAAACAGCTATATGCCAAATTGTCGAAGTGTGAATTTTGGCTAAAAGAAATATCCTTCTTGTGGCTCATAGTTTCAACAGAGGGCATCAAGGTAGATCCAAGTAAGATAAAAGCTATCCTTAATTGGAGACCACCCAGGAATATCACTGAAATTTGCAGTTTTTTGGGTTTAGCTGGATACTACCGCCGATTTGTGAAGGGGTTCTCTATGTTGGCATCTCCATTGACTAAGCTACTTCGAAAAGATGTAAAATTTCAGTGAAAAGATAAATGCCAGCAGAGTTTTGATGAGTTGAAGAAATGTTTGACTGAAGCTCCAGTTCTTACTTTACCTATGTTGGGTAAAGAGTATACTATTTACAGTGACGCTTATCACAATGGGTTAGGCTATGTACTGATGCAAGAGCAGAATGTCATTGCCTATGCATCACGCCATCTGAAAACCGCATGAGAGGAATTATCCAGCACATGACTCGGAGCTTGCAGCTATTGTATTTGCTCTTAAGATATGGAGACACTATTTGTATGGGGAGAAGTGCTACATCTACACAGATCATAAGAGTTTGAAGTATCTGGGCACTCAGAAGGAGTTGAATTTGAGACAGAGTAGATGGTTAGAGTTGATAAAAGACTATGATTGTCTGATAGACTATCAGCCAGGGAAAGCTAATGTGGTGGCTGAGGCCATAAGTCGTAAGATTATGGCAAGTCTATGGATTTCTCCTTTGTCTATGGTACATGAGTTGAGAGTATTGCATGCCAGCTTAGAAATTAATGATGAGGGGCAAACAACAATTGCATGGCATGTACAGCCAGTATTGAGGTGTTGAGGAATTAGTTTTGAATTTTGATTCCCTCTCTGGCTGAAGTGTTAAGGTGTGTGCCAGTAGAGGAAGAAATTGAATGGGTATCCATAGTTTGAGCTAGCTAGCCTTATGAATTCTCATAAGCCTCCGGCTATTGAGATGAGTATTATTCTGAATGGTATGATATAACTGTGTATTTTTATGAAATTCGTTTTGAGACTTCCTAAATGAAATTGTTTGGACTAAAAGTTTATAAATCATGTTTTGCATCTGTCTTTCATTTTCAGTACTGTATTTGAAAAAATGTGATTTGAATTATGCATAAAATATTATTTTAGTATGTTGTGCACCACTGAGTCATAGTACTCAGTGATGGTTGTTATTGCTGTCGCAGATATAGAGACTAGAGGAGCAGCAGAGTAAGCTGCAGAGGATCTTGGAGCCACATCCCTGAAATTTTGTCAGGTATATTTTATACTCTGATTGTAATATTTATTTTGGTATATGTAATTGAATGTTCATGTATAAACTAATCATGAGCAGTTGTATAGAGTTTGTAATAATATTAATTTGGATTTTCTCATGTATATTTTGGATGATGAATGTAATTTTTATTTTACTTTAATAAAAAATGAATGAAGTTATTTAGTGATATATTTTGAAGACAATTGATATGAAAATTATTTTGAATTTTGGAGTTGGGAAAAATTTGATGTTGATTTTGTTGTGGTAGTATTTGATTTAATGAAATGAGATATTGGAAGTGTTTTATAGATTTTTGAAGCAATGTTTTCTTAAAATATAGACGGCAATCTACCGAAATTTTTTCAAAAATTAGCGTAAAAATAAAATGGACAAAAATTTTAAACTAGTTTTTAAACTTCTATTAAATGTAAAAAAATGCTCACCACTTCCAAAAAGTAAGAAAATGGTTTTAAAATCCCTTGTAAGGTATTTAATGAGTTATGGGTAGGTGAAGTTCGGTAGTTCATTAGGTATTCTACGGGATCATATTATGCCTTACAGAGGGATAAGGTGTGACATTCATTATTTTCTTAATTTTCTATGCACTATCAACTCATTTTAACATCAATTAAAGGTTTAGTGAAGGGAGGAAGAAAGAATAAGCACTAACCTCTTTGATCAACTTCTTGAACTTGCTAAAACTTTAAAATTTCTACTCCTTGTGGCTACTAACTTCTTCCCCAAGGTGTAAGGTAAACTTTTAATGTTGGGTCTTATGGAAAATTCATAGGAAATTTAAGTTAGAAAGAGAAGAAAATGGTGAGGGATATCTTAGCATGTGGTTCGGCCATGGAAGACTAAAGGAAGAAGAAGACCATTTTAATGTAAATTTTGTCTCTTTCAACTCTCTTCTTATCTCTTATATGTTGTTATTAAATTTTAATTGGTTATAAATTTTAGTGATGTCATTATGACATCATACTTAGGTCATAATTCTATTTTCATTTCATTTTCTTTCTTTTCTCATTTCCATTGCATATTTCATGATTTTAATTTATTTTATGTATTTTAATCTCTCTCATTTTAATTGACATTTAGGTCAAAATTCATCTCTACGGGTGAAATGACCAAAATGCCCTTTTTTGTGCTTATCGGGTTATACTTGTCTGTACCGATTGACTTAATTTTCTTAAATTTTCTTTGACATTTTTAATGTCATTTAATCTTCATAAAACCTTCAATTTAATCCAAAATATTTATTTCACAGGGTTCCTCACGGGTCTGGGGTTGACAACTGTCTTCACAGTTACTTCTCGGTACAATCACCCATTGCCAGAACCTTGGCTCCTTTAACCTATTGTCATTTCATTTCTTATATTTTTCCTTAATTTTTCTTGATCTTTGTTCAGTTAATTTATGTCTCCTCACCCTAGTTTAAGTATAGTTCCAGACATCCTGACTATCCAAACAGACATTAGTCATCAGAACAGTAGAATGTACGGACTACCTAAGGTGAGGGCGTTACATTATCCCCATGGGGCTACATTACATTATGGTTGATTACACTTTTATTATGTGTGCAAGCGGCGTTCAATGCAAAGGAATTTAATAAAAAAAATAATAATAGACTAAAGGAATCAAGTTGGAGTAACTATCCTCAATCCCCAGCGAAGTTGCCAAGTTATGGGACCCTTGAATTTGGTTTAGCATCGTCTTCCCATAACACTACCATGAGGCTAAGATATTAACGCCATAAAGGCAGAGGAAAGGAGTCGCCACCCGAGTAATAACTGAGACAAATTCATAAGAAGCGATGTGGGTGATAACTTACCCCTTTAGAGGTCCGCTGCCCTTCTTCTACTATAAGCCCAATGGCCTAGTTTCAGGATAGTGGGTACAAGAGAGAGAAGGTGTTAGGCACCCTCTCTGCCTTGTCTTACCTTAGAATAAGGGTCAACCTTTGCTATTGATTCCTAAAGTCTGTCTTACTAATTCTTTTATTAAATTTCTTATTTATACAGTTAATGCAAGTCTAAAGTTACACACACATTAAAATTCACCCATTAAAAAAAATATCATGTGTGTACATGCACATAGAAATTCCTATCATGTGATGCTTCTAAATTAAAAGAATCACCTTATTTACCATCTTACCTAAACATGTGAATTAAACTAAGTTAATTATATATAATATTTATTTACATGCTAGATTACGTAAAGTACTAAGTAAAGATCATTAAGGGCTTTTCATAAAAATGGTGTTCTTAGGCATGTCTTAGTTTCTGGGTTACATACTTAGGCCTTTTATTACCATATTTCCCTATATGCATCATTACTAAAACTCAATTGCATACCAAAGGTCAATTCAATATTTTCAAAAAAAAGCAATTTAAAGTCCACAAAAAATAATTAAAGTATTATAACTAAAGAAAGGGACGAGAATAGAAGTTAAACTTTAAAATGGCCTTTTTACAATAAAAAAAAAATGATCCTACAATTATTACAAGGCCTGGCCTTTTTACAATAAAAAAAGAATGATCCTATAATTATTACAAGGCCTTAGGCCCAATAACCTCATGCAAGAGGTTTTGAATCTCCAAAGTGGATCTTGATCCATCATTTGTATAGACTAGATCCTCCATGAGCTTTTACTTGCTCCATGCGTAGGCTTTGCACTGTTTATGGACTTGGACTCATTTTATTTATTTAAAGAATTTAAAAATTAAAATAATTAACTAATTAATTAGGATACTTAAAAAAATAAAAATAAGATAAAATTAAAGAATAGAATTAAAGTCAAAATAAAATATAGAATACAATTTAAAATAGGACTCCTAAATAAGGTGAAATTTGGCCACGGGTGGAACCCTAAATATCTTTGTTCAGCCATTATTGCACCAAAATAAAAGTCATTAAACTCATGAAAAATGGAAAAATAAAAGTTATTATCAGAATGAAACAAGTAAAATAAAATTAAACATAAATTTGACATAAAAAACCAATAATTCACTATATAGGGCAGCAAATTTTTAACAATAATTAAAAATAGCAAATCACCTAGAAAAATTATGAAATTTTATGATAATATGCCTAACATATCATACTAAAATTTAGAAAAAATAACCATCCAAAAACATGCAAAATCGTGTATGCAATAAATAATGAAATGGCATGATTTTAATATTTTATTACCTAATCTGACCTATAGACACCAAATGGCACTTTCACACCAAACCCGAAAGGCAATGGAAAATATAAAAATATGGTAAGAAAACTGACATCCTAGCATGCAATTAAGGCTCAAGAATTACTCAAAAAGACCAAATATAGACTAAGTTATGACCTTTTTAAAATCAGGTTTATGCAATAGTGTGCCTACTCAGGTGCAAACTTAAAAAATTATAACTAACTCTAGAAAAATCATTTTTAGGTGATTCAAAAAAGTAAATCATATGTAAACAATGTAAGTAATTCATTAGAAATAATATCATATTCAAAATAATTCGTTTTCATAAGGTAAAATAGAATAGAAGCAAAAAAATATCCTAAGCATGCATATGGAGTGATTTCAGTGCCAAGTCAGATTTACCTTATTTTGGTGTTTCAATTTTGGATCAAAGGCCTTATAGGACACCCAAAGACAGCTTGGAATGATGAAAATTAGATCTAGAACAATGGAGATGCAATTGGAGGTTAAAAGGGGGCCTAAAGTGAACCTAATACACTAATTAGCTAGGGCTAATTTTTGGTGAATGGTGGCAGCTGAATGGTGGCTTGAATGAGACTTTAGGGAGTGTTCTAATTAATTTATAATCTCCCCAAAGTGCTCATCAGATTTAGAGTTAATTTAATGTCTCTTAGGATGTGTATTTGTAGGAAAACCTAGGGCTAGTGTGGTAAGATTAGGCTGATCATGTTTAATTTGAAAATTAAATTACTCTCACCTTGCCCTTATCTCTAGATTTAAATTAGGCTAAGATAATGACTGATCATTTTATTTATCTTTTTAATTAATTTTTAATTAATTTTGAAGAAAAATAAAGCCCAAATTAATCAAAACCCATTTCCTATTTTAATTATCCCATTTGAATTTGGCTTGGAGGTGAGGCCTAGTGACACTTGGTCATTAATCAAGCCTAGTCCATTGCTTCCTTGGCCTTTTAGGGACCTTGGAGACTTTGGTCCATGGCTTGATCAAATGGCTCAGGTTTCATATCTAAGTCAAAATTTCCCTTTTTTTTAAAGCACTCTAGCCCTATTCTCCACTCTATTAATTTTTAAACAATTTTCAACTATTCTAAATATCTTTGAAGTGTCCCAGAACATCTCTGAATCATTTAATTCATCATCATAGGGCTCCTCATTGTCTCTACACAGCATGCATTCAAAGGGATTAAAAAAAAAATGGGTTTCTACACTGTCCAAATTTCAATGGTTACAAACTCATCAAATCTGATTTTTGAGCAAAAAGGGCAATTTCATAGTCTACAGTAAACTTAACCTGATAAATTCTTAGGTTGTATAACAAAATTAATTAAAAATTTCACTAGTTAGTTTGTTAATAATATGTGAATTTAATTATTTAAAAATTTCTCAGTTCTAATTAATTTGTTAAAAATGTTAACTTTTCATTGCTTAGCTCCAAAAATAAACAGTATATTAGCATTTGCTTTGTAATTTATTATTTACTTCGTGAAATGTGTTAAAGAGAAATTTAATATTAGATATATTTAAGATAAATGACAGTTTTAATTTTATTTAATGTATAAATGTTAATAATTAATAATTTTATGAAATAATTAATACTTATTAATTATAACTATTAGTCATTAGCTATCAATTATCATTGCTGGCTAATGTAAAACGTATCTTAAATTAGCTAAAATTGTTATTTATATTATAGGTTAATCTACTTGTTTTTTAATTAGCAAGGAGCCAAATGTTTTTTTTTTCTTTTTTAAGTTAATTTGTGTTCAGATTACCATTAATTAATAATTTAGAAAAAAATATATATATACAAGGCTACCGACTAGCTTTAGCTCAATAGCACTAGAGTCTAACTCCTAGTCAGATTCAAAAATCATCTTTTTAGGTTCAAGAAAATTATGAACTTAAATTAAACTGCAATGAAAGGGTTTAGAGGATAGTTTGTAAACCATTGATTTTGATTCGAACCCTAGTTAATTTGAAATAGTTCAGAGGGCAAATTGGGATGATTTGCACCAAAATATTAGAGGAAAAAATATATTAATTTGGAATTAAGTTATATTCATAAAAGTAATTTAATTTTTTTTAGAAACCTTTCAATTTAAAATAAAATAAAAAATAATAAATAAATTTTTTAAACAAAATTTAATAAGAAAAGTTATGGAGTTAATAAAAAAATTATAGAAATGAAAAGAGATGAAATTAATTTTTTTTTTTTAAAAAAATTTTAAAAAAAGAAAAGGTTTAGCTTAATTTTGTAAAAATTAAATTGCTTACGTATACTCTTAAAGTTTAGAATAATCAAATCCCATGTAGTTTTCTTATCTTTTCTTTAGATAACCTTTTCACCTTAATCACTTTTATAATTATTGGATCTCGTTGTTTTTCCATTACTTACTAGGTGTTTCTTAGAAAACAACTCAGCTAGTTAACAACTTAGTAAATGTAAGTGTGTTAGATATTGAGTGTATTAATTGTATGCTCTTACTTCTGAAAAGACATTTACGGGAACTTAAATACATTGAATGAAAATTATTAAATATAAAAGTGAAAATTGGATAAATGACTGCTAGAGTTGTTGTTGGTTGATTGGATTGTTGTTGGGGGTTTTCCCATAGCATTGCAATGACTATTTATAGCTACACCTGATAGAACCTGGAAGCATCTACAAACAACACATTTCTATGTCCTACATGTCTAATAGTTACTGTCTATCACCTTCAACTATTTTTTAACTTCCTACTTTCACAAGTAACTCTTTATAACTTCCCATTAATTAATAACTTCCACAAATAATCACCCAAAAATAACTAATAAAAAGTTAATTAGACCTTATAATTAAATTAATGAAGTAAAATTAATTAAATTAATTTTACAAAAAATTAACTAAATTAATCATAGGTCTAAAAATAATTAATACGTTTAATTAATTATTTTTATGCAAACAATTACCCCCCATATATTGATTGGATGGTTAGGCCATTCGAATGTGGAGAATAATTTTTCCTAAGGCATTGAACTTTCCAGCTCCCTTGTACTGCAATAAAATTAACATGAAACTTGATAGTAGGTCACCTATACTTTAGCCAAATGCAAAAATTTAAATTTTAAAAATAAGTTCATTTCTTAATTAGCCTTCCAATTTCCTAGGAGACTTAATTAAGTTAAATCACTTTAAATCAATCACACTTTCCCATGCCGTTAAGACTACCTATTTAATGCAAAACTCTTCCTTTAATCATTTCTCTCACTATCTCATTTTTAGTAATGCACTTGATCCTCTAAGTTTCTCTCAAAATCTCATAGCCATCTCCATTTTAGCTAATCAAATCCATCATTCTCATTAACCAACATCAAATTTTCTCCTAAAATCACAAGAGCCATAAGCATTACTCTCTTCCCTCTCCCCCCACCTCTCTCTCTCTCTCTCTCTCTCTCTCTCTTAGGCGAGCCCATTACCCTCATTGTGCGATTCTCATATCGCCACTGCCATGCTACCAATGTCAACCCTTTGTTAGTCGTTCATACCACCGCTATTTGCACTCCATCGCTTGTTGCGGGTCTCGCCATCAGCCTTTGGTTCCTCTTTGTGAGATTTTACACCTCTTGGACCTCACCTAAAGCAAATTTGGTGCTTCTCAATTCCATTCTTATTGTTTTATGCTTTCTTAGCCATTTCTCTCACTGTTGATTTGCTATGATTTTAAAAGAATTTAGAAGAAATTACAAGTACCTTTAAATCTTGATATTTGAGAATGAACTTTGGCACCTTTGTGTTGTTTGAGTTTGGTTGTGCATTTGGGATGTGCTAGATAACCTATTGACATTATGTTTGCATTTAGGTTTTGTATTGTGAAAATGTCTTCTACTTCTCTTGTCACTGCACCTGGTACAGCATCTGCTACCTCATTTGGCTTTACATCTGCTACAAGTACTATGTGGCACCTCTCTTGGTCATATCTCCCCTAAGTACCTTTATTCTAGGGCTTAGTCATTCTTATGCATTGAAGTTCTTCGTACTACCTTGCTTTCCAATGTGTAGCAATAACCAAATTTCCATAATAGCTAGAGGTAATTTCTTTATGCACCTATACTGAACTTGCATAAATCCTGAGTTGACTTATGCCATTTTGTTACATATTATGCTTCTGTGCTTTTTTGTAGGTTGACCTAAAAGCTTAAGTAGCCAATTTTTGGTATCGTCTCTTGCAGGGGAAACTATCAAAATTTTTTCAGACCATGTGCTTTTTCATAATTGCAGGTACTTTTATAGGTTTCTTTTCTACTTCATTTAGTAATTCCTCAGGTGTTTTTCCTTTTGTAGCCAGATCTTTTATGATGGCAAGTATTTGTCTATGTTGAATGTAACTCCTTTGTTATTTCTCATGGTGATTTTGCAA
The DNA here is from genome assembly GCF_030052815.1 of Hevea brasiliensis. Lineage (NCBI taxonomy): Eukaryota > Viridiplantae > Streptophyta > Magnoliopsida > Malpighiales > Euphorbiaceae > Hevea > Hevea brasiliensis. The sequence continues at coordinate 70,663,204 of NC_079503.1, read as the reverse complement.
ATATTTTACTAACCTTTTCTATTCCTCCCTTATTTTACAGAACCTAGAGGTAGCCAATGTCATGATTAACCTTTTATCCACTTCTCCTGATTCTTTAGCACCACCATATCCACTTGGCCAGTATGATGAGCTAGTAGCCTAAAGTACCTTAAAGCCAATTCCTAAATCTAGGGAGATCAAGTCTTCACCGAAATACATACCAGATTAGACTGCATGATTGAAAAGTTATCACCTGTGTATTCGAGCACATGGGAGAAAGCTGGTATTAAAAAGTTTATTAACCTAACTTGGATTGCACCACCATTCTATCCTAGGCTAATAGCAAGTTCTCTCTACTTCTAGTCCCATACCTACAACTCATTTATTTTGCCTATGAGACCTATGTCCATCACATTTAAGGACCTCTATATGCTAATTGGATTGCCTGTTATTGGAGAAGAAGCCTCCAGTTTAATCTTAGGGCCTACCCCCAAGTTCAAATACTAAGGGCAATTCACATCTTACAAGGCATTGATAACATCTAGGACTGGTACTTCCAACACAGATCACATTTTGTCATATGGTGCTTTCTCTGTAAGTATCTATTTTGTCCTGCATCTAGTTAGCCTTCTCTTTAGCTCTTACCATTGGCTCACTATGTAGCCATTGAAGGCTAGTGTGCTTTAGGAGGTATGCTTTTGGGTTCCATTTACTAGGCTATGTCCTAGATGGTCTATGATTATCCCTTGAGTAAGGTGAATGGGAGCTTTTTAATAGTTCAATTGTGACTTTTCTCATATTTTCCTCAATTGACAAATTTTTCACTAGCTCCACTAATTAAGATCTTTTAGCTTTTGGGTTTTCTCCTCTGTTTATGACTGGAGTACAGAGTAAGTGTTAAAGTTCTTCTCTAGCCTCCCTTCTAGGGACTTCAACAAATTTACACCCTTTGATTTTGTGGAGGACCTTGCTACATTATAGTTGCCACAGTGGTTGTGCTAAAGTAATGTCCCTTTTGATGAGTCTACTATCCATACTTCAGCTTCCTTTATTGCAGTGACACCCATTCACACTAGTGCCATTTTTTGTTGTGCTAATAGGAGTCACACATCCAAGCTTAGAGGCTTATCTACCTTCTTTATAATCACGCAAATTTGGGTTAATTCAAGGCATCCCTACTTTAGTTTCATTTTACAACCCTATTGGAGAAGATATGATCACTCTGCCTTTGAAGAGGGTAACACTATACACTTACAGTAACTCCAAGCTCTGTGAGACATCACAATTGTGTATAATCCCTTCACTTGCTTTTACTTCTCACCTATCACACCTGGTGGGCCTACTGGTTTTAGGGGGCTTTGTGACATAAATGCCATTAGGTACATTTTACACTTTTCACTCTCTTTCTGTATTTCATTCCAAGTCTAACTATACTTTTATAGGTATCTTACATCCTACACATATTATTATTGCTACTAGCCTTACCAAGAAGTAAAATGTGACTCCTTCATAGCCTACTCCCCCTTTTGCTAAGAAAGTAAAGGCACTAGTGAAATGATTTGGGTCTAAGGTATAAGACTCATCACTACCTACTTTGAGATCCAAGAGAGAGACTCCAGCATCTGTCCCTTTTCAGCATTTAGGCCATATTATTCCAAAGACCAAAGGTCTTAAGATCTCTGTTGTGAGACCTGTTATGATACCGAATGCCTCTAGCTCTGATCATGTTGATTCTTCTAACCTTGAGGGTACTTTTACCATAGATATCTCCTCTTTATAAGATATAGCCTCTAATGAGAGTGAGAGAGTAACTACACTTTCCCTTCATCAAAGAGATGATACTAAGGTTACAAAGAAGGACGATGATGACTCTTTACATGATACACCACTTACTTCTCTTCTTGAGGATTGATTTTTTTCTACTCTTATTTTTATAACAATAATAGTACTATTATGCTAACCTTTCCTTCCATGCGAGTACTAGATACCCAAGTCATAATGGATTCTATTAAACCTATTTTTGTATCTCCTACAGCACTGGCTACTAAGCTTGATGCTACTACCACACCAATTACTCCATCTTCTCCACCAATTATTGTTTAGCTTGTCTCTGATCCCATGTTAGCTATGAACCTTTCTTTTTTTACTGACTTCACTACCGACCCTTCTAGCTCTCATCTCAGGCCTTTTGCCTTAGCTATTAGTGTGGCTAAGGATATATTGAGACTTTTATTTTCTTTAGAGATTGGAGATCTCTATAAGGACCAAGACAATACTATCTTATCTTCTTTCTCCACCTTAGCTACTTTCAAGCCTTCCAACTAGTTTGTAGAGTTCAAGACTTAGTTGTTTGACCTACTTCCTCAGCATGAGGATAAGAAGAAGGTTGTTGGGTCCCTGACTAGAGATATTCTAGAGTTTATGACTTGGAAGGCTAGTCTCTGCTTGCTAGTCAACCAGACAAACTCTTATATGAGTCTCTTTTATGAGAGGAAGGATAAGATTGAAGCTTTGGATTAGAGATTGATTATGCTAGAGGCAAAGATAGCCCAGGTGGCTAAGAAGGCCTCTTTATTAGTTTGGGAGTGGGAGATGCTTGTTGATATGCATAGGATGTTAAGACATTGAAATTGAGGTAAAACTTTTGACCTGACCATGGCCACCTTACTAAAGTTGTTTCTAGGACAATGAGGTCTTATATAATATCCCACACCTAAGATAATCAAATTCCATACCAAAGAGGGCACATCCATGAAGTTTTGAAGAGAAGAAAGGTCAAAGGGAGTGGTGTGATTGGAAAAAGAATGAAAAAAGAGGGATTAGATTGTAAAGGGCCTATTCAGACAAGTTTGGCCACCAAAGTTAACGTTCGATTGCCAAATTGGTTTATGATAGAATATAAAACTTAAAGCTAGGAGAGTCCTACCAACCCACTCCTCCCATATAAAATGCAGTAACAATTATTTTGATTTGAATGATTTGAGTTTAAAAAAAGAGATTTAAGTAAATAAGTTGTATTTATAATTGTTTTAAGCTTAAAATGATGTAATGAACCTTGAATGAGAACCTTAGGATTTATTGTTGGGATTTGGAGATTGAAACCCTTACTTTTGCACTATGGATAAATTTTGAGTAATCCCAAGATTGGTTGCTAAACTATAGATGTTCGGCCACCGATTTAAACAGTCATACAACAGTGCAGGGCAGCTTTCGGCCAGTGAAGTTTAAGACTTTGGCTGCTGAACCTACACTGATTGAGAAATCCCAAATCTAACTAATTTATGTTTGGGTTGTAAACTAAGATCCTTTATAACCCTTCCCTTGTAGACTTAAAGACAAAGCATGGAGGACTTAGGGACAAGAGATTTAAGGGGTTATTTAGCAGTAGGCAAAGCAGAAGAGACCAGCAACTCCAAGTGAGTAAAACCTACTAAGCTCTTTAAATAATTGTCTTTCTTAGTACATACACGTGCATTCATGGATCATGATTTATGTTATTGGTTATAGATGCATTCTTAGGATTATTATATAAATGTATACTATATGTCACAAATATGTTGCATAAGATAATTGTGTTGCTTTGGTAATTCATGGATAACCCACTAGTTCCCAATGGAAAGATGAAGGAAAAGTAAAGGAAAGGCATGCATGCAAATGAGCTCACTTATGCAAAGTAAAGGAAAAGGATGTTGGATAAGGCAATTCTGTGTTTCTGACATCTGGATATCAAAGGTTACATGATTTACCTCAGGTAAGTCATGACTTTTGTGCCCCTAGTATCCATTATGTGTTATGTTAAGAGAAAGTCTCGATGAGCTCCTTAAATGATGGCTGGAGAGCCACTAGTGACATGAATTATCTTATTGTGAATTGTTTATGTTGTGGAAATCATTATGAGAATGATGGATTGCATATGCTTGAATATAATTATTTTATTAAATGATTTACTTCTCTTGAGTAGGCTTTTACTCATAAGCCCCAAATTGCATCCCCCTTCTTTGTCTTCCCTTTTCAAGGATAAGAGTTGAAGATTTAGTCCAACATATTAAGGTTATGAGTTCTAGAGGCTTCTTTCTCTTTATGTTTCAAAGGTATAAGTAAAGTTTATGGAACTCCTCAATGACACCTACTGTATAAAGGTTTACTGTGCTTATAACTAAATGATTTATGATATAAATAATTCATTTTTAACGTTTAAATGGATTTTATAATGGAAATGGGCCCCACCAGTGTTTAAGAAATAAAATGTTAGGCTTGCTACGAGTTCGAAGGGCTTCTTGCCTACCCATTCCCTTAGCATTGGTAACGACCTCAAATTGGGTCATTACATCTTAAGTTCGAGTTCCATGAATCAATTGTACCAAAAAAAAAAAGTATATTGAAGATTACATATAGAACAAAATATAACCACTATAAGTTCTTTAATATAAATTTGAACTTAATTAATATGCCAATGACTTTTATGAATTTAATGAATAAATGTTTAATCATTTTCTTGATCACTTTATCATTGTATTATATAAGATATTTTGATGTATTCTAGATCAGAGAAAGAGCATCCATGACACTTGAGAATAGCTTCGCAAACCTTGCATGAACATTAATTTTTTGTTAAGTTTTTCTAAGTGTAAATTTTGGCTTGAAAATGATATATAAGATTTCTGGTATCAAGTAACGCATAAAGGTTGATTCTAATACAATAAAGGCAATAGTTAATTGACCAAAATCCACTATAATGACAAAGTAAGAAATTTTCTAAATTTGTTTTGTATTATAGACTCATTGTGCAAGAATTTTTAAGATAGCATATTCTTTAACTAACTAACATAGAAGAATGAAAAGTTTACTTGGAATAAAGCAACTAAGAGAGTTTTCAAAAGCTTAAAGAATGTTACTACAAATGTGTTGTTAACTCTATCATTAGGATTGAATGGATAGATGATGTACTGCAATGCATTAAGATTTGGCATTTGATGTGTGCTAATGCAACATGGTAAGGTTGTAGCTTAAGCCTATAGTGGTTGTGAGGCTCTACTTGTTTGGAGAAATTAGTGAGATCTAACACCGATAGTAATTGTTTGAAATTCATATTCCAACAAAAAGATTTAAATCTTTGATAAGGGATATGGCTATAGCTCTTAAAGGATTATGATTATATTATCCTTTATCATTTTGGCAAGGAGAATGTGGTTGTTGATGCATTAAGTATGAAGTCTTTAAGCATCTTAGCACATGTCAAAGTGGAGAGAAGGCCAATAGTAAAACAAAGGCATGAATTGTGAACTTAAGGAGTTAGGCATTTTAGAAATAAGAGAACTTTTAGTGCATGCTAAAATTTCAAGGAGAGTTTTTATGGAATTATTTATAGCCTTTGAATTTTATTTTATTTTATTTTATTTTAAAATTTACATTGAAATTTGTTTGATCTTAAATTTTAATTATTTTGGGTTCTCAAATATTTGTAATGCCTTTCACAATTTTTTTAAATTTTTATTTAAAAAATTATTTGGTTATTGATTTTAATTTCTCTCTAATGAGGGGAGGAGAAACAATTGGCAGATAGACGGGGAGAAAGAGAAAGAAATGATACTACAACCTCTAAAAATAGTAATCACGGGTGGGTATTGAGTAATTGACCAATAAAAGGATATTGGATAGGGTCCAAGCTCACCTTAGTCACTCGGACGCTCGCCATAGTTACTCGGACACTCATCCTAGTTACTCGGACACTTACTCTAGTTACTTAGACACTCATTCTAGTTATTCAAGCCAATCACTAAAAGATAAGGATCCTGAGATATTCGCCGAGATCACAATCCTAGCATTCTTAGGACCTCTATACATCAAAAACTCCAAGTCCTATTATGATACTAACTCTTAATCCTAACAAGAGACAAGTCCAAAAGCCTATATAAAGGCCATCAGGTATGCATATCAAATTTGGTTACATTCTCATTCTTTAACAATCAAGTTCCAATACTGACTTAGGCATCAGAGTGGTGGTTAACTAACCCATCAGATATTCTCTCTCTTATCTTACAAGTCTATACCCACAGGAAAAATCCCCGAGCAATATTAAAAAAGAAAGAAAGAAAGAAAGAAAGAAAGGAAGGAAGAAAAACACGTGCAGAAACACAGTGGTGGCAATGGGAAAATGGAAGCAAATAGAGAGAGGCAGCGACTCATGAGTTTTAGGCAAAGATTTTGATGATGTTTAGTGACTATGAGCACACCAACATGCTCCCAAGAATGAGAGCTTTCAAATGCGACTAACCTCACCTCAATTGGTGTTTGAAGATGGCATATAAGCAAAGGTGGCCACTGCAATATTTTCTAATGATATCTCCCAAATAACGAATGATCTTGGAGTAAGGGTGGTATCATTGGAATTAGGAAAATTAGCCAGACACCAATCACTAATGGTTGATAATAACAATGACTTTTGTGAGCTCGATAAAACTAGTAGCTGAAATTTTTGACCCCCAAAGTCAATTACAGCATCAATTTGGAATTGGTAAGTCTCGAACGCATTAATTTTGCTATTTAAATTTGAAAATTTGTACTTTTATTACATAAATGGGGGATTCCTCATAATTAGGCAAAATTGCACTTGTTGATTATTTTATATGGTTTATTGAAGTTGTATTTCGCATTTATGAAGTATTGGTTTGCATGAATGATAAATAGCTTGAGTGTCAATATGTGAAAGTAAGATATGGCTTGTCTCTAAGTAGCATGTTTAGTGTTGTGAGCTTTTAGTTTTGTGCAAAATAATATATGAATGATTGTTGAGAATTAAGTTTGGATTGTGTGCCTCAATTTGGTTAAGGTTGAGTTAATAATCAGTGTTTTAGAATATTGTACACATTTGTGTAGCGTATGAAAATTAATAATAAATTATATAGGGGTATTTTGGATTGTTGAGGATAATTATGAAATGACATTACTCATGAATGGGATTAGGTGGATTATAAACTTTATCAGGAAATAGTGTAGGCAACCTAAATAATTAATGAAGGTATGAAAATATTGAGTTGTATACAGATGCATGGGAATTATTTATAGACTGTTATAGTCTTTCTTGGAAATTATAAATGCAAATATAATTAATTTGATATTGAATTGTTAGATAAGTTAATGATAGAAGTTATATATATGTTGTAGGCCTTAGATGGTGTTGCAATTGTGTGTTGATTGCTTAAGGCCTTGCATGTGAAAATATATACTATAATTTCTTTCCTTACAGAAAGGAATGTCTTAGTTATAGGGGAGACTCTGTTTGATTTTTGATAGAATTTTAGGAGTCCCTTTTATTCCAAAATTTTAGGAGTCCCTTTTATTCCTCACAATTTCATTTAAAATTCATTTGAAGTTTTCTTTCTAAGATTCTAGTAAAATGTCATGTATAAGTAGAGGCAATCCAAATTTTATTTCCTTCAAGTTCTGCTATCGACAAGTAGGGATTGTATTGATTGTCAAGTCTATGAGTAGATATTGAATATTGCATCATTATGTCAATATTATTTTTATGAATTGGCATGCCATAAATCATCAAATAAATGCATATTAATTACACATCAATTAAGACAAAAATTATGCATAATTATTAATGCTTATGTAATATGTTATGCAGCCATGTGTGGTGACATAAGAATAATTTGGTGGATGGATGGATGGATGGATGTGCATGAAATACGACTAACTTAAGTTGAACTTGTTGGCACTCGGCGAGTTATATATGGATACATATATAAGTGAGAATGGTTAAATGGCAGGTAGGATTACAGTGACTAAATTAGGGGATCAACTCCTATGTGTTAGTATAGATTGCATTGGTTGTGTATGTGTGGTTCGATATCATCCTCATGTCTAATGTTTGCTTATGTAATGCATGGTGTTGTTTTTGTATTTCCATTAATTAGAATGCATTAAATTTAGGCTAATTATTGTTGTTGTATGAGATATTCAATATCATATTATATAAGACAAATGCTCATTCATGTATACATTTTTCCTATGTGATAAAAAAAAAATTGCTTGCCTAAATGGTAATCCCTGCATTCTTTCATTTGTAGTGGACTTGTACTTTATATTTTGGTATTTTTAAATGTTTAAAACATAATGCTCCACAAGGTAACAATAAAATAGTAGAAAATTTATATACATGTATGTGTGCAAGTGCGCCTATTACAAATATACTTAACATATTGATGTGGATTTGCTGCACACACACACACACATGGCATATTTGTGCATGTGATATGGGTATTGATATAAAATTATTGGATTAGGCATGCTACGAACTTTGGGGGGGCTTATGCCGACCTAATTCATAGTGTTAGTTGCGACTCCTATGTTTGGATTTTGATAAAGTTGATATTAGACCATTAGGTTTTAAAATGTTTTGTACGTACTTACGATTTTAACTTGCAAAGTATAGGATCATTTTTGTCTTTGTTAAGTCTTTCCTTTACATCTAGTTTTTACTTCATGCCATAAATGTGCATGGGTAGTTCATTCTAATATATTTTGATAATTGCGTCATGGGAGGACAAGGCTAAAGTTGTTAAGCTAGTTTGATATTGTCTACCAACAATATGCATAAGCTTAATTACTAGATAGTAAGAGCTCAAAAATGGTGTGCCTATCTAGTTAGAGGCATAAGGGCTTAAATGATGAGATAGGCTAGTTATGATTGTCTAAGTACAACATCAACACTGCCATTAATAGTTTCTTGCAATGCATATTAAGAGCATATTATCATTATATCCTTATAAAGATGTAAAAGGATTAGGGAAACCATGGCATGTTTAATAATCTCCCATCAATCTACTTAATGTTTGTAACGCCCTCACCGTAGGTAGTCCATACATTATACTGTTCTGACGACTAATATCTGTTCGGACAGCCAGAATGTCTGGAACTACACTTAAACTATAGTGAGGAGATATAAATTGATGGAATAAATATTAAGAAAATATAGGAAAAATTTAGAGAAAATAAAATAAAATTTAGAGAATTTATTAATTGGTACAAAAATAATAATAATAACCTGATGAGCACCACGAAGGGCATTTTGATTATTTTACCCCCAGAGGTGAATTTTGACCTAAATGTCAAATTAAAAATTAAGAGAATAAAATAATTAATATAAATAAAAAACTTTATATATTGAATTAGGAAAATGAGAAGAGAAAGAAGAAGAAAAGAAAAGAAAAGAAAAGAAAAGAAAAAAAGGATTTATGATATTTTAAAATTTAAAGTACAAAATATATATATACATATATATATATACATATATATATATATGTATATATATATATATATATATATATATACATATATAAGACACAAGATGACAAACCCCACCTACCATGCCATCTTCTTCTTCCTCTTCTCTCTCTCCTTGAGCCGGCCACCATGGATGCTCTCTCCCACCATTTTTCTCAAGCTTAAAGCTTGATTCTCTCCTCATTTACTCACCTAAAACCCATAAGGAAGCCATTGATAGTAAAAAGAAGGGATAGAAGTGAAGTTTAACAAGTCACCAAAGAGGTTAGTGCTCTAACTACTATTCTTTCTTCTATAAGTATAAGAAGCATGCTAAATTAAGTATAAATTTCATAAAAATCAAAAGAACATCTTGAGAAAAGGGAGACTTGATTTTCGGCAGCCCTAAAAAGAAGATGAATTTGATGGTTTTAAATTGGTTAGGGAAGTGGATTAATAAAGTTTAATGTGTTAGAATTTGATTTGCATGGGTGTAGATTGAGTTTGAAATTTGAAATTAGGGTTTGTGTACATGGATTCAGAATTTTGTGAAATTTTTGGAGATTGATCTAATTGAGATGAGATTGTTGCTTATAGAAGTGTTATGTATGCAAATTGAAGTAAGGAAGTTAGAGGAGATTGAATATTTGGGAGTGCATTTTTCTGTAGGTTTGGGACTCAATGAGCCCAGTGTGTTTGATGAGCCATAACTGAAATTGTGTGACTCCAATTAATATGAGGCCATTGGAGGTGAAACTAGACCCAAAATAGCCCATTTTTCATGAAGACACCATGCCCAAATTTCATCAAAATCCTGACCAATTTTCTACCTAAATCCGGATGACCCCTACACAAAACCCATAAAATGACCAAATGAACAATATGTATTTATTTGGTCATAACTCCCTCTATACTGGTCCAAATGACCTGAATTTTATACCATTGGAAAGCTTAGATATAGGGCTACAATTTTCATGAAGACCACAGAACTCAGAAATGCCTTAAATCAAACCAAATTGCTGGCCCAATTTAGGTCACAAAACTGTCCAGAATTAGGTTGTCCAGAAACTGCTGGACATAAACTTACCCGACCAGTTTTGGCAAAATGGCCATAACTTGGTCTCCAAGAACTCAAATGTAATTAAACCAGTGGCAAAATGTCCACAAGACACACATCTACAAAAGTGGTATTTTGACCAAAACCCAAAAATCAAGAGAACTAAGTCAAATTGTTAGAACAATTCAATACATCAAAACCTGGAATCTGACAAAATTTCATTTGACCCCAGAACAGTCTTTTAGTCATATCTCTTGCTAGAAATATCCAATTGGGATGAGCCATAGCTTTCCAGAAACCTAAGAAATAGGGCTATAACTTTGTTTTAGAAACCTTCCTCAAATTATGCCTATAAGAATCTTAAAAATTGACCTGTAGTCATTGACCTGAACTGAAACCTGTTGGCATAGGGCATATGAGTCCAAGTCAATTAATTGGTCATAAATAATTCCATAAAACTTGAAAAATTGTGATACAAATTTCTCAATGATCATAAGACATAGGGCAATAATTTCTATGAAGATCACTACGCCTAAAAGTGACTGCAACATGTTCCATTAATTAGGTTAAATTTAAGTCCAAAAGCTGCCTAGTTAAGGAACTAGAATCTAGAAATGAGTCAGTTATGGTTATCTGACCATAACTTGAGTTCTAAAAATCAAATTTATATGATTCAAAAGGGAAAATAAAGACAAGACATAGAGGAACAACTTCCATGAAGGAAGTGTGGCCAAACAGTGGCTACAAACTGATCAAATGGATAGGTGAAAGTAAGACACAAAAACTGAACCTAAAAAAAGGTCCATGAAGTAAATTATCTTATGGTAGGAATTTAACCCTAACAAGCCATTAAATACTAAACCACATGAAAGGGGTATGTGGGACCTATTTTCCCACTGTAAAGTGACATGAATATTTCTAATAAATAAGTAATAATGTTTAATTGCCCATAGTATACCTAGACTTATTTATTTGATTTGGATCAATTGGTATATCAATTAGAGACTGTAGATAGCAGTACTGCCCATAGGAATAATCATTAACAGATAAAATCTGTCTGACATGATTGTTCTACAAGCTTTATGCCTACCCGTTGGCCAATGTGCCTAATATTATATCTGGCTTACATGCCTGCCCGCAGGCTTCATGCCTGATATGACCGAAGTAAACTAAATAGACATATAGTTGTCTAACTAGTATACTCCCGTGTATCCACCTTTTATAATCTGTTATAGGTTTCTTAAGCATTAATAATGATTAAGTAAGACTAAATGTACAATAAGTAAACAGAAAAGATCCCGATAAATTCAATTGTTTCCAAAGTGAATAAAAATATAAAAGACCTAGGAATTATGAATTACTATATAGAATTATTATTTCAATTGTTTAATTATTGTTATTATAAATTATGCACCATTAAGCGTTATGCTTAGCGTGTTGGTTTTTCCATCGCGTAGGTATTGGAGATCAGTCCCCGCAGCCACAGCAGCAGCAACAGTAGTGCTCATACAGAGGCCGATCAGATTTGTCAGTGTCTATTGGTCACCTCGACAGTTGTAATTTTGTTGGTAGGGCCCATGTATGTCTAGATTTTGTCCTTTTTGTTCATTGTACATAAACACATAATGTATTTCATTATGGATTGTAATTAAACTTTGAGATTATAATATAAACTTGTAAATTATTGTCTATAAATTTCAATATGAATACAATAGATGGTACCTTTTGGAGATCTCATAAATAATTGTGAATGATATGATACAGTAGAATATGATATGGAAAAGTGTGAAATGAATATGAACATGGTAACAGGTAACTAGTGGAACCCGCCAGATGCTAACAAAAACAGATGAGGCTCTGTCCGAGTTTCTATAAAAAAAAAAAAAATTTCTACACAAGAATTACCTATTTTTAAATGATAATAAAAATTTACAATGGACATGATAAGACAAGATAGGGTTCTCCGACACCGAATGTGGCACTTCTTATTCGGCTATACAATAGACGGGTAAGGGGCATCACAATGTTCTTAATATCAACATTGTAAGCTATAGATTATAGTTACTGGTGTAGGATAATTGTGTAGGGCTATGTACACTTTGGTGAGATCTTACCAAGATGCTTATGTTTAATAGTTCTTGCCTTGGTTTACAGCATTGTGCAAAGCATAGGTATACTTCTGCAAGGGAGTTAGGATGCTCCTAGTGAGGATTCGTAACCCTTGAATTAGCTTAATAGATGTCACAGTTAAGTAGTTAAAAGGAAAGATGACTCGATTGCTCTAACAAGGGCATAGGTTCCATAGTAGAAAACTTAGGCGAGAAGGATGTAATACTAGATATTTTGCCTTAAGACTTGGTAAAGGGACATTATGTCTATTTGTTTGCATATGGAACTCTAAGGTATAATAAAAATAAATGCTATATGACAATGAAGATTAGTTTGGGTATAAATGTGTTCTCTTTGTATTTGTATGGTAGTTAAATTTGTCCAAGTAGCTTAAGTGGTTATAGACTTCCAAGTGGAAATATGTGTGGTAGTATAGTTTAGTAATTCTTACTTGTGGTCTTCGATGAGAATGTAAGTTAAAAGGCGTAGAGAAGTGGGGATTACTTGTTATTTAGGATGTTACAAAGTGAATTGTCATGGAAATTAAAAATTTAGTTTTAAATTTCCACAATAAATAGAGAAAAAGTTAAGATTTAATGTTGAAATAATTGAAGTTTTTGTAGTGAAAGGTTAAGACCAACTAATGGAGTATATGTCTTGTGGAGTTTTAAAATTGATCATGATCATGAGTAATAGTAATGGGTATGTCGGATTGCATATTTAAAACTTGATCGAATATATCATTTCACACTTGAATTTAAAAAAAAAAATTTTTTTGTGGCACTCTGAACTTTTAAAACGTCTCATGACACACCTCAACTCCTATAAACATTCCATAATATATCTCAACTCTTATAAAGTAGAATTAAGATACTTTTCAGATCCTAGTCAGCATTACCATTACATAAGCAGACCAAAGAGTATTTTAATTTTACTTTATAAGAGTTGAGATATATTATGAAACATTTACAGAATTAAGGTGTGTCATGAGACACTTTAAAAGTTGAGGGTACCTTAAAGCATTAATGATTATTTTATGTTTTGACACTTGAGTTGCCTCTGTATTAAAATTTGATATTAAACCATATTGGATTCAGTGTATGGCATTGGGTATGGGTCAAGATTTGATGTTAAACCATATTAAATTCAGCGTATTGCATTGAATACGGGTCAAGATTTGAAGCTAAACCATATTGAATTCATTGTATGAAATTTGTATCAAGATTTAATGCTTTCAGTTATTGTTTTCCAATGTCAAGTTTATTATAACAAGGAACTATATAGAGCTTACAGCAAAGGAAATATATAAGCACAAAGAAAAGTTATGTACAAGAAATGAAATGATATCATGTTGAACTAAGTATGTAATAGATTATACATAACCGCTATTACAAGTTGTTTTATTATTATCATTATTATTATTATTTTCATTTTTCTAGTTACCATACACATATATATAATTATGGTTTCAAATACTTTTTTTTTTTCAAATTGATTGAAAATATTTTTTTATTATAATTTATTTTAATTAAAAATTAAATTTAAAACCTGACAATTCTAAATACAACTACAATATAATGTCCAAAAAAAATACATCAGTTCTCTTTGCTCATTTCTAAAAAATAGAATGACACTAAAAAACATAATTAAATAAAATGGATATATTAAAAAAAATTAATATACATTTGTTTAGTTTATAATTATGTAAATTCATTAAAAAGAAAAAAGACTCACATAATTTCCGGCTATAAATGTTTTCTCATAAGATGAGGAGACAGGCAACCACTCGTCTGAAATCCTCACAGCCCACAGCTCATTTGCTGAAATCTGATAAGCCACACACACAGATGCAAACACACAAACACACACAAGTAGTGGAAATTGTGGTATTGTTTTGTAGTCTTCTACCGTGGCCTATGAGTCTATGACCATCTCTCTCCCTCTGGAATATTAATATTTTTCAGGCAAAGGCCCAAGCACAAGTCTACACGTATCCAATCCCATCGCATTCACTTTCACACCCCTGCCCCACTTTCCCATCTGGTTTTCCTTTTCCTTAATTTTCATTCATTGATTCGGTTAGAGATTCCTTGCCCAGCCAAACCACTCACATTGTTTGCACCTTACGGTTGGTGCATTTCGTGTTCGTCACAATTTGCTTTCTTCAATACGCATCTGCAATAATAACTCGTGATTTCATTTCATGGGTTGCTTTTGTTCCCTTTTGCATTGATTAGTTCCAACTATATTTCCATTCTTGGATTTTTGTTTCTTTCTTTATTTACTTGCTTGTTACCCGTTTGCCATTCGCTCTTGATCTACATGGGTTCTATGTCTTTTCCACCAATATGCTGACCTTGATGCCTGTGGTGAGCGTTTCTATCTGATTTATGAGATTTTTGGTTATTTGCATGGTTGGTTATGTTCTGGATTTTTTTTCTTAAAAACAAAAAACTGTATGTTGTATCTATATGGAATATGATCCAATATGGCATGGCCTGTAATGTTTAAAGCTGATCCCAATGAATACAGTAATTTTAGGTCATCTATTCTGTGCATATTAGGAATTTTTACTTAATTCTTTTTTCTTTCTTAGCTTTCTTGTTGGTAAAAATTCACCATAGGATGAAGAAACTGTGAAAATACTTGGGACTTTGTTCCTTCTAAATAGCCCCTGTATAAATGGTTCTTTGAGTGCAGAGTAGCCTAGGTGAACTTCTTGAGGCTTCCTTTTCTTCTTCTTCTTCCTTTTTTTTTTTTTTTTTTGGTTTTTCTTCTTCCCTTAGTGATTACCAGAGCTACTATTAGTTCTTGAGAGTACTCCTCTTGTGGCAGTTTTTTGTGTATATCTCTTTAATATGTATCTCCTCGGTTTAAAACAAAAGTACCAAAGTCTTGCTAACTTTTTGATAAAATTTTCACCTTTATGAATCAGGAAATTGCCTATGAACTTTTCAATTTCGTTTTCTTTAATCAATATACACTTGTTATAGCTGTTCTATGGACAAAATGCATAAAGATCCTATAACAAGTAAAAGCCTTTTATCTGAGATGCTCACAGGATTCTGCACATCAAAGTTGATATAGATTCGTTTTCCTATTATGTTATCTTTTCTATTTCGCTGCTAACTAATTTCTCATATCTGTTAAGTAGGTGAGAAATTAGAAAATGAAGATGGGAAGAAATTTGGAGAAAGTATAAAAGGGATCTGCTGATCAACCGCATGATTGAAGGATTATATCATGGTGACTGTGTCTAAAGATGATATGGCTATTAAATCTTACCAAAGTCAGGCTGAGGTTCTGGTTAAGAATTACTTATTAGCAGCTCCTTTCATTCCTTACACTTCTATCCTTGGTGGCCTAGTTGCTGCCAAAGTGGTAAACTCTTCCTATCCTTTTTCATATGTTCAATTTTGAACTTGAGAGATTGTTATCAGCTTTACTAGCTGCAGTCTTTTCATTTAGATTTAATGCATGCGCTTTACTCATATTGAAAATATGATACCAATAGATTGAGCTTCTCTATATATCATCTGGTCCTGATTTGCTTGCCTTTTGCTTTTATTAATTTGTATTTTAATGATTTCCTCTCTGGCAGGCATATGAGTTTACACGATTAATAAGCAATTTCTATTTCAAGACTTATGCTGGTCTTACAAAAATTCAACGAATTGAGTGGAACAATAGGTGAGTGCTTTTCCAATTAGTAATTAAGAAAAAAAAATTATTCTGTAATTATTTTCATGCTTTTGCTGATCAATGGTCCAACATTGGCAGGGGCTTGTCTTCTATTCATGCGATTTTTATCTCAGCTTTGTCATTGTACTTAGTATTTTGGTCAGACCTCTTTTCTGATCAACGGCCTACTGATTTTGTTACTTTGCGAAGTTCACCACTCTGTATTTTTGGACTGGGGGTAAGAGCTTTCCATATCAGTTCTCTAGTGATATCTGATTATTAACTGCTTGCACTCAGGTGTGGGCATTAACGCACATATAATGAGGGCTTTTCTGACAAGCTTAATTTTTTTTCCCTGCTAAATGGGTGCTTTATGCACTGAAAGTGCTTTTAATTGTTATTTAATTGACCTAAAGATCTTGTGATTCAAAGACAGTAAATGTTCTCTTTGGTTACTAAAAAATTCTTTTCAATCATTTCAGTGTTAAAATTTTGCCTAATAATAGTTCAACTTTTCCTGTGTGTTGGCTGTTGGTTGGAGAACAAAACATATTTATTTAACTTCTTATATATTATAAAATGTACTAGACCTAAATTCAGTTTTGAAAATGTAAAGTGTATCTTATTTGCAAAATGTCTGTTTGACAAGGTAAGATATCCATTCCTGAATCCTGATTTCCTGTGAGATTTTTCTTTTCCTTTTGCAAATTAAACTTAAAATCAGCATTAGGACTCCACTTTCATGTTCATTTAGGGTATACTCTTCTTATTTGTGAAACTTAGTAACTAACAAGAATTGTGTTGATGAATCTGCTAGCATTCATACGTATTACTTTTCAGGATATACTGGAGCCCGAAACTTATTGCCTTCTTTTAATTTTGTAACAGTTTAGTTCTGCTAAGATATCATATACCTCAGCCTTTTAATTTCACAACATTTCAGTTCTTGTAATAACATATCATATACTTCAGTCCTTAGGACGTACTTTAAATAACATTTGAGTCCTTTAGTTTTCTAGTGAAACTACTTCTTTATCCCTTAAAGGTCAAAACAAAAATGGTATTTCATCTAAAAGGTGACAGACTAGGAAGTTATTTGACTTGAAAGATGGATAAAAATATTCATTAAAGGACTAAAGTGTATGTTTTCTAAACACCAAGGAATATTTAGTTTTGAAAATGTGATGATAGAAGTGTGAATTTTTGCCAAATGTCAGGGGCCTTTAGTATTTATCCAAATTAATACTCGCTTTCTTTTGACAGGTTTCTGTTGGGTACTTCTTTGCTGATCTTGGGATGATTTTCTGGTTCTTTCCTTCTTTAGGAGGTTTGGAGTATGTGAGTGCATTCTACAAGATGAAAGCCACATGAAACAGTTTTATTTACTCTTTTTTTTGTGATTTTATTTTTAATTATATTTGATTTCTTATGCTGCAGGTCCATCTTAATTGATTTCTTATGCATTTTTTCCTCTGTTTACTATACTTTTCATGAACATCCCACACATCCGTTTATGATATGAATGTTTTCCTTAAATTGTGGATTTTTGTGCCAATTCACCAAGGTTTAACTCATTAAACAAAATTGCTTACCTAAGGAAGTCAAGTCATGGCTTCTTACCTAGTATTCCTTTGATTTTCTTACAATCTTGCCATGCCCAAATCACCAATGGATTAATTACTTGAAGAAAATCCAGATTCTGCTTTTTGTAATGTAAGATTGCTAATCACATGAAATTGATCATGGAAAGTAATTAATAGCCTGTATTTTAGAAAGAAAACTGGTCATGTATCGGCATAAACATGAGTGCTCATAGTCAAGCTTTTTTGTCATATATGGGTGACTATAGCAGAACGAATTTCTTATCCTTTAGTCTGTTGCATTCTTCATTTGATTGTATTCTATTAACTTAACTCTCAATTCAAATCTACCAAACATATGTGGTCAAATAGTGTGTGACTTATTAAAAGGATCTGAGAGTAACTCAACATGTTGACACCTGATTTCAGGTTATCCATCATTCTCTTTCAGCAATTGCCGTAGCATATTCTATGTTTTCTGGAGAAGGGCAGCTTTATACATTCATGTGTCTCATCTCCGAAGTAACAACTCCTGAGATTAACATGAGATGGTAGGTCTAGGATATGTCAGTTCTATGTAGGGATGGAATCCTTAATTTTCACAAGATAGTTTTTTATTTCTCTTTGTAGGTATCTAGATATAATATTTTTTTCCTCTATGTAGGTATCTAGATACAGCTGGCATGAAAAGATCCGCTGCATATCTTATCAATGGAGTAGTGATCTTTCTGGCTTGGTTGGTGAGTTTAATTTCGCTTTAAGCCATTGCTGATTGGCTTGCTAGTGATCACTCAGATTGAAATTATTGCCAATACATTTGTATAAATACAATTTTATGCATATAAAAGGGCAAACTGATTCAAATGATCAATCATGGTTGTGGTTGACAGATTCAAGTAACTGACCATGTGATGATGTTTCTAAGTCTGGAAATAAGTTGGCTCTACTGTAAGCCACTTGGGTGGAAAGAACTGATGAATTCCTTATATTTAAGATGAAAAGAATACTGTTTTTGTGAATTTATTACTTTTTTTTAGTACTTTCTGAAGTAAAAAATTCATTGCAGATCGCAAGAGTACTGCTATTTGTTTATATGTTTCACCACATCTACCTGCACTATGATCAGGTGATAACTGGCTCCCTTAAATTTGTATCTTCTAGGCTTTGGATTTACGGAAATTGGAAATTTTCCTTTTCTGCAACTATTCTGCTGATTTGAATGATATTGCCTATTGTGCAATGGCATGAAACTCTATAGGATTTTCCATATTGTTTGCATTTTGTTCTCTGCTTAACTGCTAAGAGGAAGGAAAAATAGAAGAACAAAACTTCATAAACATTTCCAAAACCAACTATGCAACAGAAAAGAAACTTTTTTTTCCTATGCTTTTCATCCATTGTATTTGCAGGAGTATGGAGCAAAAGTATGGAAAAGTTATTAAATTAACCTGCTCTTGCTGCAATTGATTTAGTGGCCATAGGATTTTAACGTAATTATTTCTTAACTGTAATTTTTTTGACATGAACCAACAGGCTAGTTCCATTCTGGAGCATTGTTGTTAGAATTGGATGTGCCATGTGGACTCCCAGAGTCCCAGTTGGAACTAGCCTGGGGGACTGTAAATGGACCCACCTTATTACTCAAATAATGCTATGTCTGCTGTTTTTGTTCCACAATGGCTTTTTTTATTATTTCTCATTAATTTGTATGTGTACTATTTTTTGTTAATCAAGTGTAATATCTCTTGATATTCTCTTGTTTTTCCCTTGGATTGCAACCGGCTTACCAATATTTTCTTATCTTTTCCCTATCATCTTCCAACATCACATGTTTACCCCCATAACTATGGGAATGTGGCTTTTTAATATGAAAAATTTTAGGGAACCAGTGATGATTTCAAGCTTATTGATTGATTGGCAGGTTGTCCAGATGAGCCCCTTTGGTCGTCTTGTCGTTTTTGCAGTGCCATCAGCACTATTTATAATGAATTTGATGTGGTTTGCTAAAATCATCAAAGGATTGATGAAAACTTTAGCCAAGAGACAGTGATCTTAACAGTGATCTTAACAGTGACCTTATCTTTATCATCATACATACAAGGTCAACCAATATGTTCCTCTCAATGGATGTAGTATTCCTCTGTATTTTACTGTCTTCTCTGCTTTATAAATCATTGAGGGGGCAAAAAGGGAAAAGGAAAATAGAAGGTAATCTGATATTCTTAGTTGATGGAATCAAATTTTTGTATATGATTACTCATTCAGTGCTTACCACTAGTTAGAGAAAAAAGATCACAGGTTTAGTTCTTGCAATTTCGTATATTTGGATGTTAAAAGCTGATGGGCTGCCTTTTTGACAAATATCATTTGCTATTATTTCCTTATTGTTAATTCTTTTTTTTTTTTTTTTAGTTTTTTTTATTATTTTTTAATAAGTTAGGACTTGAGGTTTTGCACTATTAATACTTAAATGACAAAATATTTAATGGTGTCAAAATTTGGCACTGCCGACTCAGACAAACGAAATTAAAAATAATGCCATGTCGGCATTTTTTTGACATTGTTAGATATTTTGTTGCTTAATTGCTAATGGTGCAAAAAAACAAGTCATGACTTGCATAAAAAATTTTCCACATTTAAGACTTTGTTTTGTACAACATAACTTATATATAAAAATTGTTTTCTAAGAAAATTTTCTCTATAAAAATATTTTTTATTATTTTATAATAATATGTGTTTATATTATATATGTATAAATATATACATTTTAATAAGATTATCATTTAAAAAATGACTTTCTGAGTAAGTTATTTTCTTTAAAATTTATTTAGTTTTCTCTTTATTTGATAAATATTTTTCATTGTTTAATTTTTTTGGGTGGGCTAAATATTAAAAAATATAAAAAATATTTTTCAGAAAAATTTTTTCTGCAAAAACCTTACGTGTACATTTCTGGCATAATTATATTTTCTTATTTAAAATTTGAGTCATTAAGAAAAATTAGTTAATAAAAAAATATTATTTTTGAAAAAAAAAATCTAAAGCAAATTTACCACATTCTGACAATTATTTTGTTTTTTATCTGATTTTGACAAACTTATTATGAAATAAAGAAACTAGTAAACATATAATCTACCAACTATCACGGGCATAATTGAATGTCCGGTGACGGCTGTCAGCAATCGATATTGATTGTTACAATTTATTATTTCATGTTTTTTTAATCATATTAAACAATAAATAGTTAAAAGCAAAAGTTTTTATAAATGTAAAGGTAATTAACATATAGTGTATTATAGATTATTTATTTTACAAAAAATATTTTTTTAAAAAATATGTATCTTTTAAGTACTTATAAAACAAGTTAAAGGAAAATATTTTCTTATCAAAGAAGGTCATTTGAAAAAAAAAAGACTTTTTTTTTATAAAAATAGAAAGTTATTTTTTATTTTCTAAATTTTGATAATTTTATTAAAGTATAAAAGAAAAATGTATACTATTAGTTTAATATTATAATTAAATAACAGAAAATATTTTCATGAAAGATATTTTTTTAGAAAATATTTTTTATACACAAATTATTTTTTGTGAAATAAACAGGACCTAAATAATATAAATAATTTTTTTTAGCATTTCAACTAAAAAAATGAAAAATAAGTAATGTTTTCAGAAAACATTTTCTTTAAAAAAAACATTTTTGTTAAATTTTTTTTGCAAAATAAATAAATAAAACTCAATTAAAAAATTAATATTTATATATTTGAAAATTTTGAATTTTGATGAAATAATATTTACGTAACACCCTGAATTTTTATTTTATGTGTAAATTATAATAAATATTATGGAAATTAATTAAAATTTTTTGAATTTTTAAATTCGGATTTAATTTTCTTGAGATAATAAATTTCATCGATTTTTAAAAATTAATTTAAAGACTATGTGATAAATTTAAAAATATATTTGGACTCCACAAATTTTTTTGAATTTTTTTTAAATTTTTTTTTGAAATTTTTGGGTCTAGTTTTGGGTCCCAGGGTAGAGTAAAACTTTAATTTTGAGTACTTTGAATCAAACTGATCGAATCAAATCGAATCAGACCAATCGAATTGGACCGGTCCCTTTTTTCTTTCCCTCAATCCCTTCCCCAGCGTGCTCTCCTCCTCCCCTTCTCTTCCTTTTTTCTCTCTCCTCTCCCCTCCCCACTGCCCATCGGCCACTTTCCCTTGCTCCCCACACGCTAGTGCGCCTTCGAAGACCTCCCCCAACTGGCTGGAAAAGTGCCCTGAAGTCTCGCTCTCAAAACGCACCACTTTGTCTTCCCGACCAATCCGGTCACTAATCAGACAGGGTCTTGTGTCCATTTTGGTTTACTCTTCGAGAGCTTTCCAAAGACACCTAAAATACCAATTTTTATTGAGCAGTTTGTCCGAATCAAGCCTGAAAAGTTTTAGCCCATTTTGACATTTAGGCTAGATTTCTCCCAATTTGGGAACCTCATAGGAATTTCTAGACTATCGGCACGCTCCACTAGGTGAGAGCTTCAAAACGACGTTAATTTCAAATTTTTTTGACATCGAAATTCTAATAGGTCCCACGAACTTTGCAGTACTTTTTTAAGCCTTTATTGAGCTTGTTTAATTAAATAAAAATTATATTCTAATTCTTGGTATTGTGAACTTCACATAGGTATTCACATTTTGCGGATATTCCACCGACAATTGGTATTGCATTTTCGGGTTGGACAGACGAGCTGCCTGACCTACTTCAGAAGTTGGTCAATATTATAGTCCATTCAACCTTTTTTAGATGCCCCAGACGTGCTACAGGTATCGGAATTGGCGTAGATAAATCCAAACTCTAAATTACCTTACTTACCTAATGTCTGGTTTAGAATAAAATTCATAAAATATTCGTGGGTAGCTAGAAAATTATAATTCCTTTTGCAATAGGTTAATAACATCGTTAAGGACTACAGGTCATGTTTATAGAATTTTTGAAGTTGGTTTGGATGGTTTTTAAAAAATGTTAGTTTTAAGCCTTATAGCTAAATTGTCTGATTACTTGAGTTTTGTCTGCTTTGGCGAGCCCAGGAGGGGCTGTGTGATGTTACTAAGATGTGGGATTGTGGCCTTTGATTATAAAAGCATTGTTTGAGCTTCTTTGCAGGTTGAGTAGGTCTTAGGTATAGGAAATACTCTGCCAGATTTTCAGCATAAATTAGAGTGCCTTTTGACTCTTTAAATTATTATTTTTGTATCAGTGCTGATAAATTCATTAATATAATTGTTTAGGTGATAAGAGTCAGCCATCCTTTTTCTCCCAACTACCACAATGAATTCTAGTTGATCTCTGAGTAGATATTAATTTTATTTATACTTTCAATATTATTATATATTCAAGGTATACCCACGCATTCACTCATAAATATATATACATAGTTAATTACTAGGCATGCCTTGCATTGCATATCTAATTGATGATATTGTTGTGAATGTCACCTTAAGGTAATTTGGAACTGTGTGCGTGTGTCGTTGTGCGTGTGGTGTGTTTATGGATATGGATAGAACGGGTAGTTGCAACTGGAGCTTAACTCGCTAGGACCCAATCCTTTTTGTGGATAAGTTAGGGTGAGTATGGCTTTGAGTTGATCTCGCTGACCTCCACATTTGGATTATTAAGAGAAAGTCCAGCTCGAGTTGATTTCGTTGGCAGAGATTGGAATTAAGAGAGCTGAATAGGAAATCAACTCCCATATATATATATATATATATATATATATGATTGATGTGACACACGGGTGTGTGAGTACTCTAAATTATCTTTTGTGAAAATATTATTTGACTTGTTTGGTAATATGCGTGTATGTTACATTTTATACATAGGAATGCATTAGGCTTAGATATTTATAGAAATTATATTTAAAATCAATATCTTACTTTATGAGTCGAACGCTCACTCCTGTTTAACTATTTTTTCCTAGGTGATAGGAAGATTCTTTGAAATTAACCCACTTTCCTTCTTACAGGTTTACTAGTAGAAGTTTTATTATGATTTTATTCCCTTATTTTCTAATCTAGAAGTCTACAAGTGTTAGTAGTGTTCTAAACTAGTTGGAATTATAATGATTTATTTCTTTGAATATGTAAAAATATTTTACGAATATATTGGAATGTATGAGATGGGTAATCACTATGGATGAGGGAGCTGAGCTCCTATTTGATTATTTAGGATTGTGAGGATGAGCTGAGCTCCCCAAATTGAGATATTTTGTACTTATAGGTCGGGTGAGTTAAAAACTCCCCGTTAAATAGTCTAATTTATGGCCGGACTCTATATGTTTATTTCCTTGAAAATGGACTATAATTATGGGTCTTATAGTTGGGCTAGGAATATTTAGGTTTACTACAGACTTTGGGGGCCTCATACTGACCAAAGTCCTATTGCCGGTCCGACCTAGAATTTGGGTTGTGACAATTTACATTTAAATATCATTTCAAAATTATTATTCAATTTCATCAAATTAGTAAAAAAAATGAATCAAATATTGAAATATAAATTCATTTCTGTTCCATTTCATTTTCAAAGAAACGATGCTAGCTCGGTGTCACGGGCCCAGTGTAAGAACACCCTTGGGACCATGTGGCATTTGATTTGAACTCTTTCAAGACAAGTCAACCAAGAGGATCTCATGATAATTTGTTCAACAAGATGAGTATATTATCATAGCTTGGCAAACCAATTAGGAAAAATATTACAAGCATAGTATATAAGCAAGTATCTCAAGCATAATAAATAATGAGGCACAAATATATCAAGAATATACTACTTCTTTCATTCATTTATCACAATCAATATAATTGGATCCGTTGTCCTTACATCACTTGTAGGCAGAGGAGAAACCTATAAGGAGTAGCAGAACATAAACACCATACTAGTGACTACCTATACTTGTCACTCCATGGTAGTCAACTAGTCACTCTCTCCTAAAACGCATTAGGGACACAATAGGGTGTGGCAGAAGAAGACATCATAATGCTTGAGCCATCACACCCCTAGGATTATGTAAGCATCAACATGTTTGAGCTATCACACCCCAATAATTACATAAATAAAAATCAATACAAAATATCCCCTTTAATCCCTAAAAGTTACATTTTACTGCCCAAACTTCCTACCTTTTGACATTCTTCCCCACTCAAACGGTCAATGTCCTCATTGACTGAGCTTATGCTAACTTTTCCATGCATTGTCCATGTGGTTGTTATTGTATAGGCAATGGAATATTATCTCATTAAAAACCTTTACTAGGAAAAATCCAGTGGGAAAAAACCTTGGTGAAGGAAAAAAGAGTACAGTGTTTATCTACTTCACTCATGCAGTCCAAGGTCTACTTCCTTCTCCTAGCTACACTCTGCTTTGCTTAAACTTTTCCTCTTGATAAGCTACTCATTGAACGGTGGGTTCTTAGTTGTTTTTGACAACTTACACTGGTAGGATCTCCTTGATTCCTTTGTTGATTGTTGGTGTGTGATTGAAAGTTGGTATGAAAGATCGGCTATGAGGCTGGTGTTTATCTCATCCAAAAGGTATGGCTTCAATTTGGTTACATGGAAAATGAGGCAAGTCTTCACTCATTTTAGTGACTCCACTTCATAAGCAACTTAGTCTACCCTAGTAACAAATGGTATTTGTAACAACCCAAGCTAGGGGTTATTACCAATGCTAGGGATTGGATCAGCTTAAGGCTACCATAACTCATAGTAAGCCTAAAAACCTATTAAACATAAACATATCCCTATATCTCACAAACCAAGCATACTCCAAACCATTACACACTTTAGTTTTCTCATTCATAAATTAACATAAAATTAGTTCAGAATTTGAACATTTAAATACATAAAATCACTAAAGTGTAATTAGTTCATACATACTCACATGAGGAGTTTGCTTAGATTTCAAACATACATAATTACATCACTTATACTTAAATAAAACAATTATCAAAAACTTAAATAGCAGCATAGTAGCTATTCTTTTACCTATTACATGTCCACTAAACATTTAACTTACATATGAAAATTCTATAGCTACTCTTGTTGCTTAAATTCAAAGAACTCTTCTATTTATGCACTCTTGCACTTGGGATTAAGGGAAAAGGGTGAGCGTACACAAGCTTAGTGAGTAAACTAACTAACATCAATTAATTATATCATTCATTTCATACTTATACAATACATCATCCAAGTGAGTTTTCACATCAAAAGCATTTCACATAAGATGGACTTGTCACCAATGATTCCTCAGATCTAATTGCCTAGCTTATACAGAGGCTCCTTAGAACTTCCACTTAAAAGTAATGGGCTAGGGGCTTATTAGGCCTCATATGGTCTTATCACCATAGATCATGCATGATCACATCATAAACATAACATATAAATAAAATAGGAGGAATCAATGGATCATCCAAATTCCATCATGCATCAATAACAATTATGCAAAATGTAACATATTTGTGTTCTAGATACATACACCCTAGTGAATAATGAAATGATGCATGTGGATGATCATGAATCATATTTAAAGAATTTTAAATTTATTAGGATTAGAGTTACTCACCTCTTGTAGCCTATCAACCACCTAATATGAACAATAGCTAGCCCAGATCCTTACTTCCCGAATCCCTTAAGTTTGATCCTATAAACATTGGATTCTAAGGAGTTATTTGAAGCTCTAGAACTCTATACACATAATAAACATCTTATTCTAGGCCCTTAGGAACTATAAAATCATGTTTTGGATCCTTGGAAGATAAGGGAGAATAAGCCTGGCAAAACCCACTTTAGCTATCGTAGTCTTGGACTTCGGATGTCCAAGTCTCAGGCTTTGGCTGGCCTTTTAGTCTAGTAAATACAACGGCTGTCGAAGTCTTCGACTTCAGCTATTGAACCCTTGAAGCTTAAAATTCCTCTTTTTTCCAGTAGCTATTGCTGTTGCCAAAGTTTTAGACTTTGACTGCTGAATCTAAAAAATTTCTAGAGTTTTCTAGGAAATTGCATGCTTCAGCTATCAAAACAATGGTTTCCAGCAACCAACCAGGGAATTTCCAAAATTCCAAAGTAAAAAACCAGCATAACTTCTCTCCCAATGTCTCTAAAACATATCACAAAGCTCCAAAACATAGTCCTAACATATAAGCATATTCCTGAGGCCTAAAATAACTTGAGTTCATGCTCAAAGCTTATATGCAACCATTAAAGCTAGGATTCAAGGTTCAAACAATATTCCATTATCACATAAATAAGAAATCCTTAGGGTTAACTAAGGAAATTAACCATTCTAGGTCCATAAACACTTAGACTTGATAAAAAACACTTAGACTTGATAGAAAGTAAGAGCAACACCTCATTTATTAAGAAAATACCTACTCGAATGGGAGCTATCCTCGAATCCTTACTCTTCCGAGTCCCTCAAGCCCAATCCTATAAAATCAAACCCTAGAGTATTGTATAAGGTTTTAAAACTCTATATATAACATAAACATCCTATTGTAGGCCCTTAGGAACCATGTAATTAGGTTTTTGAACTTTCGAATCGAAGGAGAAAATAAGTGAGCAGAACTAAGTTTGGTTACTAGAGCCTTTGGTTTAAGCTACCGAACCTTAGAACCTTAGGTGCCTATTTTGGGTAATAGCCACTACGGATGCCAAAGTCTAAGAGTATGGCTACTAAACCTAGAAAATTTTCAGATTTTTTGAGAAAATGCAAGCTTCTGTTGTCAAACCTCTGGCTTTTGGCAATTAAACCTAGGAATTTCTAGATTTCTCAAGTAAAAAACCTGCAGATCCCTTCTCCCATTAACATCCAAACTCATTTCAAAGTTTCAAAACACAACCCCATCACATATATGCATCTCTAGGGCCTAGAACAACTAAAAAACATAATTAATACCCACATACATTCATCAAAACTCAAATTCTAAGTTTTCCCCAAACGAAACACAGCATAAACTTCCAAAAACTTAACTTAAAATAACTTTTCATGAAATTAAAGCTTTAAAAACCTAATTCCTCATCAACTCCCTTAGATCTATCTATTAGATTAAGAAGAAAGGAAGGTTACCTCTTTTCTTAGAGCTTGGAGGTGGGAGAACCAAAACTTTAAAACTTAAATCTACTCTTCCACACTTCTAAATGGAAGAATCCACCTCCAGATCTTCAAAAACTCAAAGGAATCTCTTCAAAGAGCTCTTTGCATGTCCCAAAGTTGAGAAAGAAAGAGGAAATAAGAAAGCCCTTAGTGTTTTGAGCTAAAAATGAACTAAGTTCCCTTTTATACCCTCTTTGTCAAGGGACTTTTGGCTGCCGAATGAAAGTTCAACTTTCGACTGCTAAGTTAATTCTGCCTAAATGGGCATTTGAATAATAAAAAAGACTTCGGTTGCCGAAAATCTATCCTTTGGCTACCAAAACTCCTTCTACCTAAAACAACTACTTTAAAACTTTTAAAGAACAAAAATCTTAAAATATTTCTCATTCTTAAATACATTTTGAACATTTTAAACACATATACATAAATATATTTTGACATCTTATTGCCACTGATTTGTCAGTGAAGTCTCATTCTATACTAGAATATTTTGTCAAGAATAGATATTTCGACATCAAAAAATGGTGGGTGTTACATTCTCTCCCCTTTAAAAACATTCATGTAACACTCACTTTAGATAGTTTGTACATTCTACTATTTTGGTGACCAATGTCTATTTGGACAGCCAGAATATCTGGAATTATATTTAAACTAGAGTGAGGAGTCATAAATAAACTAAATAATAGTAAGAAAAATTAAGAAAAAATTTTAGAAATGAAATGCAATGAACTTAAATGAGCCGTAACTTTGGCGATGGGTAACCCTAACGGGAAGCAGTTGTGAAGACAGTTAGCAACCCTAGTCCTATGGAAAATCCTGTGAAATAATATTTGGGACTCCAGTGAAAAGTTATTGAGACTTAGATGGTAATAAAATGCCAAGAAAATACTAAGGAAATTTTCTAAATCGATATAGACAATTTTAGCTCATTAAGCAAAACGAAGGGCATTTTGGTCATTTCACCTTCAGAGATGATTTTTGACCAACTTGTCCATCTAAGTAAGTGAGATTTATGACATAAAATATGAATAAATAATGATGAAAATTTAATTAAAAATGAGTAGAAAAAAGAAGAAAAGAAAATGAAATAAAATGATAATTATTACATAAGCATGAGGTATGGATGATGCAATAAAATTTGTTAGCCAATTAAAATTCAACAAGCACACATAAATATCATTAAAAATGATAAAAAAAACAAGCACACATAAATATCATTAAAAATGATAAAAAGAGGTCAAAATTAAGAAAAAGCTATTAGCTCCTCCTTCTTCTTAGGATGGCCGAACCTCACTCTTGAGCTCCCACCATTTTTTTTTCAACAAAAGCTTCATCTCCCCCTTTATTTCACCATAAAACTCCTTCTTGCTTTTATTAAAATTTATCCTCGCACCTTAAGCAAGCTTGAGGTAGAAAAAAAAAGAGGAAAGAAAGGAGTTTAACAAGCTTGGAAATTGACTTAAGCAAGGTTAGTGCCAATTTCTCTCTCTTTCTCTTTAGAGTTTATGTTAGGAGCATGAATTAAGTTAGAAATTGAAGGAATTGAATAAAAATACCCATGTATGAGCACTCTTAATTTTCGACAGCCATGAATAGGGCAGTGTGTGATGAGTTTTGAGTTAATTAAAGTTGTCTATGGATGGCCTTGAATGAGAATATGGGACTTAGAACATTAATTGCTATGTGTGAAGCAAGATTGAAGCAATTAGGAATTAGGGTTTAAGGGAAAATTAGGGTTTTGCTAAATTGGTGGTAAATTATGTTCTTAAGGTCAATTGATGACCAATTGGCATGATTTGACCTTAATTTGGGATTAAATGTGGCATTGGATATTGAAATGGTTAGGCTGCCCTATGTGCCAGAAAATTCTGGACTTGAGTCTAGCGTTTTTGGGCAGCCCTAACTTGACTTGTGTAGCTTTAATTGGTGCAAGGCCAATTGGAGGTGAAACTAGGGACATAATGCCACATTTTTTATGAAGATACCCTACCTAGAAAACCAAATTAAGTTGATCTAAAAATTGCCTAAATCTAGATAACCAAAATTCTAGACCTGAAAAATGACCAAATAAATAGTGTTTGTTCAATTGGCCATAACTTTGTGTAGAGAGGTCCAAATGACCTGATTTTTAAACCCATGGAAACTTAGACAATGTAGAACAACTTTCATGAAGAACAGAAACCCAAATTCTGTCTATAATCATTTCAAATTGCTAGCTAAATCTAGGGTATAAAAACTACCAAAACTAAATTTTGCCCAGAAAGTATGGGAATGGACCAATCCAGCCAATTTTGATAAAAATGCCATAACTTGAGCTAAAAAACTCCAAATGGAGTGATTCAAAAATAGAATTAAAGTAGACACATAAATGAACAACTTTGATGAAGAAAGTTTGACCAAATTCTTACTGTAGATTAGTCCAATAGAACAATAAACCTAAGTGACCAAATCTGAAAATTTGAAATAACTTCCAATGAACTTTGAATTGAAATTGGCAACCAATGCCAACAAATATAAAACCCAAAATGTGGTATTTTAGTGCAATTAGAACTAGCATACTTATTAATTATGAAAAAGTCAACATTTATGCATGAATAGTAAGGTGAATAGTACCCACCAAACATTAAGTGCAAAGAATTAAACAATTAACTTTGTAACATGCCCTAATATGCCTAGTATGATTGGTTTGGATAGGTTGGCATGCCAATAGGGTTTCGATAGCAGTACTGCATATGGCTTTGTACCATTCTATGATTTATGTCATTTTATGCCATTTTATGATATCATGGCCTATGGCCATTTTGCTATGCTTGATACACTTGGCCTTGTGCTCGATGCTTGTTATGGCTTATTAGCCGTTTTGTTGCACACCTGGAGACACTCTGTGACCGATGGTGTGCCAGCCTGAGGTACTAGGTACCTAGTGCTAGTTTACCCATTTATCCAGTCCAGTCAATTGGTATAGGTTACTTGGGCAATGAAAATAAGTCTTAAAGATTTGTAACCATGAAATGAACATAAAAGTTATAAAATTAAGGATATTACAAATAATTACCAAAAATTCAATCTGCATGAATAAATAGCAAAATTTTTGCATATTTAATTATTTAGTTTATTTTTATTTTATATTGGCACCACTAAGTTATATTGCTTAGCGCATCGCTTTTTACTACGGGTAAGTACTGGAGATACAGAGTGAGAGCCCAGCAGGCCTCAGACTAGGTGAGAGTCAGATTTGCATTGTGTCCAGTGTCCCTCATCCATGCAGTGTTTTGGGTAGGACCATTAGTCTTCATTAGTAATTTTGTAATTTGTAATTTGTAATTAGATTTCCATTTTGTAATGTAAATCAGACACTTATGTAATTATTGTGAAAAATTTATATTTGTATATTAAATTTGCACATGATGTAAATTAATAAAGTTTTAAATTTCACATTTAAGTTGTGTATGCATGGAAATGATTTGAAATTTTCATATTTATTTATATGAGTGACATTAAATTGATGATGAGAATGAGAATATTACAACATTTATTTTTTCAATCAGGTGGGAAAATCGTCAAAATATTAATAAATTAGGGAAAACTCCGTCAGTTTCTCTGTTAAAATAATTACATTTAAATTTAATAAAAAAATCATAATGGAAATTAAGAATGAAATGAGATAAGTTAAGAAGCTCCGGCACATGGTGTGACATGTCTCGCTCGGTTACACTGTAGATAGGTAAGGGGTGTCACAATTCATCCTCAAATGTTAAACCAAACACATAAAAGCAAACATAGCATACAAAACATACCTAGAAAAGGTGGGGATATTGTTGTATCATGGAATCACTAGTTTCCCATATGCACTCTTCCATGTTGTGGTGATTCCATAACACCTTAACCATTGGTATCTCTTATTCCTCAGCTTCTTTATTTAAGTTTCTACAATCCAAATAGGCTGTTCAACATAAGAAAGGTCTTCCAAAATTTTCATGTCTAGTTCACCTATAACATTGTTTGAATCTAACATGAACTTTCTCAACATAGAAACATGGAACACCGGATGTATTCTCTCCATTTCTAATGGCAAAGCTAACTTATAAGACATATTTCTGGCCTTTTGCAGCACCTTATATAGTCTAATGTATCTTGGAGCTAGCTTGCCTCTTTTTTAAACCGATTGACACCCTTAATTGGAGATATCTTCAAAAGCACCATATCTCCTTCTTAAAAAACCACTTCTCTCCTACAGAGATTGGCATAACTTTTCTATCTACTGGTTGCTATCTTCAACCTTACCTTAATTAGAGGCATGGCTTGGTTGCTAACGTTTACTAACTCCATTCATGCTAAGGCTCTTTCACCAACTTCCTCCCAGCACATAAGAGACCTACACTTTTTGCCATACAGTGCTTCATATGGTGCCATTCCAATGCTAGAGTGATAGTTATTGTTGTATGCAAACTCAACTAGGGGAAGTACTTGTTCCAC
The DNA here is from genome assembly GCF_030052815.1 of Hevea brasiliensis. Classification (NCBI taxonomy): domain Eukaryota; kingdom Viridiplantae; phylum Streptophyta; class Magnoliopsida; order Malpighiales; family Euphorbiaceae; genus Hevea; species Hevea brasiliensis. The sequence continues at coordinate 70,630,906 of NC_079503.1, read as the reverse complement.
AATCCACTAAAGTTAAGTACACACATTCTCAGCATATTCTCGAATAACCCATATTGAGTCATGTTTGTTGGAAGCGACTGATAATCCCAAAAAAAAATCCATGGCCACATTTTCCCATTTCTACTTTGGAATGGGTAGTGGGTTGAGCATTCCTATTGGTTTATGATGCTCCAACTTCACTTCTGATAGACCTCATATGCAGTCACAAATTGTGCAATCTCCTTCTTTGTGGAAGACCACTAATATACCTTCTTTAAGTCCTAATACATTTTGGTGGCTCTAGGGTGCACACTATACTTAGCATTATGAGCTTCCCTCATAATGTCTTCCTTGAGTTAAATGTGTGTGTTGCCATACCTTAACATTCCCTTTTTGTCAAAACAAAACTCACTAATCTTATCTTTTTATACTACTTCTGCTATCGTCACCAACTCAGGGTTTTCATGCTGTTTCTCTGCTAATTGCTTTAGGTACACTGGTGTTACCTTCATCTGAGCTATCTAGGTACCCTTAGCTGATAACTCCAGTTGCAACCCTTCCCTAATCAGTTGGAGCAACTCCTTCAAGATGGGCCATCTCTTTACGAATATATGTACGAAACTGCTAAATGATTTTCGACTGAGGGTATTTGCAATAACATTTGCCTTTCCTAGCTTGTACTAGATTAGTCATAATCATTGTGTAGTTCTATCCATCTTCTCTATCTGAGATTCAACTCTTTCTGCTTATAGATGTGCTGGAAACTCTTATGGTCTATAAAGATCTCACATTTTGCTCCATAAGGATAATGTTTCCACATGTTTAGGGCAAAGACTGTAACCTCTATTTCTAAGCCATAAGCGAGATAATTAACTTCATGCTTTTTTAATTGTCTTAATGCATAAGTTATTACTCTTCCCTTCTGTATGAGAACACATCCCAAACCCACTCTGAAGGTATTACAGTAGATAGTGAAATCTTTATTGCCTATGGGCAGAACAAGTAGTGGTGTTAAAATCAAACGCTCCTTAAGCTTTTGAAAGCTCTCTTCACATTCATCACTCCTTCCTATTCTTCTGAGTTAACCTAGTCATTGTAGCAGCTATCTTACGGAAATCAGGTAAAAACCTCTTATAATAACCAACCAAACATAGGAAAGTCTTGATCTTCATCATTGTAGTTGGCCTTGGCCAATCTACCACCGCTTTTACCTTATTAGGATCCACTTTAATTCCATTTATTGAAACTATATGCCTCAAGAAGGAAATATTCTTTAGCCAAAACTCACGCTTAGAGAACTTAGCATACAACTTTTGCTCCCTTAGCATTTGAAGAACTATTCTTAAGTGTTGTGCATGCTCTTTTGGACTTTTGGAATACACCAAAATATCAATGATTACAAAGCAATCCAGATATTGTCTAAATACTCTATTCATGAGATCCATGAATGTAACTTGGGCATTTGTTAACCTAAATGGTATCACCAGAAACTCATAATGCTCGTATCTGGTCTAAAAGGTAATCTTTGAAATATCTGACTCCCTAATCCTCAACTAGTGATACCCAAATCTCAAATCTATTTTTGAAAGACAACTAGCTCCTGCTAGCTGATTAAACAAATTATCGACATGGGGCAAAGGGTACTTATTCTTCGTAGTTACCTTATTCAAGTGCCTATACTCAATGCACAACCTCAAAGATCCATTCTTCTTCTTTACAAATAGTACTAGAGCACCCCAAGGAGAAGTACTCCACCTGATGAATCCCTTATCCACTAATTCCTACAGCTATTCTTTTAATTCTTTCAACTCTGCAAGAGCCATCCTGTAAGGAGGAATAGATATGGGTCTAGTACTAGGCAGTAGATCAATTTCAAAATATATCTCTCTTGTAGGTGGCAGATCGGGTAGTTCCTCAGGAAACACATCTAAAAATTCTCTTATCATAGAAACTGATTTTGGCCCACTTTTGTTCTCTATAACTTCTCTAACATGGGCTAGAAACCCTCTACATCCTTTTAAGAGCATCTTACAGGATTGTATTATGGAGATCATCCCCTTCACTATTAATGTCTAATCTCCCTAAAAGACTACCTCCAAACCGTCTAGTCTTCTAAACCTTACTACCTTATTTTCACACTCTAAGGTGGCATAATTGGTTGAGAGCTAATCCATCCCCAGATGACATCAAAATTTGTCAATTCTAGAACCACTAGGTCAGTTCAAAAATATTCATCCTGCACCATCACTAAACAGGTGTAATAGGTCATTTTTATCATCGAAGGATCACAATTGGGCCCATTAATAAGTAATGAACATTGCAGAGTCGAAACTACTATACCTACTCTCAAAACTACTTCAGGCTTAACAAAAGAATGGGATGCACCAGGATCAATCAAAATATGCACATCAAAACTTCCAATGCAAAGGTTAACTGACACCATAGTGTTAGAGGTATTGACTTCCTATTGTGTCATGATAAAGATCTGTGCCGGTGCTATTGAACCCCTTCCTTGAGAGCCTACTATAGAGGAAGAAGAACCTCTTCCTCTACTCTGTCCCTTTCCTAATGAGGGACCCATAAAAGTCTGTCTCACTACTGGTTAAGCCACACTGCCTGACCCAGTCTGCTGCTATGAAGCCACCCTTTCCATGTTAGGACATTCCCTAGCCATGTGCCCCTCCTGACCACATCTGTAACATTGGGAGGTTCTAAACCTACAAACTCCTTGATGAGGCTTTGCACATCTGACACAATCAGAGGTATTCAAAGCCAAACTAGAGTCGCCTCTCATCCCAAAGCCTAACTTGATTCTATTCTAGAACTTATTCTTCTTTTGCTTCTTTTCAAACTTTCCACCTTTATCTTTCTTAGTTTAAGAGGAAAAAACAGTCTAGGTAAGGTGATCAAACCTCCCTGCATCTATGCATTAGGAATTGCAAATTACTTGTGGCTTTTATACTTTTTAATTTCAGACTCCCTTCAATGATAGCCCCAGCCTCCATCTTTCTTGTAGCATCTACTATAGAATGGAAGCTGTGGGTTTCTGCAACCAAAATCAATGAAAGAGTATTTGGAGTGCAACCTCTAAGTGTACATCTTCGCTTTCTTCTTATCTATATTATACTCTTGCCCCACACACTGCAAAAGCTCAACAAACTTATTTGTATACTCATCCACACACATATCAGTAGTTTGTCTCAACTATTCAAACTCCACCACCTTTAATTCCCTAGAGCTTTCTAGAAAAGCCTAATTTGTAAACTCTATCACAAACTGAGACTAGGTCATACTATCAAACCTGTCTTCAACATAGACTTGTACCATTCCTTCACCTTCTTACACTTTAAGGAAAAGCCAGTCATCTGAATAGCCCTCCTGTCATTGGCATCCAATTCATTGGCTTTCATTTTGATAGCCCAAACATACTCGAAAGGATCATTTCTTTCTTATACTTAGGAGCTTCTAACTTTAAATAGTCTGTCATCTTTGCTTTATTTCAACTACTTGCCCTAGTATTTTGTGTAGGAATTGTTGGAGCTATAGGGGGGTGGTGGTATACATGCTCTCTTGTGACTCTCTCCATGGGATTCTGAGTTCCTATGGTGGTAGAAGAACTTTGGGGATACTGTTGTAGGGAGTACATGGGATATCGATTATACCGTGGGAAATAAGGTGGATAGGGCATAAAAGAAGGATATTGAGGGTAGCCCATAAACCCAAGGTTTCCAAAACTTCCTTCTTGTGGGTATTGATACCCAAATCCATTCTTTGGTCCTAGCTGTGGAGGAGATACAAACTCTGACTCATCTCCTCCTTCCTCAAAACTATCTTCTCCCATCCTTCCCACATCATAAGGCTCAGGATTCTCATGCTGTTAGGAGAAGCTATGAGAAATCCTTCTTGTATCTACAAAAATTCTAGGTGCCCTTTCAATCTCCCTGCTGACTTCAAAGGATCTTTTAGGACCTCTTAAAGATTCTCCCCTTCCACCTCTACTTGTTCTCTGCTTGATAATAGGGTTAGTAGGTAGTGCTTCCATAACCTCACTCTCAGGTGGAGAGCTAGTCAACCTAGTAGACCATCTTGAATTTCACATTTCTGAAGCAAACAAGAAGTGTTGAGCACATAAAAAGTTCATGTGCATTCACATGAACACACAACATACAATTAAACATAACATGAAACCTAACATGCACATACATTCATCACATAACATATAGAGACTCAAGTTCATTGGACATGTATTTCCATAATTATACTAATCAACAAACTTCATTTCACCTTTCTTCTATGCTCTTACTAGTATCTAGGTCCACTTATATAACCTAAAGCTCTTATACTAACTTTACAATGACCCAAACTAGGGTCCAATGCTGGCACTAGGGATCGGGTCAGCTTAAGGCTGCTGGAACCCGTAGCAAGCTTGAAACCTGTGAAACTTATATACATTTCTATATCTTACCATTTAAACATAAATCAAACCATTACACCTTAGTCTTTCCATCCATACATAAACATAATAATGATTCATAATTTGAACCTTAACATACGTAAGATCCAAAGTGTAATGGTTCAGCATGTTTACCTTCATAAGGGTTAACACAACATATACATCATCAAACTTAAGCAATTATTACATTTTTCCAATTTCCTTTAATTACCAGCATAGTGCTATCCATTCATAAATTACATGTCCATCTACCCATACATCATACATAAAGAAAGGGCTAAAACTACCGCTAATGCTCTTTTTTAAGGAACTCTTCTAGTCCTGTAACCCTGCACTTGGGAGTTAAGGGAATGGGGCAAGCTTAGAAAAGCTCAGTGAGTAAACTAACCATCATTAATTCATCATTCATTCATACATGTGCAATGCATCATTCACGTAGATTTTCACATCACAAATATTTCACGTAACATGGACATTATCACCAATAACTCCCCAAACTTGCCTTTTAAACATAACCTATGTCATGTACTCAGGGGCAACTATCAAATCTCCCTAGAAGGGCAATGTCAAGATCTCCCCTTAGGATATACTTATAGATCCATAACATAAGTAACATTACATAAACATAATATGGGGGGAGTAATGGGTCATCCAATATCCATCAATGCACCAACAACAATTTATGCACTTATGCAACATCTTCGTATTCTAGATACATATATCCTAAATAAATATAACATGATGCATGAAGATGCTCATTAATTATCTGTAAATAGCTTTCATTTTATTAAGGTTAGAGTTACTGTTGACCCCTTGTAGCTCAAAATGAGCATTGATTTTGATGATAACAAAACTCAAATAGAATCTATCTAACCCAACTCTAAAGTGATGTGTAGATTTCTTCTCTTATTCATAAAGAATTTTTTTGAAGTTGCATCTAAGGAGAAAGGATACTCAAAGGCATTTCAAGACAAATCCAAAATGAGAAAAGAACAAAACTATGAAAGCCAAGACTCAAAATAAAGGTATGAAAGTCATAGAGTTAAAAGATTGAGTCTTAGGTCTTATGTGAAAAGAATAGATGAGAATTTAGTCAAATAGAGCTCAAAAATGAAACTTTATTTTCTGATTACTTTTTCTCATCATGACCTTGGACACTACTATTGGAACATTTTTTTTAAGGTCTAAATCATTTTGTTTAATATTGCAAGTTGAGACATGCAGCTGTTGACTTAGTTTGCTAACTAGTTTGCTAAAATTTTTAGTTTGCTAATGTGTTTGCTAAAACATTAGTTTACTAACTAGTTTACTACTGTTGTCAAAATTTCATTAGTTTGTTAAATGATCAGAGTTGCTCAACTTTGCACAAAAGGACAAAATAACGGCCATTTTGTCTTGAGCAGTGTGTATAACGTTCCAAAAATGGTTCAAACGGTCTAAAATGATTTGGGACTATAAATACACCTTCTTTACTTCATTTACATTCGATGAAAGCTTACATTTAAACTCCAACTTTGATTTTTCATTTATTGCTTTCATTCAAGAGCTTTAAAGATTTTGAGCTACCATTGGCAAATCAACTCATCTCTTCTTTATAGTTTGATTTGTATTGAGTAAGAGTGAGTGTTAAAATCATTACGTTGCATTTATGAGAGGTTGTACAAGCACCTATTGAAGCTTGAGAGAGTAAGTGCTTGAGATAGCACTTGTGAAGGTTTCAAGCTACCTTGGTAAAAGCTTGGTGTTGAAAAGTTGTAAAGGGCTTTTGGTCTCTTGCCTTTAAAAGAGCAAATAGTGAAGAGAAGACTCAAAGAGGGTTCTTTGAGAGAGTGGATGTAGGCTAGTTAAGCCGAACCACTATAAAAATTATTGTGTTTGATCTCTCTAACCTTGACCTCCTTACTTTTGTACAATTTAATTTTTTTTTTTATACATGATATTGAATGTTGATTGAATAGATTGAATTGATAAACTTGAGGATATATTGAGTGAGTTGAGAAATTAGTTGAATATTGTATGATGCATGTTATGTTAAAAATTGCTATAAATATTGATTAAAGCTTGAATTGCAATTTAGGAACACTTTATTGAAATACATATCACTGTCATTATATATTAAGGAGCACCTAGTTGAACAAAGCCACAATTTTTCATTAGGCTACAAGCAGGGGCTGAAAAATTGTTAAAGTCCAATTCACCCCCCTCTTTGACTATTTTGGGACAACAAATTGGTATCAGAGCCTGTCTCTCTTGCTTAGGGTATTACAACCTTAGAGTGATCCATAATGGCTAGTTCATCTAGTAATACTGCCGGTATACCTGCACCATTAGCTGAAGGCTACTCAATCACTAGACCACCACTCTTCAATGGCATTAATTATTCATTTTGGAAAGTAAGAATGAAAAATTTCATACAATCTGTAGATATTGATGCATAGAGAATTATTAAAAATGGTCCATATGTTCCTTAAAAGAATGGTCCAAGAACTACAAAAGTTCCAAAACATGAAGATGAATATGGTGACAATGATTGGAAGAAAATTTCTATAAATGCTAAAGCTATTAATATTTTGCATTGCTCACTTGACCTTAATGAATACAATCGTATTTCAGGATGTCAATTTGCTAAGGAAATTTGGGATAAGCTTGAAGTCACTTATGAAGGAACTGATGTCGTCAAAGAGTCCAAAGCAAATCTTCTTATTCGAGATTATGAGCTATTTGAAATGAAGCCAGGAGAATCAATTGCAAATATGAGTACAAGGTTTACCGATCTTGTAAATCTTCTCAAAGCACTTGGAAAAAGATTTGAGGAAGCTGAACTTGTGAAGAAAATTCTTAGATCACTTCCAAAATCTTGGGAAGCAAAAACAACAGTTATCCAAGATACCAAGGACTTTAAAAAATTCACTTATGATGAACTCATTGGATCTCTCATTGCATATGAGATAGTATATAAGAAAGATGAAGTTGAAAAAGAGCAAAAGAAGAAGAAAAGTATTGCTCTCAAGTCAAACAAAGATGAAGATAAGAAGAAAGGAGTTGCATTCAAAGCTAACTCTAGTGACAACTCAAGTGCTTCAAGTGATGATGATGGTGAAATGGCTATGCTTGCAAGAAAATTTAAAAGAGCTTTCAAGAAGAGAGGAAGCAAATATAAGAAATTCTTGAAAAAGTATACTCCCAAGGATAAACATTTCAGAGATTCAAAAGAAGAAGTTGTATGTTATGAGTGTCACAAACCTGGAAATATTAAGCCCAAATGTCCATTACTCAAAAAGAAGAAAGGAAAAAAAGATAGAAGCAAGAAAGCTATGAAAATAGTATGGAGCAACAGCGAAGAATCTTCAAATCATGAATCAGTGATAAAGAAACTGCTCTTCTCTGTATGATGGCACTTGAAGAGAAAGTCAAGAGTTCACAGAAGGAAGAAGAAAGTGACAATGAGGTAAATTCTTATGAATCTCCTAATGTAGAAGAACTTGAACTTGCATTTGCTAGAGTATATGATGAATATAGAAATTACAAGAGAAAGTGCACTAAAATGAATTTAGAAATTGAATCATTGAGATCACAAAATATTGCCAAGTCCAATGTGCATAAAGAAAATGAATTTTACAAAGGACAAATTGCTTTGTTTAAAGAACTAGATTTAGAGTTGAAAATCTCAAAAGAAACTTGTGAAATGCTCATTGAGAAAAATAAAGTTCTTGAAGCTAAAGTAGAATCCTTGACAAATGATTTGGCTAAATTTACAAAAGGAAAAGAAACTCTAGATGTACTTCTTGGAAACCAAAGAATTTCAAATGAAAAATATGGAATTGGTTTTGATGGTTTCATGAACTATGACAAGTACAAGAATTATTTCATTAAAGCATCTACATCCTCTTTGCCTAATTTCACATGTTATTATTGCATTAAAAGAGGTCATATGATTAGTTCTTGTGCACTTAGGAAAGGTCTTCTTAAGGTAAAGAAGTTATGGGTGCCAAAGGGAACCTTACCTAAGGTCACTAACCACAAAGGATCCAAAGTTGCTTGGGTACCTAAAGCTCAGTGATTAAATTTCAGGTTTGTTTCAAAGGGATGAAGGAAAGTGAAAAATGGTATATAGATAGTGGTTGTTCAAAGCACATGACCGGTGAAAAGGACAAGTTTTCAAAAATTACAATGAAAGATGGAGGATATGTAAAATTTGGAGATAAAGGGAAAGGAAAAATAATTGGAAATGGCACAATTGGAACCAAACCTTGTATTGAAGATGTGTCGCTTGTTGAAGGATTGAAATACAACTTGCTAAGTGTAAGCCAACTTTGTGATAAAGGTTTTGAGGTAAAATTCACTTCTTCTCTATGTACAATCAATAACTTAGATAATGACACATTGTTCATTGCCAATAGATCCAATAATGTTTACTTGCTTGACATGAATAATTTTAAAACTAATCATGGTACATGTCTAGTATCTTTTGATAACTCTAGTTATTTGTGGCATAGAAGACTGGGTCATGCAAGCATGCATACACTCTCAAAATTGTCTAAGAAAGAACTTATTAATGGTCTTCCTAAGATTAATTATGAAAATGAATTTCAATGTAGAGCATGTGCACTAGGAAAGCATACTAGAGCATCTTTTAAATCTAAAAATATTGTGTCTACCACAAGGCCATTAAAATTGCTTCATCTTGATTTATTTGGACCCGTATCTCCTACTAGTCTTGGTGGGAAGTCATATGCTTTAGTTATTGTTGATGACTATTCAAGATATACATGGACATTCTTCCTTGCTCATAAAGATGAAACTTTTGAAAAATTCACCACTTTTAGTAAAATGGTTCAAAATGAAAAAGGCTTTTGCATCTCATTTATAAGAAGTGACGATGGAACTGAATTTGAAAATCATTTATTTGAGAGATATTGTAATAAACATGGAATCAATCATAATTTTTCAGCTCCAGGAACACCTCAACAAAATGGGGTTGTAAAAAGGAAAAATAGGACTTTGCAAGAAATGACTAGAACTATGTTGAATGAAAATAATTTGCCAAAGTACTTTTGGGCTGAAGCTGTCAATACATCTTGCTATGTGTTGAATAGAATTTTAATTAGACAAATCTTGAAAAAGACCCCCTATGAGCTGTGGAAAGGAAGAAAACCAAATATCTCATATTTCAAAGCATTTGGTTGTAAGTGCTGTATTTTAAATAACAAGAAGGATAACTTGAAGAAATTTGATGCTAAATCTGATGAAGGAATCTTTCTTGGGTATTCAACAAAGAGTAAAGCCTATAGAGTATTCAATAGAAGAACTTTAGTTATTGAAGAAACTATTCATGTTTTGTTTGATGAGACTAATCCTTCTATTAGAAGGAAAAATGTTTGTGATGATAATAATGAGCAGGTTTCTGGAAAAGAAAATAGTCAAGAATTGGAACAAATTTATGACAAAGATGAAGAAACTCAAGGAGAAACCACAATAGATGCCCATAATGCCAATGATGATCAAATCAATGAAGAAATGCCAAATTTGGAAGAATTACAAGTAAATGAGCCCCAACATGAATATTTACCTAAAGAATGGAGATTCCATAGAAATCATCCTCAATAAGACATTATTGATGATCCATCTCAAAGGATGATGACTATAGCACAATTGAGAAGATATTTTGGTAATGTTGCTTTTGTTTCACAAATTGAACCTAAATGTTTTGAAGATGCTCAAAATGATGAAAGTTGGATTCTTGCCATGCAAGAAAAACTAAATCAATTTGAGAGAAATAAAGTTTGGAATTTAGTGCCTAAACCAAAAGATCATTCAATTATTGGTACTAAATGGGTTTTAAGAAACAAAATGGATGAAAAAGGCAATGTTGTTAGAAACAAAGCTAGACTAGTGGCTCAAGGCTATAACCAGGAGGAAGGGATTGATTTTGATGAAACCTTTGCTCCGGTTGCTAGAATTGAAGCTATTAGAATGTTGTGTGCCTTTGCATGTTACAAGGATTTTATGCTTTATCAAATGGATGTCAAGAGTGCATTTTTAAATGGTTATATTGATAAGGAAGTGTATGTTGCACAACCTCCAGGCTTTGAAAAGCATGAGCATCTAAATCATGTTTATAAACTTACTAAAGCTTTATATGGTTTAAAACAAGCTCCTAGAGCATGGTATGAAAGGCTTAGTAAATTTCTTTTACAGAATGATTTCCAAAGAGGCAAAGTGGACATGACACTTTTTGTTAAGAAGCATCATGATGATATGCTCATTGTGCAAATTTATGTTGATGATATAATTTTTTGTGCTACTAATGAATCTCTTTGCAAGAAATTTTCTAAGATTATGCAGAATGAATTTGAAATGAGCATGATGGGTGAGCTCACATTTTTCCTTGGACTTCAAATTAAGCAAATGAAAGATGGCATCTTCATAAATCAATCAAAGTATATCAAGGATATGCTGAAGAAATTTAAAATGGAAGATTTGACGAACATGGGCACTCCTATGAGTTCAACAATTAAAATGGACAATGATGAAAAAGGTAAAAAAGTGGATACAAAGCTTTATAGAGGTATGATTGGCTCTCTTTTGTACCTTACTGCATCTAGACCAGACATAGACTTTAGTGTTTGCTTATGTGCAAGATTTCAATCGTGTCCAAAAGAATCCCATCTAAGTGCAGTTAAAAGGATCTTTAGATATCTCATTGGCACATACTCAATTGGTTTAGGGTATCCTATATGTGAATCATTTAATCTTGTTGGTTATAGTGATTCCGATTTTGCTGGAAGTAGATTGGATAGAAAAAGTACTTCGGGTACTTGTCAATTTCTTGGTCTTGCACTAGTTTCTTGTACAAGAAGAACAAACAAACTCAGAGCTCTATCTATAGTGAGAATATATATATATATTGGTAGTTGTGTTGCTCAAATTTTATGGATGAAACAACAATTGGAAGATTTTGGTTTAAAATATAATCTTGTTCCAATTAGGTGTGACAACACAAGTGCCATAAACTTGATAAAAAATCTAGTCTAACATTCAAGAACAAAACATATTGAGATCAGACATCATTTTATTAGAGATCATGTTCAAAATGGAAATATCAAAATAGAATTTGTTGCCTCTGAAAATTAACTTGCTGATATTTTCACAAAACCACTTAATGAAGAAACCTTTTGTAAAATTAGAAGGGAAATTGGTATGTGTGAACCACTTGCTTGAAATTTAATTCATAGTAATTTCATTTTATCCAATGTTTGAGTAATTTACTGTGATATAAGTATGCTGAGAAATCTCTAAAGAACATTAGCTAACTTGTTTGTGTACTTGAGAAATTAGTTTACTAAGTTGTATGCTAATGTTGAGTGACTAAAATTAGTTTGCTATATCGTGTACTGTTCAAATTTCAAACCAAAAGGTGATTTTACTTGAAATTCTCTGCATGTCCAGCAATGCACTTACCTATTCACATTTGATATCACATTCTCAGTGCTGTGTTAGACATGTAGAAATATATATATGTGCATATAAAGATAGATAGACATATTTGAAATTAAAAAAAAAAGGTTCAGATAAAGTACACTGGAATAGAAAAGCGTGGGACTCAAGAGAACTTAAATCCTCTGCCACACGAAACTGTCACCCTCTCTCTCTCCTCTGCATTGGGTCACGACATTACACCTCCAAAACAAACCCATTCTCTTTCCGATAAAACAAACCCAAACCCATCAGACCTCACGTCTCTCCTTTCCTCTTCAATCTTCACTTACCGGAAAGTCATTGTTAGATTTCACCATTTTTTTGTCGATGGCTCGCGCTAAACGCAAGTCCCCTGTTGCTGCTGCTGCTTCGTCATCCTCATTAGCCTCCGACGATATCCCTGTCGTCGCATTTCGAAAGAAATTGAAAGGAAAGAAAAACTCACCTGAATCGAAATCAACTAGTGCGTCTTCCGACCCATCCAAGGCTGTTGAACCCACTGTATCGACACCAGAAAAGAAAAAGAAGTGAAAAATGGGAGGGATTAATACCCAACGCAAAACGGGCACTGTCAAATCTTCGGGTTCAGTGGATAAGGCACTGCTAGATTGTAAATTTGTCAAATGGGAGTACTTTGGTCAGGTAAATTTTCAATTCAAAGAACTTTTTGAGTTTCAAGGATGGATGGCTGTTTGTGAATGTACAAATGCATATTACCCTCGGCTTGTTCAAGATTTCTATAGAACCTTAAGAACAGTTGATGATGAGGACAAATTTGAGGTTGTTTTGAATGATAATGTATATGTTGTTTCTATTGATATGATTGCTATGGCTTTGAACTTGCCTAATGATGGAAATAAAATCTCCACACATAGAGATGTTGCTAGGGTGCTAGGCTTTAATTTGGTTGAGTTTGAAAATGAAGTCTTCCCTGCCAACACTGCCACAAATGAAAAGTCCACTAGCACAAAAGCTTTTCAACATATTAAAATCATTCATAGTATGGTGAACTACATTTTCTGTCCTAAGTCTGGCAGCTATGGTTATTTGAGTCACCTGGACATGTGTATCATGTGGCACATTGTTAACAAAGTAAGGATGAATTTGGCTTATTTGATTTTCACGAACATGTGCAAAGCTTATGGGATTGGAAAACTGCCTTATGCACATCTTCTGACTGCTGTGTTTAAAGAGCTGAATATAAACGTCTCTAAGGAAAGTTCTAGGACTGATTTGATTATGCTTAGAGAAATTCACTCTGACACTGATGGAAGAAAGAAAAGGTTTGAAAAAAGTGGTTCTTCCTCAGCTAAGGTTGGTTCAGATTCCACAAATGAGTTTATGAGTGAGCTTCAAGGGCTAAAAGCTGCTGTTAATGAGCAATTTAGTTCAACCCATCAGTCCATTGAACTTCTGAGAAAATTTGTGGATGTGGTTGACTACAAAGTGAGTCACTTGCTTACTCAAAATGAGGAATTAAAGAAGCTAATTGTGGATCTTCAGCAGGCCAAGGAAACTGGTTTTCCAACAAAAGTTGAGGCTGCTACTCAAGTCTCTGCTCATAGTCCTGATAGGGGTGAAAGTAATAAGGTTGGTGAGTCTCCAGCTGCAGTGGCACATGAAAGTGAACAAGTGGTTGAACCTGAATTTGAACCTGCAGCTGAAGCCCCTGTTGACCATGTTAGTGGACAAGTTATTGAACCTGAAGTTGGTCCTGCAACTGATGTCCCTATTGAGCATGATAGTGAAAAGATTGTAGAACCAGAAAGTGAGCCACCTGTTGAACCTCCAAGTGCACCACTTGTTGAACCTGCTGCTGCCCCTACGCAGCAGAAGGAAGCTTCTCTAAAAGATCACTAAGCAAGTGCTCCATCTCAACTTTTTGCAGCTGCTGCCCTGCAGTCAAGAAAGGTAGAAAAAGAACTAAGTCGACCATGTTAAATCCATATCAGTCCCTAGCTGCTGCTCTTCAACCACCATCTGATGAAGATGAGCTACAGAAGGATGACCAATTGGCTGACCAAGGATCTCAGCCACCTGCTGCTAAACCCACCAGAAAGAAGATGGTGCCTTCCAAATCCACTCGCAAGAGCAAAAGACTTAAATGATTCCCATCTCATTTGGATTTTTAGTTTCCTATCTGCATTTTTAGTTTACTAGTCTATTTGCTACTATTGGTTTTTAGTCTCCTACTATTCACCTTACTGCGTTTAAATTTGGGCTAACATCATTCTTTTTGGGTTATTTTCTCCTGTTTCCTTTTTGATTGATGACAAAAGGGGGGAGAATAGGATGGATATGGATATGTGAATATGTGTTTATAAGATGGATATGGATATGTGAATACGTGTTTATAGGATGGATATGAATGTGTTGATACTTGTGTTGATGGATATGTGTTTATACCTGTGTTTATACTTGTGACAAATGGAAATTCTTTTTGAGAATATTGTGAACATGCTTTATAGCATAAACTCAGGGGAAGTTTTTGTACAGCGAATAAATTTCTTGGAAACTATGTGCATATATTTAGGGGGAGCATTTTCAGCATACTATATTGCTTGGATTCACATACTCACATAAACTTTCACACACTTTTATTTTTTATTGTTGATTCAATTCAGTTTTGTCATCATCAAAAAGGGGGAGATTGTTGACCCCGTGTATCTCAAAATAAGCATTGATTTTGATGATAACAAAACTCAAACAGAATCTATCTAACCCAACTCTAAAGTGATGTGTAGATTCCTTCTCTTATTCATAAAGAATTTTTTTTGAAGTTGCATCTAAGGAGAAAGGATACTCAAAGGCATTTCAAGACAAATCCAAAATGAGAAAAGAATAAGACTATGAAAGCCAAGACTCAAAATAAAGGTATGAAAGTCATAGAGTTAAAAGATTGAGTCTTAGGTCTTATGTGAAAAGAATATATGAGAATTTAGTCAAATGGAGCTCAAAAATGAAACTTTATTTTCTGACTACTTTTTCTCATCATGACCTTGGACACTACTATTGGAACATCTTTTTTAAGGTCTAAATCATTTTGTTTAATATTGCAAGTTGAGACATGCAGCTGTTGACTTAGTTTGCTAACTAGTTTACTAAAATTTTTAGTTTGCCAATGTGTTTGCAAAAACATTAGTTTACTAACCAGTTTACTACTGTTGCCAAAATTTTATTAGTTTGCTAAATGATTAGAGTTGCTCAACTTCGCACAAAAGGACAACATAACGGCCATTTTGTCTTAAGCAGTGTGTATAACATTCCAAAAATGGTTCAAACGGTCTAAAATGATTTGGGACTATAAATACACCTTCTTTACTTCATTTACATTCGAAGAAAGCTTACATTTGTACTCCAACTTTGATTTTTCATTTATTGCTTTCATTCAAGAGCTTTAAAGATTTTGAGCTACCATTGGCAAATCACTCATCTCTTCTTTATAGTTTGATTTGTATTGAGTAAGAGTGAGTGTTAAAATCATTAAGTTGCATTTATGAGAGGTTGTACAAGAACCTATTGAAGCTTGAGAGAGTAAATGCTTAAGATAGCACTTGTGAAGGTTTCAAGCTACCTTGGTAAAAGCTTGGTGTTGAAAAGTTATAAATGGCTTTTGGTCTCTTGCCTTTAAAAGAGCAAATAGTGGAGAGAAGATTCAAAGAGGGTTCTTTGAGATAGTGGATATAGGCTAGTTAAGCCGAACCACTATAAAAATTATTGTGTTTGATCTCTCTAACCTTGACCTCCTTACTTTTGTGCAATTTAATTTTTTTTTTATACATGATATTGAATGTTGATTGAATTGATTGAATTGATAAACTTGAGGATATATTGAGTGAGTTGAGAAATTAGTTGAATATTGTATGATGCATGTTATGTTAAAAATTGGTATAAATATTGATTAAAGCTTGAATTGCAATTTAGGAACACTTTATTGAAATACATATCACTGTCATTATATATTAAGGAGCACCTAGTTGAACAAAGCCACAATTTTTCATTAGGCTGCAAGCAAGAGTCAAAAAATTGTTAAAGTCCAATTCACCCCCCTCTTGGACTATTTTGGAACAACAGTTACTCACCTCATTTAGCCTATCAACCTCCTTACTCAAACAGAAGCTATCCTCGAATCCTTACTCTTCTGAGTCCTTTAAGCTTGATCCTGTAAAATTGGATTCTAGAGTGTTATACAAGGCTCTAAAACTCTATACATAATATAAATATCCTATTCTAAGCCCTTAGGAACCATGAAATTTGATTTTGCAACCTTGGAATCGAAGGAGAAAATAAGTGGGTATCGAAGCCTTGGGTTTCAGCTACCTAACCTTGGAACATTAGGTACCCATTTTAGGAAGTAACCATTGCGGCTGCCATAGCTAAAGTCTTAGACTTCGGTTACCGAACCTATAAAATTTTCAGATTTTTCGAGAAAATACAAGCTTTGGTTATTGAACCTTTGGCTTTCGTTAACTTAACCTGGGAATGTTTAGAATTCCCAAGTCAAAAACCTACAGATCCCTTCTCCCATTCACATCCAAACTCATTTTAAAGTTCCAAAACACAATCCCATCACATACACACATCTTTAGGGCCTAAAATAACTAGAAATTATGCTTAATACCCATATACATTTATCAAAACTCAAATCCTAGGTCTTCCCCAAACCCAACATTGGATAAACTTCCAAAAACTTAAATAACTTTTCAATAAATTAAAGCTTTAAAAACCTAACTCCTCATCTACTCTCTTAGATCTATTTCTTAAATCAAAAAGAAAAGAAGGTTACCTCTTTTCTTAGAGCTTGGAGGTGGGAGAACCAAAATTTCAAAACTGGAATCTACTCTTCCACACATCTAAATAGAAGAATACACCTCCAGATCTTTAAAAACTCAAAGGAATCGCTTCAAAGAGCTTCTTGCATGCACCAAAATTGAGAGAGATAGAGGAAAAAAGAAAACTTTAAGTGTTTTGAGAAGGAAATGAACTGAGTTCCCTTTTATACCCTTTATGTTGAGAGACTTTTAGCTGCCAAACATTCAACTTTCAGTTGCAGGAGTTGATTCTACCCAAATAGGCATTTGAACCATAAAATGACTTCGGCTGCCGAAAGTCTATCCTTTGACTATCGAAACTCCTTCTGCCTGAAATAACCACTTTAAAAATTTTAAAGAACAAAACCCTTAAATTATTTTTCATTCTTAAATATATTTTGAGACATGAACATATTTTCACATCTCTCCCTTGTCAGTGAAGTCTCACTCTTCACCAAAATATTCCATCAAGGACAGATATTCTAATATCAGAAAATAATAGGTGTTACATGGTTGTCCTTACATAACTTGTAGGCAGGGAAGAAACTTATAAGAAGTAGCGGGATAGAAACTCACCATGCCAATGGCTAGCTATACTTGTCATTCCACAGTAGTCAACTAGTCACTCCTCCCTAAAGAGTATTAGGGACACAATGGGGTGTGGGAGGAGGAGATATCAGTGTGCTTGAGCAATCAGACCCCTAAGATTACATAAACATCACTATGTTTAAGCCATCATAGCCCTATAATTACATAAATAGAAATAAATATAAAATGTCCCCTTTAATCTCTAAAAGTTACATTTTACTACCTATGTGTCCTACCCTTGACACTTGGGAGGATTGAATTATTAATCAAGATTTTTAAAATTGACCCGGTTGTTGAACTAGCGAAGACAGAGGGTTAATGGTTTAATGTTCAACTAGGATTGAACTAAGATTTAACTAGTATAAATTAAATAAATATTAATTATATGTTATACAATCAAGAATCTCTTAAAAACAATAATAATACATTGTTACAATAATTAATTCAATATATTTTATAAATAATTATTAAAATATAATTAATTATGTTTTATAATGTAATTTTTAAAATAATTTAAAATTTAAGTGTGTGCAAAAATAATTAAATTCTAGAGTTAAATAATAATATTTTATAATAAAATTTAATAATTTAAGTTAATATATTAATAAAATAAATTGTTGATAAAATTAACTATATCAATTAATATTGGGCCACATTAAAGGAATTGATTTTGGTCCATATAGTAATATTAATTACCAGAAAAATCTTACATTCTCTTACTTGGCACAATAATTAGGTGATATAAACTTTAATAACATAAATATTTGGTGCACATAAAATAAATAAATCATTTCCATAATGTACTTCATAATTACCTTCCTATAATAAATTACTAAGTATGGGTTATGGCGGTTGTACATTATTTAATCACATACTTCCTTTAATATACTACAATACTAGCAACTTACCATAGTAGGCACATAATGGATATATGTTTATCATATTATAGTCTACAATAATGTCTCCAAAGATTTTTCCTATTATCATTCACTTAAAATATTATGTGTACACAATCATGAGAAATAGAAAACACTTCAATGTATATCAGAAATACATCAATGAGATCAGAGTGTCAAAGCCAATACAGTACACATTAATATAATCAAGACCCATTATAAGAAAATATTCTTTAAATGTCTTAGGTTGTGAATCCTTAATTAACGGATCTGCTATCATGAGATTAATATTATTATGCTCAATAGACATTCTTTATTTCTGAAATTTCTCCTTAACAACAAAATACTTTAATTACATATGCTTGGTACGTTTGGCAAAGTTGTCATTTATGGAGAAAATACTATTACGGAATTATCAGAATGAATTCTCAGCAGCTTGCTAATAGTGTCAACTATTTCAAGTCCTGAGATAAATTCTACATCCATATGCATGAATTATAACTTAAAAACATGCCATAAATTTTGCTTTCATAATGGATGAAATAATGACATACTATTTTTCGGCATTTTTCCATAATACTATTCCTTCAGCTAATAAGAACAACTAGCCGAAATAAACTTTTATTGTCAACACATCTAGCTAAATCTGAATCTAAATATCCAATCACTTCTAAATGATTAGATGTCCTGTAAGTGAGTATGAAATCTTTAGTTCATTGCAGGTACCATAAAACTTTCTTGGCAGCTTTCTAGTTATCAATTCTGGGATAAAGAATTGTTCAGGTTTAAGCATACATCAAATTATCCACAATTAAAGCATAAGGAATTAATTTCATTTCTTTATGTTCCACATTATTCTTTGGACATTGATTGAGACTGAATTTGTTCCCTTTTTGTATGGGAACAATTCCTGCTGAACGTTTATGCATATTAAATCTCTCTAGAATTCTATCAATATAGATTTTCTGAGACAATCCCAACAGTCCTTATGATCTATTACGAAATATTTCTATTCTAATCACAAAGGATGCCTCTCCCATATCTTTCATTTTAAAATTCATTGAGAGAAAATCTTTAGTCTCACGTAATATGCTCAAACATTTACAGCAAATAAAATATTGTCAACATACAGAATTAAGAAAATAAACGTACTCCCACTGATCTTAAGATATATATACATCAATTAATGACTTTTTCTTTAAATCAAAAGACTTTATGGTATCATTGAACTTAATATACCACTGATGGGAAGCTTACTTAAGTATGTATATTGATTTCTTAAGTTTACACAACACATGGCATTTTCCTTCAACTGAGAAACCTTTAGGTTGGTCCATATAAACTTCCTCTTCAAGTTCTTCATTTAGAAAGGTTGTTTTCACATCTATTTGGTGCAACTCTAAGTCATAATGAGCCACCAATGCTATGATAATTCTTAATGAGTCTTTCTTTGAGACTGGTGAAAATATTTCTTTATAGTCAACACCATCCTTCTGAGTATAACCCTTGGCAACAAGTCTTGCTTTATATCGTTTGATTTTGCCAAACGAGTCGCACTTGGTCTTAAAGACCCATTTACACCCAACTCATTTAGATCCTTTAGGCAATTCGACAAGATGCTATACTTTATTTTCTTTCATAGATTTTAACTCATCTTTCATGGCATCTAACCACTTATCAGACTCATTACTTTCTATAGCTTGTGAAAAGGAAACTGGATCTTTATTAATTCTTATGTCAAAATCTAACTTTTGCAAGTAAACCACGTAATCATTAGCAATTGCCGATCTCCTTTCTCTTTGAGATCTTCTTAATGGCATTTCTTGTGGTTCACCTTCATTAGCTCTTTGTGGGTTAGCTTCTTCAGGATGTGTTTCATCATTATGTTGTGTAGCATTGTTAGGTCCTTCAACAACTGCTGGAACAACATGTGGAGTAGAAGTGGATATTGGAACTTTAATAGGCATATGAAAATCAACTTTATTTTCTTATATATCCACATCCTGTCTCTCAACACTCTCAGTAACTTCACCATTCTCAAGGAATCTTGCATTACCAGTTTTCAAAATTCTTGGACTATGGTTTGGAATATAAAACCTATATTATTTAGATTTCTCTAGATAACCAATAAAGTATCCACTTATCATTCGAGAATCTAATTTCTTTTCATGTGGATTATAAATTCTTACTTCCGCTCGACAACCCCAAACATGCAGGTGCCTTAAACTAGGTTTCCTTTTAGTCCATAATTTACAAGGTTTTTTTGAGACTGCCTTACTAGGAATCCTATTTAATAAGTATATAGCGGTTTTAAGTGTATATATCCACAAAAATATAGGTAAAGAAGAGTTACTCATCAAACTCCTAACCATATTCATTAAAGTCCAATTTTGCCTTTCTGCCACCTCATTTTATTAAGGAGTACTTGGCATAGTATATTTTGCACATATGCCATAACTTTCTAAGAACTTTACAAATAGACCATTACATTGTCCCATTTCAGTGTGTTTTTCATAGTATTCACTACCTTTATCTGACCTTACTATTTTCATTTTTCTATCTAATTGCCTCTCAACCTCATTTATGTATACTTCAAATACATTTATTGATTGAAATTTTTCATTAAGCAAATAAATATGTTCATAACATAAAAGAAACATCAATAAAGGTAATAAAATATTTTTCTCTACCCAAAGATGGAGTATCAAAAGGCCTATATATATCAATATGTATAATTTTAAGAAGTTTACTGTTTCTTGTGGCTTCTTTCTTATTTTGTTTGATTTTCTTTCTCTTAATGCAATCCACACACATCAAAATCAATAATATCTAAACTCGGTAGAATCCCATTCTTTATTGACCTTTCTAATCTTTCTTTGGATATGTGACCCAAACATTTATGACACAAGAAAACAGAATTCTCATTCAGTTTACTAGGCTTAATTCCAATATTGCTAAAAGTGACAAGCAAGGATTCAACAAAATTATCACCAAGTTTCAGTATATATAGATCATCAGTAAGAATTCCAAAAACAATAATGGAATTATCATTATTATTAAATACTGAAACATCCGTGCCCAAACTTAACATTGAACCCAAATTCATCAAGTTTTGAAACAAAAATGACATTTCTAGAAATTGAAAGCACATAGAAGGTTTTTAATAGGTCTAATTGATAGCCATTATCTTAGACCAAACGGTAAGTCTCTATGCCTTCAATTAGAGCCTTCATATGGTTCCCCATAAATAGAAAGTCTTAGTTGGGTTTTCTATTTGGACCATAAGGAATTCTTTCATCACATTGGAAACATAAATAGTAGTATCAAAATCAAGCCATCAAGTATTATTAGGAACTTCAAATAAGTTTGATTTGAAACATACATAAGCATAAAGATTACCTTTCTTTTCAAATCAAGATTTATTTTTTTTTAGGCAATCTTTTTGATAGTGTCATACTACCATTTATTCCTTTCCTTAGCTTAAGTAACATTTGAAGATCCTTTCTTTTTCTTCTTAAACTTGTAAGCTTTAACTTAAGTCCCTTATTAGCTTCTTGACCCATAATGTTGACAAAATGAGTCCCTTGATTTTTCAACCTTATTTCCTCCTAAACTAGCTTATTGGCCAATTCATTACCATTCTATTTATCCTTAATAGTGTTATAGTTAATTTGAAATGTCCCATATTGAAGAGTTAATGAATTCATAATGAACTACACCAAGAGGGAATCATCAACCGTCATCCTTAAAGTCTTTAGCCTTGCTGCAATATCACTCATTTCAATAATGTGCTCTTGCATACTCTTTGATCCATCATACTTTATGGTCATAAGTTATGCCATTAGAGTACCAGTGAGTGACTTAGCTTCAGAATAGAACATATCTTTCATAAGTTTAAGGTATTCTTTTGCATTTTCAGTTTGTGAAATTGTAGTCTTAATGTCATTGGCAATAGTCATTCGCAAAAACATAAGGCTCAATTTGTTTACCAATTCCTATTGCTTATGGTATAACTTCTCTTCCTCACTACTTGTATCCATAATAGTAGCGAGTTAACTTTTCCAATAATGCGAAGTCAAGGTCCAAGACACCTAAATGGAACTTGACTTGCTCACACTATTCAAAAAAGTTCAATCCATTAAAACAATAACATATTAAGCTTGTGAATGAAGAGAAAAGCTGTAATATTATATTTATATGCTCAAAATAGATTCAGATAACTTTAATAATTAGAGTATATTATAGTTCTCCTTTGGGTAGATACTATAGTATACTATCCTAAATTAAATGCCTTTAAACTTGATTGGACAATAATTAACTTATATCAAATATACATGTTGTCTTTGGACATCCAATATATATTTAATAAAATATTATTGTCCTCATAATTCTCACTATCATAGAATAATTGATTTACCTTTGGGTAAAATCTTTAAGTTCTGATGACTAATGGGTATCAATTAATCCATTTTTCATCATAGGCATCTATTAGTATGGATAATTGATAATTTTAATATGCATGTAAACATCATTCATAGTTTGGCCACTTTGGTGACTAAAAAACTATTATTTTTATTTTATTTTAATTTGGCCACTTTTGTGACTAACAAATTAAAACAAATATCATAAGGCATGCATATAAATTATGTATATTAATAAACCTAATATTTATTCATTCATTAGGTTTAATTATAAATCTTAATTAGATTGGATAGAAAACATAATTTTTTTTTGTTTCTTTTAATTTATTTCTTTTGAGAAAATATGATCTTAAACTTAAATCCTTTTATATCACGATTTTTCATCGTGTTAATAATCTTCATGCCCAAAATTTAATTGGGTCAAATTTTAATAATATTATTTTAATTATTTTAATCATTAACATTAATCATAAAACTTTCACGATCTACACTTTAATCCTACCCATATCTAATAACAAGTTATTTAATATTATGTTCATCACTACAAATTTAATGGAGAAATTTAATTTTTCAAAACCTAGGGCTTTGATACCACATGTAAAATAAATCTTAATAGATCATAACAATCATAAACATAATGTGAATCATAAACGTAAGATTCAACTATCACCCTAATAATAGATCTTGAACAAATAAATTCTCACAGATCTAGAAAGTGTACCTGATGCGGAGTTTTACTTGAGTCATGGCAGTAATTGAGAGAGACCCTTTGATTCAACAAACTGATTTCTCCCTTTTGACCCTTCTTGATTTACACACAAGACTTTAGCGATGGAATACTTTCTTGAGATGACCATAATATCTTTGACTTTATGAAAGAGAATGTGTGTAACTTTATGGATAGAGAGAGGACCAGCTCATATATATATATATATACATATACATATATCCAAGACTTAATCTGATACATCTATCAAGTATCCTTATACAATTAGAATTAGGATTTACTTTAATTAAAGTAATCCTTGTATAATTAGGACTTGTAATAATTAAAGTAAATATCAATTAATATTGAGCCACATTAAAGGAATTGATTTTGGCCCATATAGTAAAATTAATTATCAGACAAAATCTTACAATCATATCCTGGACATTGTGGAGACCAAAGTCTTTTAGGACATGAATGCACTTCTAGCCAAAACCTTTTACTCCAACTAAAATCAGGAATGCACTCAACCAAATGCAGAATGTCGACACCACATTTTGGCCGATCCCCAGAATCAATAAATTTCGAAACCGATCCCCATCACTAAGTCTCCCTTTGCCAGCCAATTACATTTCTGATCTCTCTTTGCCAGACAACCACATTTCCGATCTCTCCTTAAAAGGAATCAAATCAACACTAAGTCCCTATGTCATTTAAAGCCTCACCGATCTCTCTAACCAATTGTCAAATCTCCTGACTAGTCAATTACATTCCTGATCTCTCTTGTCAAACGAAATTGAACCAACACTAGATCTTTATGTCACTAGTTTTATTGCCGATCTCCCTTTTAAAAGTTTAGGAATAATCAAGTTAAGGTTCCAATCCGGTTTAATGATGATCCTGATCTTAAGTGTTCAAGCCAAATTTCCAATTTTAATCAAGTCCCGTTTAACGTTAGTTCCCTGCCGATCTCATACTTATTGTGTTTTCCGACCTCTTACACTTAGATTAATAATCACTTTTAATTGTTTTAATATGCTCAGACAATCAAGTGCTTAAGTAATTTAGAGATTTTCCGATCACATCCATTCACTGAACAAAAGGGAATTTCATTTCATATTAAAATTTGTACAAGTCATTCGGCTGGAGGATTACCCCCAGCCTGATCTACATTTTGCTCACTTCCTCTCTCACCCTCAGCCTCCTCCTCGCTTTCCTCTTCGTCTTGGGGAGCCAGGTCGACCATCCAGGAGAAGTCCTCCTCGGGATAACACTTTTTAAGCTCAGCCAAGAGATCCCTGCGAGCATTTACATAAGCGCCAGCCTCCCTTGTTACCGCCTCTTCCTCTTTCGCTTTGAGCTCCTCAGTGAGGTGAGTAACTTCACCGGCCCGGAGCGCCTGGACTTCCTCAAGAACATGATCTCGCTAGGCCAGAACATGAGCCTACTCGGCCAGCTTGTCCTCATAGAACTTCATCCGCCCTTCAATTTCAGATATGTAGTTCTGAGCGGATGAGAGTTGGGATCGGAGGGAAGCCACTTCATGACCCATCTTCTCGACCTCCTTACCCAGGCGGTGAGCCTTCTCCCGGACGATGTGCTGATTCACTAAGCACTCCACGTTCAGGCTCATGGATCGGGTCAGGATGTCATCAAGATTGTCCGGGGACAGCCTATCCCGATCCTCTCGAAGGCAGATAGAAGCCCCTAGAACCTTAGCTAAACCCGGATTCTCCCAAACAGTTCGGTTCTTCTCCAGGGAATGGATCAGCACCTGAGCACCGCGGGAGAGGGTCCTTGAGGTAGGTTGGGAAGGACCCCCTTCCGCACTCGAAGCAACTGGAGGAGGTGGAGGCAGCTCTTCTTGGCGAGGAAGAGATCGGATCACTTCTACCTCAGGGATCGGCTGCCCCGAATGTTGAGATGAGCCCCTTTACATTTCCTCAGCTTCATGCCTGGGTGTCTGGAGCAGCTCGGATCGCTTCATCTCCCGCACTTTCTGGGAGACCTCTCTGTTTCGCTTCCGGCTCTCCTTGGAAGCTTCGCCGCTTGCCAGGCCTGCACAAAGAAGAGGTCAGTGAGATCGCTAAGGTCCAAAGATATGAGATATAGAAAAATACCGAGGCCGAGGTCAGAGAGCTGAAGCCCCCGATCTTCGCCAGTGATCAACTCCATTGTCCAGTGATGCAGTTCGGCAGTCACTGCATCCAAACATGAGAACTTCTCTCTGGCCGCCTGATCTTTCATCTCCATCACCATCAGGCCTTCTTCCCTATTTAGGATGAGGCGATTCGGAAGTACGGGGCCCTGGTGCAGCCAGCTGTGAGGAAAACCTTCAAAGCTGTTTGGAATTTTGCTCCTAAGGATAAAGAAGCGGTTCTTCCAATTCTTCAGGGAGGAAGGCAGATCGGTAAAAAGCCCACAATGTGGTTTCGCCTGAAAGAACCAATACTCGTCGTCCTTTCGACGAGTTAATCTATGTAGTTCGACGAATACATTAGCCGTAGGACGGAGTCCCTTAGCTCGGCAGAGGCCTCGGAAGGCTACTAAGATCCGCTATAAGTTCGAGTGAACTTGGGCGATGCACACTTGGTGAAATTTTAGGACTTCTTTGAAGAAGTCATCGAGAGGGAACCGTAGTTCGGCTTTTAATTGCTCCTCGTATACCATGATCATGTCGTTCTCTTCGAAGAAGTGATCGGCTCGAAGATTGCAGCGACACTTAATGAGTTTGAATGAATCAGGATGAATGTTGTATTCTTGGCTGAACGATTGTAGGTCGGTTTCTTGAAGAATTGATTGCAGCTCATCTATGGGAAGATTTTCCCTCCCTGAAGAAGGTACATGCCTTAATGGTGCTACTTGTCCCCGAGCTGGAACGGAGATCCTAGGAGGTTCAGGTCACATGCTTGGTCCGACTACCTCCACTTCATCAGACGACCATGAGATCTGAATGGAAGGGGACCTTGCCGCTCTCTGACCCTCGGCACCGCTCATTTTCAAAGGAAATAAAGAATTTAAACTAAAAGAAGGATCAAAACCCTTACCGGAGCTTGATCGGTGTCGGAAAAACTTGAGAAATCGAGAGAAATCGAGAGAATTTTGGAATTGCTCGCGGGATGCTGAAAATGACATAAGAGAGCAACTGGCTGACCCATCCCTTATTTATACCCGCCTGAGCATTTAATGCTCACAGTGTTCCAGGCGGTGCATCGGTTAGCGGGATTCGCCAGCTTTTCTGACACGTATCACGAATATTCTAGAAATTCCATCGGCTAGTTATAGATCGGTGAATTAAAGCAGATCTGTTAAGGGTTGTTCAGTTAGGGACCGGATCGGATAAACACATCAGAGATCGAAAAATAGTCAATGCAACAATTATAAAAATGATAGTGGTCAAAATAAAATTTTATTTCCGAAAAGGCCGGATTACATCATTTGGGCGATCTCTAGAGATCGGACAACATAAAAGTTGAATTACATCATTTAGGCGATATCTAGAGATCGTATTACATAAAAGTTGAATTACATCATTTGGGCGATCTCTAGAGATCAGATTACATTGAAGGTCTGATTACATCGTAGGGGAGATCTCTAATAAAGACCTATGTCAAAGCCTAGTCTCGTGGCTGAATCAAAAGATGTGTTTGATCGGGAGACCGGCCATTGACATCGGATAGATGTACAGCTTAAATTGGGTGATTATGACTCTGATGAGGATGGAGAGTCATATCCACTGTCATCGACCAGAACCGAGCTGTAATCGGGACGCCCACTATGGTGAGGAGCCAAATGAACTTCAAGGGGCAATCACCTATGTTAAGGGGAATATTAGCAGTCTTCTCGCCCGAAATCAGTTCGCCGATTGTATCGATCGAACGATTCGAGATCGACACGATCGAAGTCCTCGATCCAGAGCGGTAAGTTAGTCCGGTTCTCTCACTGTCATCAAATGAGGTTATCATAGTTCTCCGATCACTGGGATCGTAAATTTTCAGTCGGGGAATAAAAAGAACAATCGAAAAAAGATCAAAAGTGGCCACCATGGCCGGAATTGTGGCCGGGGCAGCTAGAACAGGAAATGTGAGAAGGAAAGAGGAAAAAAATCAAATGTGGAGGAGTTTCCCATTGAAGGTATATATATAGGGTGAGTCTGTGCATTTATTGCTAGCAGAAAATGAAGCAAACGCCTCGGAAATCGAAGGAATAAATGCTTTGACTGGACCGGACCAGATAAGGGAGAAGACCGGAGTGATAGAGATCGGAAGAAGGGAGGCTGGCACGAAAGATCGAAAGAGCATCATGTTGGAAAGACCGAAAAGGAGGAGAGATCGGAAAACAAAGAGAATAAAACGCTTATCGCTGTCGTCATAATCAGAGCCGAGGTAGTTAAAGCGTTGCAGACGAAATCTCCACCGCACGCCCCAGAATCGCCCACATTACTGACATGCGTTAGAGTATGTCATGACAGTGCTGTACATCCTAATCTCCACCATTGATCTTACTTGTAAGGACGAACTCGGAGCCCTTGGATCAAAGAAGAAGACGACAAGACCAGCGCCTTTCACTCCTAGCCCTTGGATCGCTCTTGACAAGAAAATTTTGGGCCGTCAGATTAGAAGAGAGAAAGGACAAATATTGCGGAAAGAATCTCAGCCGTTCGTTCTGATTCTCTTTAATTCCCGAGCCTTAGATCATATCCTTTAAAATCCTGACCCTCCATCTCCCTCAAAACAAATCTTGACCCTTCATGGGGAGCACCCAGTTCCTATAAATACCTGCATGAAAACTGTTCAAGAGTGGATGAAAAAATAGAGAATATAGCAGAAGGACTCTGAAACTTAATTCAGTTCGTTACTCTGCTATTTTTGAGCTTTCATAAGAAAAACTTTTGAAACCAGTTTTCTGAAGTATTTTCTTGCAAAGGGATTTTTGAATACTGAAACTCTCCATTTTCAGTGTGATTCATTATCCCGTGACAGTCTCACTTTTTGTCTTTGTTATCTTTATTTCCACTCCCGTTGTTCAAGCTCAACTTCATTCAAACTTGGTTATTCTTTTGACTTGACTGCATCCTTCATTTCAAGACGAACCTTAGTCTTCTGATTATCAACCCGCAGTCTTATTACGATTTGTGATTCCGTATTTAGTTTGGTAGATTCGGCTCCCTACAGGTGAGTGCTTATATCGCTGCTTTATCAAGAGTTTGCTTTATTTCACGTATTTCCTTTATTTTTATGTTTGTAATTTTCTCCAAGTTTATATTGCGCTAAAGAACACGAATAAGGTTATTCTCGAGTCTACTTCCTTGTTGATCAGTCCGTTCTTTTTTATTATTTCTCAATGTAAGTCTACTAGTCCCGAGTAGCATATAAGTGGTTGGATAAAATATAGTTAACTGTATCTTAAGGGTCTCTTTAAAATAATGAAAGGTCTGAATGATAAGTCAAGAAAATAGTAAGGCTGAATCACTAGAATAACACGAAAGACAATTGGGTAAGACGTCACGAGGCAGAGTAAAATCGAACCTTAAATAAATAAATGGAATAGATCGGGTATCAAAAGGTACTAGTAGGGCGACCACATAGGAAGGTCGGAAAATTCAGTTCGGTATCCCCTGTCTAGTCACAAGGTACCAATGAGTTAAAAGAAGCCTTATTCCGATCCCCGGCATCTTTGAATGCCAGAACCCTTAGTCTTAGGCTCTTACGAGGTGTAACTGTAATTAAACTTCGAGAGGTCGGAAAAATCCTTATCCAACTCCCATTAATATAAAAGAGATCGGAGGAGAGTTCTTATCCGATTCTCACCTAAAAATTCTAATAAATATTTTAAAGAGATCGGAGGAGAGTTCTTATCCGATTCTCACCTAAAAATTTTAATAAATTTTTTAAAAAAATTGGAGGAGAATTCTTATCCGATTCTCGCGTAAAAATTTTAATGAGATCGGAGGAGAGTTCTTATCTGATTCTCACCTAAAAATTTTAATAAATATTTTAAAGATATCGGAGGAGAATTCTTATCCGATTCTCAAGCCTAAAAATTTTAATGAATATTTTAAAGAGATCGGAGGAGAGTTCTTATCCGATTCTCAAGCCTAAAAATTTTAATAAATATTTTAAAGAGATCGGAGGAGAGTTCTTATCCGATTCTCAACCAAAATTTTAATAAATATTTAAAGGAGATCGGAGGAGAGTTCTTATCCGATTCCCAAATTAAATTTTAACAAATACGTAAATAATCCCCTAAAATAAAACTAATATGCAACAGCAACTCACTAAGGTTGTCTCATTTACTTATGTATCTGGGTAATCCGAATTAGTGAAAAATCAAATATTCCTTTTTGTCAAAAGGATTAACATTTCCATTCAAACCCTCCTAACTATCAATTCTAATTTATAAAGAACGTGAAGTTAAATATGCTTACCCTCATTGAGGGACGAGGTGGGGTGCCTAACACCTTCCCCACCCGTTTACGGACCCCGAACCTAGAATCTCTGTTTTTGAAGTGGTTTCATTTTAATTTGTTTTCGCAAATGGTTTTCTTTAATTTCCCTCAAAATTAAAGTGGCGACTCCTCACTCTTTCCCACATCGGTGAGGGTTCGTCCAGGCAACCGCAAAAAACCTTGCGATAGCTTGGCGACTCCACTGGGGATCGGTTTCGAAATTTCGGCCCAGAGGTCCAAAAGCAGATTTAATTTTATGTTCCTTTAAACTAGAATTATATTTATTTTCGCTAACCGCTTTGTTTATTTTTGTTTTATATCCTACAGCATTCTCCATCTAAAAAGGAAAAGTAAAAATCCCCCTGTATTGGGAAGAGGTAAAGGTGTCCCTTCACACACTGAACACTCACATGATGTCCTCACACACTTCAGCCCTATACCCGGGCTTTCTTACCCTTTTAGGAAAATAGGAGGGGGTCATGTAGCGGTACCCGTGGGTTTTACCCCGTTAGTATCCGTGAAGGCTTCTGCTCAGATTGAAACTCGTTCTATCTACTGTGATACCCGTGGAACTTTCCCGACAGTATCATGGGGGATAGAATGGGGCTCTACTGTTTACAGTAGGGGCAATTTGGGAACCTGTGGCTTTTAGAAAATTAGACCTTGAGCTAAACTGTCACGATAGCTGGAAGCCGTAGCAAGCTACCTATAAGATAGAACTATCCAATTAGGTAGCACCTAGTCGGTACTAGGACTCTCCTTATTTTAAGACAAAAGGGGCATACTTACTCTTACCCTATTCCGTTTGTGTTTATTTTGTTCTTATTTTTAAGGGTGATCTTGAATCATACTGTTAAGAAAACCTACACACTTTCCTACTTTGATAAATGTGTAGGTGTCACTCAGCCAACAGTATGATTCAAGACTACCTGAATTTATCCTGCTAACAAATCTTTCCTGCAGGCATCACCGAAATAAGGTCTGTAAAAGGATTAGCATCATTTTTAAGATGGCATCCTCGAGTCAGTCGGCAGAATAAGTTCTTAAATCAGAACAAAATGCTAAACCATGGCCCAAAACGCCTAATAGTCCAGTGCCTCCACAAAGTGATAACAGCTCATTACCTCCATTGGACCTGAGCAAAATTGAAGTCAGAATGAATACCTTAAGGTCCGCGGTGGTTGGAAGTCATTTCCCGATCAGGTCAAAGCACAATTTGAGAAGAGATATGGGAGGATTGCAACCTTGATACGAGTTAAAGTTCAAGTCCCGGTATTAAAAGCCATGTTGCCAGTGTGGAATCCTAAGTATGGGGTGTTCTCTTTCAACGATATTGATACTGCTCCCACTATGTGTAACACCCTCCCGGTAGCAACTCCGTACATTCTATTGTTCCGGTGACCAGTGTCGGTCCGGACAGCTAGAACGTCCGGAAAAATATTTAAACTAAAGTCAGGAACCATAATTAACTCAAATATTAATAAGAAAAATTTAGGAAAAATTTTAGAAATAAAATACAACCAAGTTAAACGAGCCGGTGCCCAAGCGATGGGTAACCAGAGTGAAGTTGCGGTTCTCACAACGAGGAGCCCTAGACCCGGGGAAAAATTCATAAAATAATTTTTGGGACTCCAGAGAAGGGTCATTGAGGTTCCTATGGCATTAGAATGCCAAGAAAATATTTAGAAAAATTTTTCAATCGGTACAGACAATTTTGACCCGTTAAGCCAAACGGAGGGCATTTTGGTCATTTCGCCTTCAGAGACGATTTTTGGCCGACTTGTCCAGTTGAGTAAATAATTAATATGACATAAAATATGAATAAACATTACTAAAAATTGAATTGAAAATGAGTAGAGAAAAGAAGAAAAGAAAATGAAGGAAAATACTTAATTATGACATATGATGATGTCATTTAAAAGCCCCCTCCAATCACCATTTGACAAACCAATAAAAAGAGATAAAAATGACTTAAAATGAGATAAAAAAACAAAGGAAACCAGCAGTTTCCTTCTTCATACGGGCTGGAATAAGAAAGAAAGAGAAAGAAAGAAAGAAAGGAAGAAGGAGAAGGAGATGAACAGTAGCAGAAATAGGGGTTCAGCAGGGCAGCATCTTTCTCTTCCGTCCAGGTGAGTTTGGCTCAACATCTACGGCTGATTTTTGGATATGTTTGAGGTATGTATGTGTGGAAGTTATGGTTAAAATTTGGTGATTGTTCAACGGTTGGATTTGGAGAAATATATTGTTGAACACAGGCTGTCTGTAGGTTGAATTCTGAATTTTAGCTACTGAAATTTGAGAAAAATAAATAGTTAGGATGCTTATAAAATTATGAAATTTGGTACAAATGATATTTGGGATGTTGAGGCTGCTAGGTTAAAATTTGGTGAATTTTAGACTTGTGGTTTATGAGATATAAATTGTTTTGCATGAGCTGTCTGAGTAAGACTGATTTCTGTAAAAATTCAGATTTTGAAGGGTTAAATGAATGTTTTGATATCTCATGATATAGAGTTTACTTGATGCTAAAATTTTTAATGATATTGTATAGGGATGTCTTGAATATATTTTTAAAATTTGGGATTTATCTAACGGTTAGATCATTATATATAAATTTGAATGCACAAGCTGTCAGATTGGGTATTAATGGGTGGTTGTGGATTTAAGATTTATGATAGGAGTTTAGTCCAATTTAAGGGGAAATGCTGTTGAATTTTTATTGGATATTTAATTTATGAAAGTGAAGTTATAATTGATTATGATTATTATGATTCTAGGAGAAAATCTTGAAGAATAACAAGCTCAAGGTTGGTTTCAAAAAGGTTAGTGCATATTTATACCTAAATCCCTTTCATTCCATGTTAAGGACTTAAAGTAAACAAGAATTTGTAAATTAAATGAAAAGAATTCATGTGTATGTATACCATGAATTTCGGTAGCTCTAAGGAAGGAATGAGTTTGATTGTTTTAATGGACTTAGAGTGAATTAGAGATTATGTTTAAAGTGTATATATATATATATATATATATATATAAGGAATGAAAGAGTTAACTAAGGAAATTTGTGAAAACCTTGACTTTGAGCTAGGGTTTGGGAGTGAAAATTTGACTTTGCTTAGGAAATTGTTAAAGAACATTCTAATGGTCAATTAGTGACCATTTGGGGTAAGTTGACCATAATTAGGAGTGAACTATTGCATGGCAAACTGAAATGGGCATGCTGCCTAGTGACAGCAGCAGGGAGGCTGTGAGTCCAGCCTGTTTGGACTGCCATATCTTTGGCTGTGTAGGTCCAATTGGTGTTTGGCCAATTGGACATGAAACTATACTTATAATGACACATTTTTGCTGAAGAAACCATGCCCAAAAGACCAAAGCAAGTGGACCAAAAGTTGGCCCCAATCCGGGTACCCTGCAAGCCAATTCTGCAGAATGACCAAATGAACAGTAACTGTTCATTTGGCCATAACTCACTGTAGAAATGGTCAATTGACCTGAAAGTTTTACAGCAACAAGTTAAGACATAGACAAACAATTTTCATGAAGAAACCTACTCCAAATTATGACCAGAACCTAACTCAAATGGCAGTCACAGTCACTGTTCATGGTACTGTAGATTTGGTAAATTCTGCAGAATTGAAATCCGGCCAGCTGTGGTTTTTGGGCCATATCTGGAGCTAAAACACTCCAAATGGAGTGATTCAAAAAAGTAAATTCAACTAGACAAAATAAGGAACAACTTTCATGTTTACCATTTCCTCAAATTTCCACTGTAACAGTCCCTAATAGAACAGTAAACTTATGGTACAAAAACTGAAAATTCTGCCACTTAGTGTTAGGCTTAGAAATGGTAATGGTGATCACTTCCAACAAGTTTTAAATGCAAAATGTGGTATGTTTGGAGTGTCAAAACTAATGTACCTATTTTCTATCCAAAAGTCAACATTTTTGTTGACCAATGAGGTGAATAGTGACACCAAAACTTAAAATTCAAATGTGAAATTAGAAATGCATTTAGGGGACTTTAAATTGCAATTGGCAATTAATACTAGCAAATGTAAAATTCAAAATGTGGGATCTTGGTGTAATTAGAATTAATATATCCATTAAGTATAAAAAAGTCAACATTTTGGTTGACTAGTAAGGTGAATAGTAATCAAAATGATTAGTAAATTAAGATAAAGACCTAAAACCAATTCTAAGCTTAAATGCTTAGAATTGTATGACAAATGTGGACTATGCATCCTAGTCAAAATTGTTAAAAAGAAATTAAGGCCATAAATTTGAAATCCATGAAATATTTATGGATTACTTGAAACATGAAAAATAAGTCACCTAATTGATATGAATAGATAGTTAGGGCTTATATGCCCATCACAAATGGAATTCATAAAATATTAATAACTCAACTTGAAATATAAAATTTGCAATTACATAAGTAGATTCTTGAATGTATAAATGAGAAAAGGAAAAATGTTTTGAATACAATGGTACATGTGAACCATTGTTTAGAATTGTGATTAATATGAATAACATAAGGAATGAATAAATGAACCATATTAATGTATGAATGAGACATTAGTTCTCATTATTGTGGAAAGGAGAAGTATTTTGAGTACAATGGTATAAAAAGGATAATTGATGTGAATTGTGATCATATAAATGATCAAATGAATGTATGAATTATAATTGAAATTTATTATGAAATAATGAAGTCATAAAACACAATATATTAATGTTTAATGATATTATGTGCCCTTGTATTGCCTAAACATGTGTGTCAGATTGGATAGTTTGGCATGCCAATAGGGTATTGTTTTAGCAGTACTGCGAAAGGCTTTATGCCTGTATTCATGGCTTTATGCCCGTATTCATGGCTTTATGCCCGCATTCATAGCATTATGCCAACATTCATGGCTTCTACGCCCGATTATCTGTTATCATGGCTTTTTAGCCATACTGACTGCATACGTGGTTGACGTTTCGCGTCCCATGGTATGACGGCCCGAGACACCGCGGTGTCCAGTGCCAACGACCCGTTATCCAGTTTAGTCAGCCTGTCATAGGTTACTTGGGCAGTGAAATTTATTGAAATAAGTTAAGAATATTAGTAATTAAAAATATTAGAAATTAAATAAATGAGTAAGATGACCTAAAATAAATTAGAATAGTTATTTATTAGAAAGAATCGAAATGAACTGGACCGATATCAAAATTTACTTATTATGAAATAATCTGAGACAACCTAGCAAGTATAGAGAAAATGCTAAAAGATTAGCAAAGAAAATTATAACATAAATAAATATTGCAAATGTGACTTAAATAATAATATAAGCATAAATTTATTATTTTCAGATCATTTTTCTTTGTATATTATTACTGTACATTGGCGAAATAAACACTTTCAAAGAAGACTAAATTAGGATAAAACATATTAAATTTTTGAAACCGCATGTGAAGTATAAATAGATCTTAATTATTTGAATGATGTTTTATTTCTATTTTTATTTGTATATTATTTCCTTGTTCTATTATTGCACCACTAAGCAGCAATGCTTAGCGCGATGGAATTGTTTTCTTCGCGCAGGTACTGAAGCTAGAACCCAATGGACGTTTGACTAGAAATTTTGGGAGTTTTGATCTGCAGAGTGTCAAAGGTTGTCACCTCCTCAGCAATGCATGTAGATAGGGCTCACATTAAGCATATCATGTATTTTGTGTATGTTAATTATTTCTTATATTGTAATATAAATTAGCAAATTGTAATTAATTTGTATATCATGTAAATTATGAAATTTTGTAATTATTTTGTAAATTATGTAAATTAAGGAAATTTGAAAATTTTGCTTATGTAAATTGAGAATGTTTACATATGAATTGAGTATGAATGGAAATGTATGGAAATGATTTATGAAATTGAAATGTATGGATGAGATTTGAAATATGAGAAAATTATGAGAATGAAGGATGAGATAATTATGATTAGCATGGATAAGATTTTATTTTTAGAAATATTGTTGAATTTCAAACAGGTGAATATTGAAATACGCCAAACGATAATAAAATAGGGGAAACTCCGCTGGTTTCTCCGTAGAAAAATAATTGATATTAAATAAAATGAATTCAAAATTATTTAAAAAAAATAATAAAGTAAGATAAGTTAGGGTGCTCCGGCACCGAATGTAGCACGCCTTACTCGGCTACACTGTAGTCGGGTGAGGGGTGTTACACTATGGAAGAATATCAAGCATTGCTAGAAATTCCTTATGCAGTGTAGAATCGGATCTACCTACACCTCGAGCATAGGCAGACCTGGAAACGGTTCGCACATATGCTGGGAATTCCACCAGAAGAAGCAAAGGCGAGGGAAACTGTCAAAGGGAATATGCATGGATGGTATTGGACTTATCTCAAGAAGTGGTTGGATCAATGCATCCAAGATGAACAGTGGAATCAAGCTTCATTGGTGCTCGCTTTAGCAATCTACGGCCTGATCTTGTTCCCTGGACCTTCCGGAATCATAACCTGCGGCGCTGTGGAAATGTTCTGGGCAGTAGAGAAACAGAAAGTCAACCCGATACCGGCAATTCTTGCAGAGACTTTGTTGACTCTCACCTATTGTAGACGATGAGGCAAGGGATCCGTTAAATGCTGCCCTCAATTATTATACCTCTGGATCATCAGTCACATATGTCCTGTAGAGACGAAGGGATTGACTTGGTACCTTGACCAGCCTCTCATTGAGAAAATGACCAGACTAGTAATCAACCCAAAGGATGAGTTGCAGTGGAAAGAACGGATCTTGAGCTTTAACAGCCCTGACTACTGTTGGAGGAAATTATGGATGTCGGGTCAACCCATTTTGATCAGCACAGTGGATAATCAATCAGTATCCCTAATTAGAGTGACTGGATACACAAGTTTTACTCCGGCATTAGTGATGAGACAATTCGGCTCGACATAGTTCAGAGTCAACATTGAAGAATACCATCAAGGACATTTCTACCATAAGCTCAAGGAAGAGGAAGGGTTGAAAATAGCTCGCAGATCTTGGGAAAACATCACTCTGATGGAGAGATCGCCTAAAGGCCCGAGTGCCACGGACGATTATCTTAAATGGAGGGCTGATAGAGATCAAGAACACTTGACTGCAGATTCAACAAAACCCGAAGACAGTAACCCTCACCGAAACGTCCTTTCAGAAGAAGATGGTGATCATTTAGCCGACTTCCTACAAAGGGCAAACACTGAAAACTCACGACTGCAAGAACAAATAAAACAATTGGAGGACCAACAGCAGATCCTCAAAAGAAAAGTAAGGAGACTTAGGGAAGAGGCAAGAACCGAAAAGATGGGGTTCGAAGAGCAAGAGATACAGTGGGAAAAGGAAAAAAGCTCTCTCCAAGCTATAATAAAAGAAGCAGAAGTACAGAATAGCAAACTTCAGGAGAAAGTGAAATATCAGGAAATACTCATGGAAGAATATAAACAAGAAAGCAAAAAGAAGAAGCTTGAACTAAAGGAACAAGCACTGCTTATTAACGATAATCTGAAAGAATGTGCTAAAGAAAGGAAGGAAAAAGAGAGACAAGCTGCTCTCTATCAGGAGCTGAAAGAAAATGTTGACCAGCTGGAGAGAATGATAGCACAGGGAAAACAAGAACTCCTACCTGAATCCGAATATGCTCTAAAAGTGTTCAACCCTGCCAAACAAGAAGAAAGGTTATATGAGTATCTCAGAAAATGTAATCTCATTATAAAGAACCTCCCTGAGCCTAGGCCGATGTAAAGAATGCTGTGCATGAAATTATTCAGTTAATAGAATGATTTTTGGGCCATTGTTTAGCAAAATTATGAATGAATAGTATGACTCCCGTAGGAACCCCTTCGCTAGGGTTATGCGAAAAATTGAATGTGCCATATGGACAGGTATCATAGATGCGCATTCAATCCAGTCATTCACAGTCAGACTATCGAACGATGCCATGATAAAATTGATGCAATTATCCTTCTGCAGATTTCATTTTTGCTCCTAAATGTCACTGTATCCTTTGTCAGAACCAGGACCTTTAGTTTTTTTTTACGAAATTCAAAATTCATTAAAAGCTGTTTTTACTTCCCCACAGAAAATCAACATTGCTTCAAACAAAGCAAGTCTGACCAGGCACACGGTTCAACCCAAACGAGTGTACTTAACAAGATCATGTACCAAGAAGATAATGGAAGACCAGGAACAAGTGCAGAACCTACAAGGGCAAGTGTCCGAGCTGAAAGATCAGGTCTCAGAACTTATGAGACTAATGAGGGAGATGTCCCAGAATAAACCTGCTTCAGAACCTAACTTACCACTACCTTCCCCACCACCTACAACAATTGATCCGCATCAAGCTTCAACCTCTTTCACCTTTCAGTCACCTATTCTGGATCCGACAATCACTGTCAATCCGGCTACCATAAATAATGACCTACCTTTCTCCCATTACCCAGCCGTCTCAAATGCCGACCCATACCCTTCATTACTAATTCCTCCAGTTCACTCCACCCCTCATCTCCCAACTAGGGGAGCATTTCATGCAGTAGGAGGAGAAAATAGGACCAGGGAAAATGAGAAGCTGTCTGCTCTAGAGGAGAGATTGAGAGCAATAGAGGGGATGAACATGTATGGTTCAGTCGATGTCGCGTTACTAAGATTGGTGCCAGACGTGGTGGTGTCGTCCAAGTTCAAAATCCCGGACTTTGACAAGTACACAGGGAACTCGGACCCCCGCATTCACCTGGCAACCTACATTGCCAAAATGTCTGCCTTGACAGAAGATGACAGACTTCTCGTCCATTTCTTTCACGAGAGTCTCTCTGGGGCAGCCTTGAGATGGTGCATACAATTGGACAGGAGCAAACTACCCTCCTGGAAGGATTTGGCTGATGCTTTCCTGAAGCAGTATAAATTTAACTGCAATGTAGCCCCCACGAGGAGAGACCTCCAAAACTTGGTGCAGAGAGACAGGGAAAGCTTCAAGGAATATGCCCAGAGATGGAGAGAAAAGGCTACAGAAGTATATCCTCCGGTAACCGATAATGAGCTATGCTCCCTGTTCATCGAGACATTGAAGGCTCCTTACTTCAATTTGATGATTGGAAATACCTCCAACAGCTTCTCGGATATTATCCAAGCCGGTGAGAGGATAGAAGCTAATTTAAAAATGGGGTGACTGCAGGAGTTGGCTAAGAACCCTGCGAAGAAGACTGCCAGTTTTGGCAAGAAAAAGGAGGGTGATGTGCATTCCATCACCTGGCAAAACAATTGCTCCCCGCTTCTTCAAAATAACTATCGACCATATCTTCCCCCTCATGGCCAAACAGTTGCCAACATTCCTCCCCCTTTTCCAAATTATCCTCACCCACGCCCCCAGTATCCACCACCTACAAATTACCAACCCAGACCACCTCCACCAACTGCTCAACCTAGACCACCTCAAAACAACCCGAGACCACCAAGAAATCCTGATCCACCTCTTCCCCTACCACTCAGCGAAATATACCGATACCTTATCGGTATAAACCAGATAGTACCGATTCCCCTTGACCCATTTCAGCCACCATACCCCAGGTGGTATAATGCCACTGCCCGGTGTGAATATCATGGAGGGGCACAAGGGCATTCAACCGATAACTGCGGGGCACTCAGAGGGAGAGTGCACGCTTTAATCAGGAATGGGTGGTTGAAGATTGAGGGAAATGGTTCCCTCCCCAATGTTACCTCAAACCCGTTGCCCAATCATAATGCGGGCAATGGTGTAAACATGATAGAGTCAGATGGAGAAAGGTCGGCACCAGAGGTAGACAAGCTAATTCCTCACTTTGAGGAAATTCTTAGAATGGCAGTAAGGGAAGGTTACCTCCACCCTCAAGCCTCAGAACATGGGGTTGAAACGGGATGCCCTTATCATGGAGGAGCAGCTGGCCATGAGCTGCAAAATTGTGGAGAATTTAAGCAAGAGGTCCAGAACTTATTGTCCCTCAAAGTTCTGAGATGCCAGGCAAAGCCAAAGATGGAGGGCGGAGTAAATACAGCCCGACTCGGCCAAAACACCTCCACCCATAATCACAGAATTACTTTCTCACCCCCAGTATCCTCACCTCCAGTGACAATCATCCGAACCCCGCCTCAGCTCCCTGTCACAAACACCCATGCCATACCTTGGAATTATAATTTCCAAGTGTTCACCCAAGGAGCGTCAAGCAGTACATCGGCTCCTAATCTTGCTTCACCTTCAGCACCTCCAAAATCGTGCTTCACTCCTCATGAGCATTTCAAAATGACTTATGCCGGACCTACCAGCAGTACTACTCCCCAGGCTAATCCTCAGCCCGTCGCTGCCACAAAATCCTCCCCACCTGAGCAAGAAGTCGAGTTTATAACTCGGAGTGGGAGATGTTACGGGCATGAAGAAAAAGAAAAGAAGAGAGGGAAAGTAAAAATGGGAGAGCCCCAAGAGAATACAAGAGAGGAGGTTGAGAGAATGGAGAGAGGAGAACCCGTCGGGTTGAGAGAGGAAGAGGAGCTGATGCTTCAAATAATGAAGCAAAGTGAGTATGATGTGGTGGAACAGTTAAGGAAGACACCTGCCCGAATTTCACTGTTATCGCTGATTCTGAGTTCTGAGGTGCACCGTCAAGCCTTACAGAAAATCTTGGATCAGGCCTTTGTGAACCCCGACATCACACCGGGGCAATTTGAGAAGATAGTGGGACAAATCCAGGCATCCAGTTTTGTCACCTTTTTTGAAGAAGAGATAGACCATGCAGGTTTAACGCACACTAAAGCTCTACATGTGACAGTGAAATGTAAATGTTATATAGTGGCCAAGGTCCTTATTGATAATGGATCCGCACTCAATGTACTGCCTAATGCCACCTTGGCTAGACTGCCAGTTGACCGGTCCGATATACGTCAGAGTGCTATGGTGGTAAGAGCCTTTGATGGTACAAGGAGAGAAGTGCTGGGAGACATCGACTTGCCACTCCAAATTGGCGCATGCACCTTCAACGTCACATTCCAAGTGATGAACATTGAATCGGCCTACACTATGTTGCTAGGGAGGCCTTGGATCCATTCAGCGAATGCCGTTCCCCCAACTCCACACTAGAAGATAAAGTACATTATGGACGGTAAAATCATCACTGTGAGAGGGGAAAAAGCCATATTGGTCACCAAGCCACAATCACTTTCTTATGTGGAAGCTGCCGAGGAGTCGTTGGAAAGCTCCTTCCAAGCCCTCGAATTACAAGAATCTATCTCAAAAAATGAAGGGGGTATGGCTATGGTAGCCAAGGTAATGTCGAGGAATGGGTATGAAGAGGGCAAAGGCCTAGGCGCCGCATTGCAAGGGATTGTCGAACCTATACCGGCTATCCAAAAGGTAGGCCGTTGTGGTTTGGGTTATGAGGAGGACGCCCCCATGGATGGGCGATTCTGGATGAGAAATAAACTTCGGGATCAAAGATTTGATCAGAAAATTGGGAGGATGAAGGTAGTCCTGAGAATCACGGAAGTATTCACTAAAAAGGTCATTGAAAATCCGGCAGAGGTTGAAGAATCACCCGATGAACCATCCATCGATGTCATCCACTTGGATTCCTTGTATGAGGCTCTGGTCTCGCCAATAACTGAAGGGCAAGAACTGGACAACTGGACAGCAGAGGACATCCCTGTACTTAATTTCGAGTAAAGTACTTCTGGTTATCTACACTTGATCATTTTGTCCATGGTGGCAAGTGTAATATTGTAAATGGACCCTTTTCTTATGTCATAAATGTTAATGAATTAATAGCGCATTTCGTATCCAATTCTCTTTTTCTTTCCTTTTGAATTCCATCCTTATAATATAATCCATTTTCGTTCATTCAGGACCATTCATCAATTAGCACCTAATAATTTAATAGACTCAAAAATTCCTCTGGATAATTTTGAAATCCCCATAACTGCCATTATTTCAAATGATTCTGAGGTAGAACTCACAAAGGAAAGGGATGAAAGAGATGAACCTTCCCTAGTGCCTTGTGGGGATGAAACGTGCACCATAAACTTAGGCATGGAAGAAGTGAAAAGGGAACTTAAGGTTGTGGAGAATGAAGAATCAGAAGATATGATCAGTTTGCTCAAAGAATTCCTGGATGTATTTTCATGGAGCTATGACGATATGATTGGTTTGGACCCCCAGATAGTGACGCACAAAATTCCTCTAATTCCGGGGACAATCCTGGTAAAGCAGAAGCTAAGAAGAATGAACCCTGACACGCTGCTCAAAGTTAGGGATGAGGTCAAGAAACAGTATGATGCTGGGTTTCTGGAAGTAGTCAAATATCCCCAATGGATAGCTAACATTGTCTTGGTAATGAAGAAGGACGGGAGAGTCAGGGTGTGCGTTGATTACAGGGATCTTAATAAAGCAAGCTTGAAAGATGATTTCCCTCTCCCTCACATTGATGTGTTAGTAGACAATGCTGCAGGATTGGGCAGGTGTTCGTGTATCGATGGGGCATCAGGGTACAATCAAATCCCAATGGATGAGGAAGACAAGGAGAAAACTGCTTTTATCACTCAATGGGGGGTATTTTGCTATCGGGTCATGCCTTTCGGGTTAAAGAATGCTGGAGCCACCTACCAACGCGCTATGGTCACATTATTCCATGATATGATGCATAAAGAAGTGGAGGTGTACGTGGATGATATGATCATCAAATCCCGGGGAGAAGAGAGCCATGTGCAGGTGATGAGGAAAGTATTCGAGAGACTCAGGAAATATCAGCTGAAACTGAACCCTGCCAAATGCATATTCGGAGCTAGATCTGGGAAATTGTTGGGGTTCATAGTGAGCGAGAAAGGAATAGAAGTTGATCCAGACAAAGTCCGAGCCATTCAAGAGATGCCATCCCCAAAAACAGAAAGGGAGGTGCGCAGTTTCTTGGGGAAGTTGAACTACATATCAAGGTTTATTTCCAATCTCACCGCTAATGCTGAGCCTATTTTTAGACTACTCCGAAAGAACAACACCACTCAATGGGATTCAGTTTGTCAAGAGGCTTTCGAGAAAATCAAGCAGTATCTGTCCAACCCACCAGTATTGGTTCCGCCGGTGGTAGGAAGGCCTTTGATTCTGTATATGGCGGTCCAACAAAGCTCAATGGGATGTGTTTTGGGGCAACATGATAATACCGGCCGTAAGGAAAGGGCTGTTTATTACCTGAGCAAAAAGTTCAATGATTGTGAGTCAAGGTACTCTTTCCTAGAGAAAACTTGCTGCTCGTTAGCCTGGACAGCGAATCGCCTCAAGCACTACATGTTGAATCACAAGACATGGCTTATTTCCAGAATGGATCCCATCAAGTATGTATTCGAAAGCCCATTTGTACCGGAAAGGATAGCCAAGTGGCAGGTCATATTATCTCAATATGACATTGTCTATATGACCCGGAAAGTAGTCAAAGGTAGTGTGATCGCCGAACTCCTAGCAGAAAACCCTATCCAAGATTATGAAGCTCTGGATTTTGAGTTCCCCGACAAGCATATTAACGAAGTGGACTGCGAAGAAGAAGAGTCAACTGATGTATGGGAAATGTATTTCGACGGAGCTGTCAATTTGTCCGGTAATGGAATCGGAGCTGTACTGGTATCCTCGGATGGGAAACACTTTCCGATAGCAATCAAGTTGAGATTTGACTGCACCAACAATGTTGCAGAATATGAAGCTTGTGTAATGGGTCTACAAGCTGCTATCGAAATGAAGGTTAAGAAGTTGGAGGTATATGGAGACTCAGCCCTGATCATTTATCAAGTCAAAGGAGAATGGCAAACCAAGGATCCGAAGCTAATCCCATATCAGAAGTACTTACTAGAGCTGATTAAGAAGTTCGAAGAAATCTCTTTCACTCACCTTAGTCGAGACAAGAATCAATTTGCAGACGCCTTGGCCACCTTGGCTGTTATGGCTCAAATAGAAGAAGGGCAGATGACTCAGGTATTAAAGATTAAAGCAAGGAGTGAGCCGGCTTAGTGCTTCATGATCGAAGAAGAACCTGATGGTAAACCTTGGTACCATGACATCTTGCTTTACATCAGAACCAGAGAATTCCCCTTAGGGGCGAGCAAAAACGAAAAGAGGATGATTCAGAGATTAGCATTGGGATACTTTCCCAGTGGAGAAACCCTGAACAAAAGGAGCTCCAATGGCAAATTGTTGAGATGTGTGGATGCAAAAGAGGCTAAGAGAATCCTTTTCGAGACTCATGAGGGAAATTGTGCAACCCATGCCAATGGGCATATGATGGCTAAACAAATCATGAGACGAGGATATTTTTGGACTACCATGGAAAAAGATTGCGTTGAGTATTTTCGAAAGTGCCATAAGTGTCAAATCTACGCAGATCCAATAAACGTTCCACCTCACCAATTGTTCAATCTCGTTTCACCATGGCCTTTCATAATGTGGGGCGTCGATGTGATTGGTCCCATCAACCCTAAGGCATACAATGGGCACAGGTTTATCCTAGTAGCAATCGACTATTTTTCTAAATGGGTCGAAGCAACATCATATGCTCACATTACACAGAACTCATTTCTCAAATTCCTCAGAAATAATATCATCTGCCGACACGGCCTCCCCAATGAAATCATTACTGACAACGCCAAGAATTTGAATGGTCCGAAGATTCAAAAATTATGTGATCAATACAAGATCCGACATCTCAATTCATCCCCATACCGTCCCCAGATGAATGGAGCGGTGGAAGCTGCAAATAAAAATCTCAAAAAAATAATCCGGAAAATGACGATCACTTATAGGGATTGGCATGATATGCTCCCTTACGCCCTTCACGCATACCGGACTTCCGTAAGGACCT
The DNA here is from genome assembly GCF_030052815.1 of Hevea brasiliensis. Lineage (NCBI taxonomy): Eukaryota > Viridiplantae > Streptophyta > Magnoliopsida > Malpighiales > Euphorbiaceae > Hevea > Hevea brasiliensis. The sequence goes on along the minus strand of NC_079503.1, from coordinate 70,586,221 downwards.
CAACTGGTGCAACTCCTTACTCGCTGGTTTATGGAATGGAGGCTGTATTACCTATAGAAGTTGAAATTCCTTCCCTAAGGATTCTGAAGGAATCAGGGATTGATAAGTCAGAGTGGATCCAGTCGAGGTTAGATCAATTAAACTTACTGGATGAGAAGAGGCTAGCAGCAGCATGTCATGGGCAGTTATATCAGAGGAGAATGGCCAGGGCATTTAAAAAAGGGGTTCGCCCACATGAATTCCAACCAGGGGACCTAGTCCTGAAGAAAGTGCTTCCGAATCAAAACGATCCTCGGGGTAAATGTGTTAGTAGTATGCCCTAGAGCAAATCATTTAGCATGTATCTTGTACATATTTTTATTAATAAAAGACATTTCCACTTTTCCGTTTACATAATATATTTATGTGTAATAGAAAAGGTCCATTGATATTTTGTTAGAAATATTATTCTTAAGTTGTTAAGAATATGAGTGACAATATTTCTAGCACGAAGTATCATAAATAGGTTCACAATCGAGGATACTTCATAATAAGGACATGACTTATCCAAAAAGATTGTATTCATGTTTGTTTCCAAGTTATTTATATGAGATATAAATAAGATGGAATGGTGAGTCTCATGCCATATAACAAACATGATAGGCACTTATAAATGATAAGTAGGCCGAACCAGTGACACTTATGACAAGCACATGGAGTTTACTCTTGTCAATGTTTTGTCATAAATCATATCAGTGCATATAATCTTTAGACCTGAGATAGCACAGCTTATCTTGTATATAGGTAGTTTGAGTTTGATATTGCTTTCATACTTGTACTGTGTATGGGTATATGGGTATGTGTTGGCTCCTACTAGTTATATATGGAGGTAGGTGTTGATCAAGATGGAATCTGTTCCTCTAAGTAAATAGAGATAAAATCCTATGTTCATTTAATTGTTCTTGATGTTTCAAGTTCCTGCCAGACAGATAGATTTATTCAGAAAAGAGTTTCTGATGAGAAAATCTTTTTAATCAAGAACTGGAATTAAAAGAGAACATAATATTCATAGCAAATAGAGTTTGACATAAACCATGACTCCAGCTTGAGTTGGGATTTTGTAACAGAGAGATTCTAGTGCATGGTAACATATGATTATAGGTTCATTTAAGGTAAACCTTATTACTAATTGGGTGGCCATGGCATGCTATGCTAGGTGTTAACCATGGTCTATGAGGTTCATAAAATGATTTAGAGAAATCATTTATGGTAAGAAAGAGTTCTGATGATATTAAGAGTTGATATCATGTCTCATTGCCAATTAGTGATGAGCCTAATAAGTCACACACATACATAAGTTATCACCTAATTAAATATGATTTAATTAATTAATTAAAGAGTTTAATTGATTAATTAAATAGGTTTGGTTTGCAATTAGTTTGCAAAGTCCCTAGCATGACTTGAAACCAAATCTAGATTATTGGATGTATAATATAAGTTAAATTTATATTTAAAGTGTTTAAATATGAATTTAATTAATGAGAAATTAATTAATAGAGATTAATTAATTAATTTATATTTGATATAAATTAATTAGAAGAAGAAAAATAATTATTTTGGGTTGAGAACTCAAAATTAAGACACAGGGGCATTTTGGTCATTTTGCAGTGTGACACGTGGCACCATGAGATGGTGACACGTGGCACCATGAGATGGTGACACATGGCATAACACATAAGCTTGCCAAATGTTTTTTAATCATGTAAGATGATTAAAATCAAGATTACATATAGGTTTGACACTTGGCACAATGTGATTGGGTCACTTAAACCTAGAGCTAATCAAAGGGTGACATGTGGCAAGGGTTTAATGTGTTAACCTAGCTATTTAAGTGTTGTTATGAAAAAATAAAATACAACCAGCAGCCACACTCCTTGGTCACGCCATTTTGCAGCCCTCCCTCTATTCTTCTTCATCTCTCATCAATTCAAAGAGATTAGCCATCAATCTCTTGAATTAAGAACACTAGAAATTGTTTCTAGTGTCCTGTTTACATCTCTAATCTCTTAAAAGGCAGAACTTGAATTTCTAATTAATAGAAAAGGCTTTAGAAGCTGTTCAAGGGCTGTCATAGGTGTTCTTGGTGTGGACAAGCTAGAGGGACAACATCTGGTGTCCTGAAGACGAATCTCAAAGGCGCAGACACGCTGCAGTGCATCAAGAGGTTAGTGTAATCGTTCTTGATTTAATCTAGGATTCTAAAATTAATCTGATTAATTTTAAAATCTTAAATGGCAAATATAGATCCAAAAACATATTAAAAGAGTTTTAATATGTTGTTTATCATTGAAATCAAATAGATAAAAATAAATCTTGCATGATGCATGTGACCCTAGGTGAAAATTTTTGAATTCAATGGTATAAACTTGTGTTTTTCACGCTTTCGTTCCTTTAATTGGTATCAGAGCCACTATATTTTTCCATTTAGATTGTTTATTATATGATTTAATTGTGTGATTTGATCATGAGATGATTGATCCATTGCTGGTTGGATCAAGAGGTGTAGCGGCATGCTTGATGAACTCCAACATGGTGCGCATGGTTGTTATTAAATTCTGCAATTGTTGCATGATGAAAGGTTCATCATATGACTAATTAAAATGTTTAATTAGGATTTTTAATCACACAATTAAATTATGATTCAAATCAGAATTTTAAAAATTGTTTGAATGTGATTCAAATCTGAATTTTAAAAGTTGTTTGAATGTGATTCAAATCTGAATTTTTAAAGTTGTTTGAATCATATTTAAATCTGATTTTTTAAAATTGATTGAATAAAATTTAGATCTGATTTTTTAAAAAATGTTTGAATGTGATTCAAATCTGAATTTTTGAAGTTGTTTGAATGTGATTCAAATATGAATTTTTAAATTTGTTTGAATGAGATTCAAATCTAAATTTTTAAATTTATTTGAATCATATTCAAATCTGGATTTTTAAGTTGAATATGAGATATTCAATTTAATTTAAGTATGTATGTTTTATTTAATTGTAAAATAGTGATATGCATGATGGATGATCATGGACTATAAAAGACCAATGTGATTGGATTTATTTCTTTTATGTTTCTTTGGGATTGTAAATTAATTAATTTATTTTAATTTATTTTGGGCATGTATTATTAAGTTTGTAATAATTTTTGGGTTGTAATTTCATTTATTTAAGTTCTTGTAAATTCGCCTTGGTATGCCAAGGATTACTATGTAATATTGGATTGTAAGAAGTTCAAGGAGGTCAAGAGTATTGGTGGGACCAGTGGGAGGAATTCAAGATCAAGTGTTGATTATGTACTCCTTCAGCAACTCTTGTAAAATGAATGAATGAATGAAATACACCTAGGAATGCCCTGATTCAATTCTTGGTGGCTCAGAATTGAATCCCTTAGAAAGTCCATGATCATACCATATTTACTGCTTATCCATGAATGCATGAGATGTATGGATATGTATGCAATTATATGATATATGCATGCTAAATGGATAATGTGCAAAGTGAGACCTTAATAGTAATTAGAATGACCATAAAATCTTCCAAACAAATAATTAAGTTGGATATGCTATGATTAAAGTAATTATAACATAGGCCCTCCATTGGGACAATTATTTTAAGAAATTTTAAATAGTTGCATGAGATGCAATTAATTTAAGAGATTTTCTTAAGAATAATTGTTAAGCATGAGATGTTGTAAATATGTAAATGGTTTGGTGGCCAATATTGGATGTACCTGAGGACATTAAAATTATTTACATAATTACTGGCTCAATGGGATCAACTTAACTAATGCAAGATAAGTCAATAATGGATGTACCTGAGATTTTGAGCATTAGGGGCTAGGTAAAGGATTGAACCTCACATGAGATGTGATGGGCAAGGAGTTGCTCACTTATAGTTTATTGTAATTCCAATAATGGATGTACCTGAGGATGATCAATAGAATTATAAGAATTCAATCACCCACTAGAAATCCATCCAACTAGGATTTCCGTTTCCTACTTTGGAAGTGTAGGATTCACTAAGTTAGTGGGAGGACCAATTTGATTAAAAGACCATAATCATTTTGGTTAATTACATGATAAATTTACTAATTAATCTGGTTATTTTCTGCAGTTAATTTTCTGATAAAAATGAGCACAAAACAACCACCACCATCCAATATCCTTGTGTGCATACTTGATCACAATAGGTTGACAGGACCAAATCTGTCTGATTGGATGAGAAATTTGAAGCTTGTCCTGAACCTTGAACATATAGGATATGTTCTAGATTCAAATGTTCCTGGTCCCTTACCTCCAGAGGCCACACAAGAGGAACATGATACTTTGGACAAGTGGAAGGAGCATGATATGAGAGCTAAGTGTTACATGCTTGCTTCCATGAGTAATGAGTTACAGAAGCAACATGAGAACATGTAGAGTGCGAGTGAGATCCTCCTTCACCTACAAGAGTTGTATGGTGAGCAAAGCAGGAATGCTAGGTATGAGATATCTAGACAGCTATTCCGTATGAGGATGTCTGAGGGACAGAATGTTGGGGATCATGTCCACAAGATGATTCAGCTGATTGAGCAGTTAGAACATCTTGACTTCAACATGGATTTCCAACTATAGACGGATTTGATCCTTCAGTCCCTTCCTGAGTCTTTTGGGAATTTTGTGACAAATTTCCATATGACTAAACAGGAATGCACCTTAGCTGGTTTACTCAACATGCTGGTTATTGCCCAAAAGAATATGCCAGGCAATAAAGGAAAAGAGGTAGCTTTGATTGCATCTTCTTCTGCTGGAAAGTCCAACAACAAGAAGGGCAATAAGAAAAAGAAACCTCAGATTCCTGGTCCTTCCAAGAAAATAGCTAAACAGAAATGGAAGACCAAAGCTGACAAAGGCAAAGGAAAGTGTTTCCACTACATTGGCCAGAGTATAACAATCTAAATGAATGCAATGCCATGGTGAAAACCAACTCAAGCTCAAAATATATTTGGCACTTAAGGTTATGTCATGTTGCAGAAGATAGGATTACAAAATTGGAGAAAATGGGGATTTTATCCTCATTGGGCTCTGAGCCTACTCCAACTTGTGAATCTTGCCTTCAGGGTAAAATAACTAGATCACCCTTTGTTGGACAAGGGCTAAGAGCTGAAAATATTTTGGAGCTAATACATAGTGATGTATGTGGTCCATTTAAAGAAATGGCTAGAGGGGGTTTTCATTATTTTATTACCTTTACTGATGATAAACCAAGGTTTGGGTATTTGTATTTGATGAAATACAAACATGAATCTTTTGAAAAGTTCAAAGAATTTAAATCTGAAGTAGAAAATCAAACAGGAAAGAATATTAAAGCTCTTTGATCAGATCGTGGAGGTGAATATTTGAGTACTGAATTTGATGAATACTTGAGAGAGCATGGCATTGTTTCTCAGCTGACTCCTCCAGGAACGCCACAGCTGAATGGTGTATCTGAAAGGAGAAATGGTACCCTATTGGATATGGTACGTAGTATGATGAGCTATACTGATATGCCAATCTTCTTTTGGGGATTTGCATTAGAATCAGCTTTGTATATTCTGAATAGGATTCCATCAAAATCAGTTTCTTCCACACCTTATGAGATATGGCATGGAAGAAAACCAAGTCTTAAGCATATTAAGATTTGGGGTTGTCCAGCTTATATCAAAAAGCTGAACACTGATAAATTGGAGACCAGATCAGAAAAAGGTCGATTTGTTGGATATCCAAAAGATAGTTTTGGATATTATTTTTATTTGCCTACTTCACAAAAGGTTGTGATAAGTAGAGATGCCACATTTCTTAAACAACAGTTTGTTCAAGAAGGAGGCAAAGGAAGGCAAATAGAGTTAGAATTGGAGAATTCTGACCAACCAACAGATCAGATGGATATAGATCCATCTAGTCAACCAATACCCATTGATGAAACATCTACAGCTGTTCCTCGTAGAACAACTAGGGTATCTCACCCACCAGTGAGATATGGTTTTCTTCATGAAGAAGAACAAGAGTTGTCTACTCATGAAGAAGTAGATCATGGAGATGATCCACTTACCTATGAAGAAGCTATATCAGATATAGACTCTTCAAAATGGATTGATGCTATGAAATCCGAGATTGATTCCATGTATAAGAATCAAGTTTGGGATCTTGTTGACCCACCTGAAGGTATTATACTTATAGGGAACAAATGGGTTTTCAAGAAGAAAATTGGTTCTGATGGAAAGGTAGAGACCTATAAGGCAAGGCTAGTAGCGAAAGGGTTTCGCCAAAGGCAAGGAATCGACTATGAGGAGACTTTCTCGCCTGTTGCCATGCTTAAATCAATTAGGATTTTATTAGCAATAGCTACATACTATGATTATGAGATTTGGCAGATAGATGTCAAAACAGCTTTTCTCAATGGATACATTGAAGAAAACATTTTCATGGAACAACCTAGGGGATTTGAATCCCAAGATGGTTCCAAGGTATGCAAGTTAAAGCAATCCATTTATGAGTTGAAACAAGCTTCGAGGAGTTGGAACATCCGTTTTGATGAAGCCATTAAATCCTTTGGTTTTGTCAAAAAATGAGGATGAGCCATGTGTATATAAGAAGGTTAGTGACAGTGCTATCACTTTCCTTGTCTTATATGTGGATGACATACTGTTGATAGGTAATGACACAGGTATGTTGACGACTATAAAGGTATGGTTGTCAAATATATTCTCCATGAAAGACTTAGGGGAGGCAATCTATATTCTTGGAATTCACATCTATAGAGATAGAGCGAAAAGAATAATTGGTTTATCCCAAAGTTTATACTTGGAAAAAGTGTTAAAGAGGTTTAACATGCTTGATTCCAAGAGAGGATTGTTACCAGTGAGACATAGTATCCTTTTTTCTAAAGAGATGTCTCCAAAGACACCTGAAGAAAGAGATAAGATGGCCAGGATTCCATATGCTTCAGCTATTGGAAGTTTAATGTATGCAATGTTGTGTACTAGGCCTGGATATCGCATATGTCGTTAGTTTGACTAGCGGTATCAATCCAATCCAGTTTGGAACATCGATAGTCACAAGAATATTCTTAAGTACTTGAGAAGAACTATGGATTTATTCTTGATTTATGGAGGTGGAGACTTGCAATTGGATGGTTATACCGATTCGATTTCCAATCGATATCGATGATAGAAAGTCTACCTGGATATGTGTTCATTTGTAATGGAGGTGCGATCTTGGAAGAGTTCCAAATAGAGCATGACCGCAAATTCCACTATAGAGGTCGAGTATATTGTCGCATCGATGCCGCAAAGGAAGTCGCTTTGGATAAAGAAGTTCGTGATGTAACTTACAGAGTTCCTTCCATTGAGTCGCCAGCCCACTACACCGTGACAATAATGGAGCAACATACAAAGCTAAGGAACTAAGGTCTCACCAAAATCCAAACACATAGAAAGGCACTACCACATTATCGTGAGATATAGTTGGGCAAGGCGATATAGCCATGCAGAAATAACATCACCAAAATCCAAATTGATCCATTCACTAAGCTTTTGTCACAAGTTCAGTTAGACCGACATCTTGAGAAGATGGGTCTAAGGTATTGTAATGAATGGCTCTAGTGCTAGTGGGAGATTGTTAGTAGTATGCCCTAGAGCATATCATTTAGTATATATCTTGTACATATTTTTATTAATAAAAGGCATTTCCACTTTTCCGTTTACATAATATATTTATGTGTAATAGAAAAGGTCCATTGATATTTTGTTAGAAATATTATTCTTAAGTTGTTAAGAATATAAGTGACAATATTTCTAGCACGAAGTATCATAAATAGGTTCACAATCGAGGATACTTCATAATAAGGACATGACTTATCCAGAAAGATTGTATTCATGTTTGTTCCCAAGTTATTTATATGAGATATAAATAAGATGGAATGGTGAGTCTCATGCCATATAACAAACATGATAGGCACTTATAAATGATAAGTAGGCCGAACCAGTGACACTTATGACAAGCACATGGAGTTTACTCTTGTCAATGTTTTGTCATAAATCATATCGTGCATATAATCTTTAGACTGAGATAGCACAGCTTATCTTGTATATAGGTAGTTTGAGTTTGATATCGCTTTCATACTTGTACTATGTATGGGTATATGGGTATTTGTTGGCTCCTACTAGTTATATATGGAGGTAGGTGTTGATCAAGATGGAATCTGTTCCTCTAAGTAAATAGAGATAAAGTCCTATGTTCATTTAATTGTTCTTGATGTTTCAAGTTCTGGCCAGACAGATAGATTTATTTAGAAAAGAGTTTCGATGAGAAAATCTTTTAATCAAGAACTGGAATTAAAAGAGAACATAATATTCATAGCAAATGGAGTTTGACATAAACCATGACTCAAATTGAGTTGGGATTTTGTAACAGAGAGATTCTAGTGCATGGTAACATATGATTATAGGTTCATTTAAGGTAAACCTTATTACTAATTGGGTGGCCATGGCATGCTATGCTAGGTGTTAACCATGGTCTATGAGGTTCATAAAATGATTTAGAGAAATCATTTATGGTAAGAAAGAGTTCGATGATACTCAGAGTTGATATCATGTCTCATTGCCAATTAGTGATGAGCCTAGTAAGTCACACACATACACAAGTTATCACCTAATTAAATATGATTTAATTAATTAATTAAAGAGTTTAATTGATTAATTAAATAGGTTTGATTTGCAATTAGTTTGCAAAGTCCCTAGCATGACTTGAAACCAAATCTAGATTATTGGATGTATAATATAAGTTAAATTTATATTTAAAGTGTTTAAATATGAATTTAATTAATGAGAAATTAATTAATAGAGATTAATTAATTAATTTATATTTGATATAAATTAATTAGAAGAAGAAAAATAATTATTTTGGGTTGAGAACTCAAAATTAAGACACAGGGGCATTTTGGTCATTTTGTAGTGTGACACGTGGCACCATGAGATGGTGACACATGGCATAACACATAAGCTTGCCAAATATTTTTTAATCATGTAAGATGATTAAAATCAAGATTACATATAGGTTTGACACTTGGCACAATGTGATTGGGTCACTTAAACCTAGAGCTAATCAAAGGGTGACATGTGGCAAGGGTTTAATGTGTTAACCTAGCTATTTAAGTGTTGTTATGAGAAAATAAAATACAACCAGCAGCCACACTCCTTGGTCATGCCATTTTGCAGCCCTCCCTCTATTCTTCTTCATCTCTCATCAATTCAAATAGATTAGCCATCAATCTCTTGAATTAAGAACACTAGAAATTGTTTCTAGTGTCCTGTTTACATCTCTAATCTCTTAAAAGGCAGAACTTGAATTTCTAATTAATAGAAAAGGCATTAGAAGCTGTTCAAGGGCTGCCATAGGTGTTCTTGGTGTGGACAAGCTAGAGGGACAACATCTGGTGTCCTGAAGATGAATCTCAAAGGCGTAGACACGTTACAGTGCATCAAGAGGTTAGTGTAATCGTTCTTGATTTAATCTAGGGTTCTAAAATTAATCTGATTAATTTTAAAATCTTAAATGGCAAATACAGATCCAAAAACATATTAAAAGAGTTTTAATATATTGTTTATCATTGAAATCAAATAGATAAAAATAAATCTTGCATGATGCATGTGACCCTAGGTGAAAATTTTTGAATTCAATGGTATAAACTTGTGTTTTTCACGCTTCCGTTCCTTCAAAATGGTCACCAACCTACGAGGGACCCTATGTGGTTAAAAAAGCATTCTCTGGTGGGGCCTTGATCTTGACCCACATGGATGGTGAAGAATTTCTAAGACCTGTGAATGCCGACACCGTCAAAAGATACTATGCCTAAAAAAAAAAAAAAAAGAGTAGGGGTGAAAACCCGAAAGGGCGCTTCTAGCAAAATGTGTGAAAGAAGGCGAAAACCCTCGAAGGGCGCTTTCTGCAAAATGAGTAAAGGATGAAAACCCGAAAGCGCATCCTAAAAGAGTGAGCTAAAAAAAAAAAAAAAATCTAGGGGTGAAAACTCGAAAGGGCATCCCAAGAACCAAAAGGGAGAAATAAAGAAAGGAGCATGAAACTGAGAAGGGAAATAAATCGTCATGGCATGAGACTTCAGAGTACTGGAAATAATGGCAGTTAAGGGATTTCAAAGCTAGCCACAAGGAATATGTGAGATCTATCCTTGTACCCGTTTTCTTTGAAACTATACCTTTGTTTCTTAAAACCATAATAAAGTTAAACTTTATTCACTTTACTTTTATCTTCTCGTGCACTCACTTTTTAATATTGTCCTTCTTCAATCTCTTTATCTAATACGCTATTAATCATTTAAAATTTTGCCGTAAGATTAGGATTTGAAAATTGATAACCTCATGTACTTTGCTATGAGATTTGTAAGAAATGGCCTAAAAAAAAAAAAAACTTGGAAGGACGCTTCTAGTCAAATGGGTGAAAGGAAAGTGAAAACCCACAAGGGCGCTTTTCGTAAAATAAGAAGAAAGTCGGGAACAGAAAAGGGGCATCCGAAGAAATGGGGTCGTAGGTCAAAGTCTTGCAACTCGTCCTCCATTAATCATCGACTTTCGGTATCCTGTTAAGTACACTTCATCAGGGAGGAACTTCTCGTGTCGAGATTAGACTTGCTTTGTAAGTTGATTTTAATTTTCAGCATTTTAAATTTCCTGTTATCAACCTCTGGTTCCTTGATCTGAGTTGATTTTAATTTTTAGCATTTTAAATTTCCTGTTGTCAACCTCTGGTTTCTTGATCTGAGTTGATTTTAATTTTCAGCATTTTAAATTTCCTGTTATCAACCTCTGGTTCCTTGATCTAAGTTGATTTTAATTTTCAGCATTTTAAATTTTTTGTTCTGGTTCCTTGATCTAAATTGATTTTAATTTTCAGCATTTTAAATTTCCTGTTGTCAATCTCTGGTTCCTTGATCTAAGTTGATTCTAATTTTCAGTATTTTAAATTTCCTGTTATCAACCTCTAATTCCCTGATCTAAGTTGGTTTTAATTTTTAGCATTTTAAATTTCCTGTTATCAACCTTTGGTTCCCTGATCTAAGTTGATTTTAATTTTCAGCATTTTAAATTTCCTGTTATCAACCTCTGGTTCCTTGATCTAAGTTGATTCTAATTTTCAGTATTTTAAATTTCCTGTTGTCAACCTCTGGTTCCTTGATCTAAGTTGATTTTAATTTTCAGCATTTTAAATTTCCTGTTGTCAACCTCTGGTTGCTTGATCTAAGTTGATTTTAATTTTCAGCATTTTAAATTTCCTGTTATCAACCTCTGGTTCCCTGATCTAAGTTGATTTTAATTTTCAGCATTTTAAATTTCCTGTTATCAACCTCTGGTTCCTTGATCTAAGTTGATTTTAATTTTCAGCATTTTAAATTTCCTGTTATCAACCTCTGGTTCCTTGATCTAAGTTGATTTTAATTTTCAGCATTTTAAATTTCCTGTTATCAACCTCTGGTTCCCTGATCTAAGTTAATTTTAATTTTCAGCATTTTAAATTTCCTGTTATCAACCTCTGGTTCCTTGATCTAAGTTGATTTTAATTTAAGTTGATTTTAATTTTTAAGCATTTTAAATTTCCTGTTAATCAACCTCTGGTTCCTCGATCCAAGTTGATTTTAATTTTCTAGCATTTTAACTCCTGTTACCAATCTCTAGGTCACTAACTTAAGTAGGCTTTAGTTTCCTAACCTTGAACACCTAATCGCCCAAAATATGGGTCTGAATCTTTACATAATTCCTACACGGGAAAATTTTTCCCTTTAATAGAAATTATGTAAAGAGGGGCAGCTGTCGACACCACATTTTGGCCGATCCCCAGAATCAATAAATTTCGAAACCGATCCCCAGCATTAAGTCTCCCTTTGCCAGCCAATTACATTTCCGATCTCTCTTTGCCGGACAACCACATTTCCGATCTCTCCTTAAAAGGAATCGAATCAATACTAAGTCCCCATGTCATTTAAAGCCTCACCGATCTCTCTAACCAATTGTCAAATCTCCTGACTAGTCAATTACATTCCTGATCTCTCTTGTCAAACGAAATTGAACCAACACTAGATCTTTATGTCACCAGTTTTATTGTCGATCTCCCTTTTAAAAGTTTAGGAATAATCAAGTTAAGGTTCCAATCCGGTTTAATGATGATCCCGATCTTAAGTGTTCAAGCCAAATTTCCAATTTTAATCAAGTCCCGTTTAGCGTTAGTTCCCTGCCGATCTCATACTTATTGTGTTTTCCGAACTCTTACACTTAGATTAATAATCACTTTTAGTTGTTTTAATATGCTCAGACAATCAAGTGCTTAAGTAATTTAGAGATTTTTCGATCACATCCATTCACTGAACAAAAGGGAATTTCACTTCATATTAAAATTTGTACAAGTCATTCGGCTGGAGGATTACCCCCAGCCTGATCTACATTTTGCTCACTTCCTCTCTCACCCTCAGCCTCCTCCTCGCTTTCCTCTTCGTCTTGGGGAGCCAGGTCGACCATCCAGGAGAAGTCCTCCTCGGGATAACGCTTCTTGAGCTCGACCAAGAGATCCTTGTGAGCATTTACATAAGCGTCGGCCTCCCTTGTTACCGCCTCTTCCTCTTTCGCTTTGAGCTCCTCAGTGAGGTGAGCAACTTCACCAGCCCGGAGTGCCTGGACTTCCTCAAGAACATGATCTCGCTCGGCCAGAACATGAGCCTGCTCGGCCAGCTTGTCCTCGTAGAACTTTATCTGCCCCTCAATTTTAGATATGTAGTTCTGAGCGGATGAGAGTTGGGATCAGAGGGAAGCCACTTCATGACCCATCTTCTCGACCTCCTTACCCAGGCAGTGAGCCTTCTCCCGGACGATGTGCTGATTCACTAAGCACTCCACATTCAGGCTCATGGATCGGGTCAGGATGTCATCAAGATTGTCCGGGGACAGCCTGTCCCGATCCTCCAGAAGGCAGATAGAAGCCCCCAGAACCTTAGCCAAACCCGGATTCTCCCGAACAGTTCGGTTCTTCTCCAGGGAATGGATCAGCACCTAATCACCGCGGGAGAGGGTCCTTGAGGTAGGTTGGGAAAGACCCCCTTCCGCACTCGAAGCAACCGGAGGAGGTGGAGGCAGCTCTTCTTGGCGAGGAGGAGATCGGATCACTTCTACCTTGGGGATCGGCTGCCCCGAAGGTTGAGATGAGCCCCCTTGCATTTCCTCAGCTTCATGCCTGGGTGTCTGGAGCAGCTCAGATCGCTTCATCTCTCGCACTTTCCGGGAGACCTCTCTCTTTCGCTTCCGGCTCTCCTTGGAAGCTTCGCCGCTTGCCATGCCTGCACAAAGAAGAGGTCAGTGAGATCGCTAAGGTCCAAAGATCTGAGATATAGAAAAATACCGAGGCTGAGGTCAGAGAGCTGAAGCCCGCGATCTTCACCAGTGATCAACTCCATTGTCCAGTGATGCAGTTCGGCAGTCACTGCATCCAAACAAGAGAACTTCTCTCTGGCCGCCTGATCTTTCATCTCCATCACCATCAGGCCTTCTTCCCTATTTAGGGTGAGGCACTTCGGAAGTACGGGGCTCTAGTGCAGCTAGCTGCGAGGAAAACCTTCAAAGCCGTTTGGAATTTTGCTCCTAAGGATAAAGAAGTGGTTCTTCCAATTCTTCAGGGAGGAAGGCAGATCGGTAAAAAGCCCACAATGTGGTTTCGCCTGGAAGAACCAATACTCGTCGTCCTTTCGACGAGTTAATCTATGTAGTTTGGCGAATACTTTAGCCGTAGGACAGAGTCCCTTAGCTTGGCAGAGGCCTCGGAAGGCTACTAAGATTCGCCACGAGTTCGGGTGAACTTGGGCGATGCACACTTGGTGAAATTTTAGGACTTCTTTGAAGAATTCATCGAGAGGGAACCGCAGTCCGGCTTTTAATTGCTCCTCGTATACCATGATCATGTCGTTCTCTTCGAAGAAGTGATCGGCTCGAAGATCGCCGTGACACTTAATGAGTTCGAATGAATCAGGATGAATGTTGTATTCTTGGCTGAACGATTGTAGGTCAGTTTCTTGAAGAATTGATGGCAGCTCGTCCATGGGAAGATTTTCCCTCCTTGAAGAAGGTACATGCCTTGATGGTGCTGCTTGTCCCTAGGCTGGAATGGAGACCCTAGGAGGTTCAGGTCGCTTGCTTGGTCTGACTACCTCCACTTCATCAGACGACCACGAGATCTGAATGGAAGGGGGGCTTGCTGCTCTCTGACCCTCGGCACCGCTCATTTTCAAAGGAAATAAAGAATTTAAACTAAAAGAAGGATCAAAACCCTTACCGGAGCTTGATCGGTGTAGAAAAAACTTGAGAAATCTAGAGAAATCGAGAGAATTTTGGAATTGCTCGTGGGATGTTGAAAATAACATAAGAGAGCAACTGGCTGACCCATCCCCTATTTATACCCGTCTGAGCATTTAATGCTCACAGTGTTCCAGGCGGTGCATCGGTTAGCGGGATTCGCCAGCTTTTCTGACACGTATCACGAATATTCCAGCAATTCCATCGGCTAGTTATAGATCGGTGAATTAAAGCTGATCGGTTAAGGGTTGTTCAGTTAGGGACCGGATCGGATAAACACATCAGAGATCGGAAAATAGTCAATGCAACAATTATAAAAATGATAGTGGTCAAAATAAAATTTTATTTCCTAAAAGGTCGGATTACATCATTTGGGCGATCTCTAGAGATCGGACTACATAAAAGTTGAATTACATCATTTGGGCGATCTCTAGAGATCGTATTACATAAAAGTTGAATTACATCATTTGGGCGATCTCTAGAGATCAGATTACATTGAAGGTCTGATTACATCGTAGGGGGGATCTCTAATAAAGACCTATGTCAAAGCCTAGTCTTGTGGCTGAATCAAAAGATGTGTTTGATCGGGAGACCGACCATTGACATCGGATAGATGTACAGCTTAGATGGGGTGATTATGACTCTGATGAGGATGGAGAGTCATATCCACTGTCATCGACGAGCAGAATGTCGGGGCCCGTGGTGAGGAGCCAAATGAACTTCAAGGGGTGATCACCGATGTTAAGGGGAATATTAGCAGTCTTCTCGCCCGAAATCAGTTCACCGATTGTATCGGTCGAACGATTCGAGATCGACACGATCGAAGTCCTCGATCCAGAGCAGTAAGTTAGTCCGGTTCTCTAATTGTCATCAAATGAGGTTATCATAGTTCTCCGATTACCGGGATCGTAAATTTTCAGTCGGGGAATAAAAAGAACAATCGAAAAAAGATCAAAAGTGGCCACCATGGCCGGGGCAGCTAGAACAGGAAATGTGAGAAGGA
The DNA here is from genome assembly GCF_030052815.1 of Hevea brasiliensis. Lineage (NCBI taxonomy): Eukaryota > Viridiplantae > Streptophyta > Magnoliopsida > Malpighiales > Euphorbiaceae > Hevea > Hevea brasiliensis. Next base: position 70,570,820 of record NC_079503.1, on the reverse strand, counting down.
AAGAGGAGAAAATCAAATGCGGAGGAGTTTCCCGTTGAAGGTATATATATATATAGGGTGAGTCTGAGCATTTATTGCTAGTAGAAAATGAAATGAACGCCTCGGAAATCGAAGGAATAAATGCTTTGACCAGACCAGACCAGATAAAGGAGAAGACCGGAGTGACAGAGATCGGAAGAAGGGAGGCTGGCACAAAAGATCGGAAGAGCATCATGTTGGAAAGACCAGAAAGGAGGAGAGATCGGAAAACAAAGAGAATAAAACGCCTACCGCTGTCGTCATAATCAGAGCCGAGGTAGTTAAAGCGTTGCAGATGAAATCTCCACCGCACGCCCCAGAATCACCCGCATTACTGACATGCGCCAGAGTATGTCATGACAGTGCTGTACATCCTAATCTCCACCATTGATCTTACTTGTAAGGACGAACTCGGAGCCCTTGGATCAAAGAAGAAGACGACAAGACCAGCGCCTTTCACTCCTAGCCCTTGGATCGCTCTTGACAAGAAAATTTTGGGCCGTCAGATTAGAAGAGAGAAAGGACAAATATTGCGGAAGGAATCTCAGCCGTTCGTTCTGATTCTCTTTAATTCCCAAGCCTCAGATCATGCCCTTTAAAATCCTGACCCTCCATCTCCCTCAAAACAAATCCTGACCCTTCATGGGGAGCACCTGGTTCCTATAAATACCTGCATGAAAACTGTTCAAGAGAGGACGGAAAAATAGTGAATATAGCGGAAGGACTCTGAAACTTAATTCAGTTCGTTAATCTGTTATTTTTGAGCTTTCATAAGAAAAACTTTTGAAACCAGTTTTCTGAAATATTTTCTTGCAAAGGGATTTTTGAATACTGAAACTCTCCATTTTCAGTGTGATTCATTATCCGGTGACACTCTCACTTTCTGTCTTTGTTATCTTTATTTCCACTCCCGTTGTTCAAGCTCAACTTCATTCAAACTTGGTTATTCTTTTGACTTGACTGCATCCTTCATTTCAAGACGAACCTTAGTCTTCCGGTTATCAACCCGCAGTCCTATTACGATTTGTGATTCCATACTTAGTTTGGTAGATTCGGCTCCCTACAGGTGAGTGCTTATATCGCTACTTTATCAAGAGTTCGCTTTATTTCATGTATTTCCTTTATTTTTATGTTCGTAATTTTCTCCAAGTTTATATTGTGCTAAAGAACACGAAGAAGGTTATTCTCGAGTCTACTTCCTTGTTGATCAGTCCGTTCTTTTTTGTTATTTCTCAATGTAAGTCTACTAGTCCCGAGTAGAGTATAAGTGGTTGGATAAAATGTAGATAACTATATCTTAAGGGTCTCTTTAAAATAATGAAAGGTCTGAATGATAAGTCAGGAAAATAGTAAGGCCGAATCACTAGAATAACACGAAAGACAATTGTGTAAGACGTCACGAGGCAGAGTAAAACCGAACCTTAGATAAATAAATGGAATAGATCGGGTATCAAAAGGTACTGGTAGGGCGACCATATAGGAAGGTCGGAAAATTCAGTTCGGTATCCCCTGTCTAGTCACAAGGTACCAATGAGTTAAAAGAAGCCTTATTCCGATCCCCGACATCTTTGAATGCCAGAACCCTTAGTCTTAGGCTCTTACGGGATGTAACTGTAATCAAACTTCGAGAGGTCGAAAAAATCCTTATCCGACTCCCATTAATATAAAAGAGATCGGAGGAGAGTTCTTATCCGATTCTCACCTAAAAATTCTAATAAATATTTTAAAGAGATCGGAGGAGAGTTCTTATCCGATTCTCACCTAAAAATTTTAATAAATATATTAAAGAGATTGGAGGAGAATTCTTATCCGATTTTCGCCTAAAAATTTTAAAGAGATCGGAGGAGAGTTCTTATCCGATTCTCACCTAAAATTTTTAATAAATATTTTAAAGAGATCGGAGGAGAATTCTTATCTGATTCTCAAGCCTAAAAATTTTAATGAATATTTTAAAGAGATCAGAGGAGAGTTCTTATCCGATTCTCAAGCCTAAAAATTTTAATAAATATTTTAAAGAGATCGGAGGAGAGTTCTTATCCGATTCTCAACCAAAATTTTAATAAATATTTAAAGGAGATCGGAGGAGAGTTCTTATCCGATTCCCAAATTAAATTTTAACAAATACATAAAATGATCCCCTAAAATAAAACTAATACGCAACAGCAACTCACTAAGGTTGTCTCATTTACTTATGTATCTGGGTAATCCGAATTAGTGAAAAATCAAATATTCCTTTTTGTCAAAAGGATTAACATTTACATTCAAACCCTCATAACTATCAATTCTAATTTATAAAGAACGTGAAGTTAAATCTGCTTACCCTCATTGAGGGACGAGATGGGGTGCCTAACACCTTCCCCACCCATTTACGAACCCCGAACCTAGAATCTCTGTTTTTGAAGTGGTTTCATTTTAATTTGTTTTCGCAAATGGTTTTTTTTAATTTCCCTCAAAATTAAAGTGGCGACTCCTCACTCTTTCCCATTTCGGTAAGGGTTCATCCAGGCAACTGCAAAACATCTTGCGACACAGAACATTGTAAATAGTTTTGCAAGAAATGTAAATATTATATTTAAAAAAAAAAGTAAATCTCTTGAGTATAAAAAGGAAATTGATTCTTGGAAGAGTAGAGTGTAGTGCTTGAAAATGTAATGCAATAAAGGTAAATACAGAGTATGACTGAGCTAAATTGAAATTGATATTTACTTACTAAAGATGTAAAGTGCAATGAACAATAAACTTAAATATACTGAAAGCTGAATTAAACTTCCGAAAGCTTGCTAATTGAACTAAGGAATTGATATTAAAAAATAAAGTTTTGTTATTGTTGTTGGATTGGGGAGCGGGCTTCATGTTGAATCTTCTGCTCCTTTTATACAGCTACTCTTGCTTGTTTACGCTCACAGTTGCAGTAACTACCATTGAATTCATGCCACTAACTCCACTACTTCTGTTGACTAGCTCAAAGTAACCGTCTAACTTAGTCATCATTCTTGGGTTATGGATAATGGGTTTGGATCTAGATTATTGATAATGGATATGAATCTGCATTATGAGGAATGGCTCATAACCATGAGTTATGGATCGAGCTCTCCACATGGAACTTTTTATGTATCTTAATTAAATTTAATTTTTAAATCCAATAAATTATCAGCTCAAAACTCAAAATTCAAATATGCTGCAAACAATATGAGTGATAGATTTCAAAATTTAACTTGCTACTGTCCAAGTAAAATTAATTAAAAATTGTATTGTTTACACTAAAAAAAGTATTTTTTTTTTAAATTCATGAGTAATAAAATAAGGTTTTTTTTATAGAATTAATTTAATTAATTTTATTGCATTAATCCATATATATAAAATGCAGACTAAGAGTCTGATACATGATATTCTCTCTTATAATATTGTCACGTATCTAACAAGTAACATTCTTTTATATAGTATTACCAAGTGACATTTTCTATTATATGTAAGTTCTAAATTATTTAATATTTACCCTATTAATACTACAATAAGTAGTAATTATTATTATAAGGTAACTTATAATATATTAACATATATATTAATTATATATATTTATATTTATATTACATGTAGATAGATTTTAATTATTTCTACTATGAAATCTTTATTAAAAAGTTTGAGAGATAAAAGTAATAAAAATAATATTTGAAATATTAATAAAAAATTTAAAACATTATATTATTTTTATATATTAAAATTAAAAATATATATATAAATTAAAATTATTAATAGTCACAGACAAATAATTTCTAATTTAATTATGAATTTGAAATAAATATTTAAATATTATTTTTTAGTGGTTATCAGATATTTAATCATACAAGTTATTAACAGGAAGTTATAAAGAGTTATATGTAAAAGTGAGAAGTTACTGGAAGTGGTGCACGGTAATTGCCCGGACATAGGAAGTGAGAATGTGCAGGTTTTTGAATTTTGCAGGTGCAATTATAAATAGCAGCTGTTGTGCAATGGAAAATCTTCAACTAATCAACCAATCAATCCATCAACAGATTTCAACGATTTATCTTTTTCTTATTTGTCATTTATTTTTTTAAACCTTGCATTTAATTTTTAATTTCCAAACTTGGGACTCAATTTCAACAAATTAATATAAATTCTCTTTAATTTAATATAAATTTATTATGAGATTTTAATAAAATTATGTTTAATGTAGTTAAATTTTTGTAATTATTAAAAATCAAAAAGCGTATAATTGATGCATTCAATACCTAGTATGTCCTTATTTTCCTAAGCTATTAGCGAATCAAGTTATTTGTACAGCAAGCACGTATGATTTGCGGTTACGGGTGATGACCTAGACGCATATCAGCAGAATTTGGTTTAACACAAAATATAGTTAATTAGTGTGTGTATATATATATATATATATATATATATATGCTTTACAAGTACCTGTCATATGTACTTGCACTCTTAACTTTTTCTTGTTCATATTAGTTCTTTATATATAAAAAATATATTGGAAGATGATGGCCTCCATCTTCGATCTTCTATAAAAATTTTGCCATATTCTGTTGTTGAATGATTGGTCTTTATAGGATCCCCTTAACTGCCAGCACTTGTTATATTCTTTATGTTATAAAGTATTTTTGTTCCCATTTGTAATATATATATATATATAGTGGGGTTTAGTTCATTTAATTACAGGACGACAAGAGTTGAAAGTCTTTTGGTGTCTAATAGAAATAGCAAATTCCAGTCCCATGTGAGAGTGTGCATTGAGATGTTGTCAGGCGTAATCGTTGATGTAAATTAGCCAATTTTGCTGCGTCATATCCATGTGAGCAACTACTTCACTCCAGCGTTTATCCTGCAGCGCATGTGCATGATTTGGTCTAACGTTTGTTTGTGCTTAAAAGTTAGTTAATTGCTTTCATCTATTTATTCATCAAATTATTAAATTCTGCTCTTCCATCAAGCATGATTTCCACTAACTCTTTCTCTTCCCTTTCTCTCACACATATACATTGATTATGATGATAAAAGGATTTTTCTATCCACCATGAACTTCAGGAAAATTATACAATATAATAATTTCATTATAATAATTGATTGTGATAGGTTTCATATAAATCTCATTATAATCAACAGTTATAATAAAACTGATGTGTGTACATCGATTTTATTAAATAAAAATTTAAACTGAAGACATAAAATATATGATAGGACTAACTTGTTAAAATTATGGATCTCACATATTTATATTTTAAATCAATAGTAAATTGAGTCTATACAAAATTCTTTGAAGACAAATATTCTCAAGACTACCAACATATCCAAATATATGGTTTTTAAATTAATTTAAAGCTATTCTTTCGCATCAATTTGTTGTATTTGAATAAAAATTATTCCTTTTACTTATCAACCATAGTTCAATTTTACTAGATGCATCACTGTATGATTATTAAATATGGCTAGCTTTACTCTTAATTTTCATGGGTCTATATTTGTACATAGAGCTCAAAGCCTACAGGGTTTAAAGGCTTTGAGACCATTATAAAAGAAAATTTAGAAGGTTAAATTTATAGTTGAGGACATTAATATGATTTTATATTACATTTTCATATAGCAGCCCGATTTGGGTAATGCTTAGGGTATCATCTTCGAAGTGATTTTGAGTTTGTCCTTTCTTGGATTGAAGGCAAAAATGAGGGGCTATGGAAGCTAAACAACCGGATAAAATTAGCCTTAAATCTAGGCCTGAGCAGTTTTTGGCGTGAACTAAAAAATTGAACCGAACTAAGTCATTTCAGTTCAATCAGTTCGATTTTTTAATTCTATTGGTGAGGTTCGATTTGAAACTTTTAGTATATTTATTTTCGGTTCGATTCTATTTTTTATCGTTAAAACCAATAAAATCGATTAAACCAAATAGTAAAATGACCCAAGTAATTTTTTGGCTCAAAATGCATAAGTCTCAATGCTCTTATCCAGTCCAATTATTCATTCAAGCCTAGCTCAGAGAATAGAAATTAATCTAAAACATTTTTGGTTTAATGCAACGAAACTGAACTGAATCAAACCATTATTTTTCGATTTGTTTCGATTCGATTATTCTTAAATAATCAATTTAATTCGATTTACTTTTTTTAATGATTCGGTTTTTCGGTTTTTAGAGTTTGATTTAGTCCAGAATTGAATCGACCGAATGCTCCCCTACTTAAATATGAAAACTTCACTACCCGAGAGGTTAACCATACCCCCCGAGAGGTTAATTACATAGATGACACTCTTGATAAACGAGGACTATCTCATAATGAGGACTTTGTCGCCCTGGTTTAGATCTTTGGTATAAGGTTGCATCAAGTTGTTTGATGGATTATCGGGTCTGATGGTTTTCCTTTTTCATTCTTGTATTGCTCTTACTGTTAGGTTTTCTTAGCATTTCTAGCCTAGGTTGGACATTTGGTAGCAAAAATTTCAAAATACAATAGTGGTATATGTACGTGACCATTGATCATGAAGTTCCCATGTGAGTTCTATGATAATCAATCTTCATGTTAATTGGCTGGCGTTTGCTAATTTCCTAATCAATTTTCATTAAAAAAAAATAATCTTGCTTATCAAAAAATAAACTATCTACAATAACGACATCTATGAAACTAAAATTAAGAGGATATTTAGCTTAATTTATAAGTCAGTCTAACTTACTTATAAATAAAAATTCATAAGTAAAATAATATTTAATTTGACTTATAAATCAATCACACCTATTTATAAATAAAAAAATTATAAGAAAAATAATATTTAATTTGATTTATAAATTAAAAAACTACTTAAAATATGTACCTTTACTTATTACTATTATTTTATAATTACTCTTTATAAAAAAAAATTATATTATTTTGATATTTAAAAAAAAATGGCAGCATCACCCCATTTTAACAAACTCCTAACCATTTAAAAATATCATATATCCAATTTGGTCATTTTCACAAATAAATAACTTTTAAGCACATATTAATTAAACACATTAAATTATTTAAAAATAAGTTTTAAGTAATTTTATGTGACACTAAATTAGTTATTTTTAAATTGACTTATAATTTAAAAAATAAATTTTAAATAAAAAATTAAAAAGACCTCTAAGAATCATCCTTCTCTGTCATGGTGGGCCTTTCCCAGAAGCGATTTTATCCATAGATCAACCAAGTCGTAATCTCAAACAATCACGACCACTGCCACCAAAGGGAGAATCCAATGATTGCATTCCTTATGCTCCCATAGGACCCAAAACCCTTTGTCATCTCAATTTCTCCAAACCCAAATTTCACTCTCTCTGTCTTAATTTCCCAGAACCTAAACACAGTTCAAAATCAACAATAGAAAATTAGAAAATCCATAACAATGCACAGGTCCATTTTACATTTGATTAATCAAAACTAGAGCATAGCACAAGAAGATTACTGAAAATTTACCTACAGAGACACCAATATCAGTGTCAGCGATCTGATTCTTTTAAGGCTTTCTATCTAAATGAGCTGCCATCCACTTCGTTCCCAGAGGTCCTTTCTTGGCTAATATAAACATCTCTTACACAAATATATATATATACACAACAGACTATCTTTAATTAGAGTTCGCTAAAACCTGCACTAAAATCCATTGACAACTCAAAAGCTAATAAAACCCCAACTTCACCACAACAACAACAATGGCAATTAGCTTCCAAACAATCCGTACTTTTTGGAGAATGAAGAGGGAAGTGATGAAAGTTGGAGGCAATTTGATTTCTAAGAATGGGAACCATGAGATTTTTTTTTTAAGAGTTATGAAGGAGGTTGTGAAATTGAATTGATGACTATAATTTAGACAACTGAAGCAGCGACTCTGCGCATTGTGACTACTAGAGAGGTCTCTCAGAGTTTTGTTTCACATAGCCACCTCTAACAACACTATCTGACACTGATAATTGGGACACACTCATCGGCAGCATTTGAAACTAACGCATGAAACTCAATAGCTTCAATTCCTCAATCTTCCTTTCTTCCATGTTTCGAAGGACTTCATGTTGTTTTAATATTTTGGTCTTGGGTGATAAAGGTCAGTGAAAGGGGGATGGATTCAGTACTTGGAGGGAGATGTTTACAATAATTTTATTATTCACTAAATCAATATTTTGAAAATTCTAAATTACAAATTAAAGTTAAAAAATGATCTCATTAATAGCGAAAAAAAAAAAGTAGAATGATGGAATTAAGCCATATTTTAATCTTGCGAATAAATCATGCTTGTCAAAATTCATATAGTCTGAATAGTTTATCGTATAAAAATCCCTCAAATCCTCTAATTTTCTACAAAATATTAATGACATAATTACTGAATTATAATGTAATAATAAATAAAAATAATAATAATTATATCCAAACGTTCTAATTTTAGACTACCTATCCCAATTTTTAATATTATAACAATTAAAACAAAAATCTAAAAAAAAAAAATTATAGTTAAAGTATTGATTAACAAAATGACTAGTTTTGTAAGATTTGAATATAATTTCTCTCATTCTTAAGGATTAAGATATATAATACAAAATTAAAGTGTTGAATATATTTATGAATTGACGAAAAGGTTTAACCTTTTACATTGAATTGGCTTAATAATTAAATTATTTTTAAATTCCAATCAACGCTACTTAAGAAGAGATTTAATTTTGCTTAAATTAGAAAATAAAATTAGAATGTTGGAATTCCAGAAAAATTCTCTATATGGATAAATAATTAATACATGGAGGAGTGGCTGAAGACATCAAGTGGAACAAGTTGGATGTCACTCACAGCCGCGGATGAAATTCAAGACATTATTATGTCATCAAAATGGATTCTTATTATCGATTTTACATATGGATATGTATAATGGAATCATATTCAGAACACTCTCACATCCACCTTCACAATAAAAATCAATAAATGATAAAAAAAAAAGGGTAATAAAATTTTTACCAATTAATATTTTTAAATAAACATTATATATGTATATATTATCCAAATTAACTGAAAAGTGTATTTAATGGGTATCCAGAAAATTTTATTGGAGAGGTAATGTGCACATCATAGATATTAGTGTATTAAAAAATTGGGCATACTTAATTATAATTTGCGGGGGTAATTTTATAAAAACAAGAGTAATATATGCCCAATATGCAAGAAAATTATAAGAAAAATTATAAGATATTCCTAGTGCATAAATTATTAAAACATCATATACTCACAAGAATTTAATTATTCCATGAATTTTAAAATGTAGGCTCCATCTCATTCTGAAGAAAAGGAGTATATGCTACTTCATATGTATATATTGTGCTTATTAAAATATTGTAATATAATTATATTTATGATTTAATAATATAATTTCATAAACAAATAATACATGAAAATTTTTTATGAATAGTAATGGCAATTAGAATAATTAAATGGGACAATCTCTTAAGAATAAATGATTTATTAAAAAAATTATAAATAGTCTCCTTAAAAATAGTTTAATTTTTTTATTAAAAAAATATTTTCTGTAATTTTTTTAGTGTTCTAAATATAAAAAAATATATATATATATTTTTAAAAAATATTTTCTAAAAAAAAAATGAGCTTTAATTTAATAATTTTCAAATATTATGATAAAATAATATTACGGTCAATTTTCATATAAAATACTGAATTTATCTCTAATGTAATTAAAGACAATCCTGAATTAAAGAGTAATAAAAAAAATGTATAGTTCTTTATATTATATTACCTAAAATTTAAATTCGAATTAATAAAATTGAAAGCAAATCTCCATCTTAACTGAAATTATAGAAGTATAATTTAAGCGGCGGTGGTCACCATGGCAGATGCCATGTGGAAGCAAGCTGAGCACATGCCGCCGCAACAAGCTTTGTCAGGAGGCACTTTTGCGGTTTGTTTCAGCATAAAATAATTTGTCTATGAAAAATGATTTTATGAAATATTTTTTAAAAAATAAATTATTTAGTACTAAAAATTAAATAGAAAATATTTTCCAAGTGTTTGGTATACATTTATAATGAACTTGAAAATTATTACGAGATAAAATATTATATATAATAATTATGTAGATAATAATAAATAATTAAGTAAAGTAAAGTATTTAGTTAATGTGAATAAAAAAGAAACACATTAAAAATATTTTACTTTTTAGTGCATCAACTCAATACGAATAAGATTATTTCTAATTCATTAAGTTATATTTAAAAAAAATAAATTTTTATTAAATTAAATTAATACACCAGAAGCCAAATAGCTATGAAAAATCGCTTCTTATTTTCAAATTTAAAATTATTTTTTTAATAAGAAAATATTTTTCTCTTAATAATAAAAATTATAAAAAATTATTTTTTAAAAAATATTTTTCCTAAAATAGATGAAATTTTAATTACCAAATTAAATTACATGAATGAATTTGCATGCTCAGGCACGTGCCATGCACCTGCTTTCCACTAAATATATTTTCTTGTGTGCGCACATGTGATTCTCCTCATTAGCACTTAATTCTCTTTTACTTAAATATTTTATTTTAGTAATATTTTTTAAAAAATGCTTTGAAATTTTTTAATACTTCAAAGTACAAATGAAAATATACACTAATGCATGCGCACTTAGGCATGTGTAGGTAGAAGATTATATTTGGGGGCATTCGAGAGACAATGCTTGCCACCTTTTTCTACTATTAGAAATCCAATTCTCCTCACTTTCTCTCTTGTGCACCACACACACCCCACTGCAAATCATTTTTTTTTCCAGTATTTTTGAAATAGTCATCAAAATATAAATTGCGAATTTTATTTATTATAAAATTATAAAATTTGTTAAAATTAATGGAAATAAATGAATTTTAATTCAATAATATTATAATCATTTCTAAAATTATAAGATCTGGAATTTAAATTATAGTTGACAGCCAAATAAAAAAAATACTAATAATAAAAGACCTTGTTTGCTGGACTTTTATCCTTGTGCATGCAGCATCCATTAACACTTGTATAAGTATAAATACATGCCACATGCTAAACCTAATTCCATCTCAAATCACACTTAGCTAGGTTGTTATTACAACTAATGGCTAGAGCTAACAAAATCACCACATTTCTCATTTTCCTACTTTTCAATTTGCTACTCACTTATCAATCTCTAGCAAAACAAAGAAACCCTAATACAACATTGATTCTTGGTCTCACACATTCTAGGGCTTCTCTTCCTATCCCAAGTGCTTTCACCAACTCAAGAAAAAGACCAACACAAGCTTTAGACATGATGGAGCCATTGAGGGAAGTAAGAGATGGGTATTTAATATCTCTAAACATGGGTACCCCTCCACAGGTGATTCAAGTTTATATGGATACTGGGAGTGACCTCACTTGGGTTCCTTGTGGGAATCTATCTTTCAATTGTGTAGATTGTGATGATTATAAGAATACTAAGTTAATGGGTATTTTTTCTCCTTCTTATTCTTCTTCATCTTATAGAGATTCTTGTGCTAGTCGCTATTGCATTGATATCCATAGTTCTGATAACTCCTATGACCCATGCACTGTGGCTGGATGCTCACTCACTACCCTTGTTAGAGTCTCCTGTTCTAGGCCATGTCCTTCATTTGCTTATACCTATGGGGAAGGAGGGCTTGTCACTGGGACACTAACCAAGGATACACTTAGGGTTCATGGAATTGGCTCTGGAGGTACTAGAGATATTCCAAATTTCTGTTTTGGGTGTGTGGGATCTACGTATCATGAGCCAATTGGGATTGCAGGGTTTGGTAGAGGTGCACTTTCTTTTCCTTCACAATTAGGTCTCCTTCAAAAGGGCTTCTCCCATTGTTTCTTGGCCTTTAAATATGCAAATAACCCTAATATCTCAAGCCCATTAGTTATAGGAGATATGGCCTTATCTTCTATAAATAAAATGCAATTTACCCCCATGTTGAAGAGTCCCATGTACCCTAATTACTACTACATTGGTTTAGAATCTATAACAGTAAGCAATATTAGTGCAACTCAAGTGCCCTTAAGTTTGAAAGAGTTTGATTCACAAGGTAATGGAGGTATGTTAATAGATTCAGGAACCACTTATACTCATTTACCTGAACCATTCTATTCGCAACTTCTCTCCATTCTAGAGTCGGTGATAAATTATCCAAGAGCCACAGAAGTAGAAATGCGAACTGGATTTGATCTATGTTATAAGGTTCCATGTCCAAACAATAATAATAGTTTAACAGATGATGATCATCTTTTTCCTTCAATCACTTTTCATTTCTTGAACAATGTGAGTCTTGCTTTGCCAAACGGAAACCACTTTTATGCTATGAGTGCTCCCAGTAACTCCACTGTGGTGAAGTGTCTATTGTTCCAAAGCATGGATGATGGAGACTATGGACCAGCTGGAGTCTTTGGTAGCTTTCAACAACAAAATTTAGAGGTTGTTTATGATTTAGAGAATGAGAGAATTGGGTTTCAATCAATGGACTGTGCTTCAGCTGCAACTTATCAAGGACTTCATAAGAAGTAATTTTAGAGTGTGTTCATTGTTTTTTCTTTTTTTTTTTTTTTCTCCTTTTTTATTTTTTCATTGGAAGAAGGGTGCAACTTGTGATTACTTACAAGTGTACTGATCGAGTTAATCTCATTAATTGCAAAATTATCCATGTGTTTGTTCATCATTTAATTAGAGATTTTCTTGCTTAAACCTGCTCCATCTAGATTTAAGATACAAACGAATCTATTCCACATATAAAATAGACAAGTCCTATATCATAAGTTCAAAGTCATGATGAATAAACTTAAATGAGAATTTCATTACCTCTACATTTTGTTTAGTAATCCCTTTCATTTAATGACAATAAGAATGTAATTTGCCTATTCAAAAAATTGGAGTGGTCAAGATTCAATTTTGTTTTGAAGTCGATTTAGGATTAAGGTTGGGGTTGGTTTTGTTTGATCCCAATTTAGTTCTAGTTCCGAACTAGCTAATGAATAATTTTCAAAGAAAATATATTCACAAAATTAATTATTTAGTAAAAAATAAATGAAAAGTGTGAAATTAATTATTAAAAGAAAAATTAAGGTTTTTTTTTACTTGAAAGAAAAAGGTTTGCAAAAAAAAAATGAATAAAAAATTATATTTTAAAATATGGTTATAATTTGTTTAGAACTGTAAAATTTTGACTGATTCTAGGTCTTAAATTTTGATCACATCGATTTTGATTCTAAAATCACCTTTCTCATTGAGTTTCAAAATAATCATTCCAAAATTATTTATATTATTTTATTTCAATTAAAATTAAAATTTTAAATTCCTTCTCTATCTAAATAATTGAATTTCAAATGCAAACATTTTGAATTTTAAATTCTCACCCTTACCCGTGAAAAAATAATCAACTGAAATAAATTTCAAGAATGAATTTAAAATACTAAAATTTCAAAATTCAATCATTCAATCACAATCTAACTTAATTTGTGATGAGCACAATGAGGTTTGGATGTGGAATTCTCAGTCTTTTGTCAATAACCTTTTCCTGTCATACATTAATAGGGTAATTTTTACTTATCGTCCCTCCACTTTAATGAAGATTTCATTTTTCATCCCTAAACTTTAATTCCTTAAAATAAAATACTCAATTTTAATTGTGTTTCAAAAGATATCCTTTTGACCTATAATAACTAGTTTCCCGATTATAATGTCAATCTAATATCAATTTTCATTAAAAACAAAAATTGCATAATCTAAATTGCCCTTCACCTACCTCCCTCTCTTTTCTCCTCTTAAAACTCCTCTCCATCTTTTCACCCACAACATTATGATAGGCCCATCTCCTTCATTGAAGATTATCTAGACTTCAAGTCTTGAACTTGAAATAATGTGCTATCACAAAAAAAAGGAGGAGAACCACCACACAGCAACACAACTAAGGAACATCTATGAGAACTATGGTTTGTAAGAATTCAACAAAGCTCAAATAGAGTTGTGTAATAGACAAGGAAAAAGAAAAAGAAAGATGGAGAAAACTGAAGTGTCAAACAGAGTTAATAAAAAAAATAGAATACGTTCGATACTCCACAAATCCATCTCCTTCACTGTCTCTTCTGAATCCCAAATGTCATTAGTTAATTCGCGAGGCTAAGGCACTGCCATGCTTCTATGACTACTAAATATGCCTTTTACAAAGCCTTTAGCATATACCCAAACCACTAGCCTTAGATTGGTCAAGGAACTCATTTGGGAATAGCCCACTCCTCTAGCTTCTCAACCTGTTTCTCCCCATTTGATTGAAACAATAGCAATAACTTTCAAGGCATATTCATAATTTTTTGAGAGAGCGAAAGTTGAAACTAAAAAGAAATTCTTTTGGGAGCAAAAATGGATTGGAAATTATTAGTTGAAAGAGAGGGAGATGGGATACTTGGAGGTGGGTTTTGTGTTAGGGAAAGTTGAAGATTTTATGGGTGGATTATTAGATTTGTGGTTTTCTTATTCTTTAGGTTTTGATTTTTTAGTATCTTTTATTAACTTGTTATGGGTTTTCAATTTCCTATGTTATTGTTTCTAGTGTTAAAATTAAAAATTTTTTAAATGGACGGCTCACTAATTTATGATATTCTTATAATGTTTAGATATTAAACAAACTTTTTTTTTTAAATTATCATTTTAAATAAGAGAGAAAGAGAAAGATGGAGATGAAAGAAAGAGAAGAGATTGGAGACAAAATGAGAGAGAAAGAGAGAGGAGGGAAGAAGAGACAGTTAATTTAATAAATAAAATAGTAATTTGCTTTTTAAGAGAGGGGTAAAATTGTCATTTTATATTTTTTTAACTTAGAAACTTGCTATTGTAGATAAAAGTGATTTTTTTTTTTGAAATAAAATTAAAGTTAAATGATTTTATTGTAACAAATTAAAGTTCAAGAATGGAAATGAAACAACCCCCTAAGTTCAAGCATACTTGATGCAATTTACCCAACATTAATATGAATGGGAAGCGTTACCCTTGGAGGAATGTACACCATATGTCATAATATAGACACTTATCGATGACTCTTAGTTTCCTAATTTGGTTCTCAGTCACTGGTTTACCCAGAGGTCTCTTAGACTATAAACCAATCTTTCCTAATGACAGGTTCTCTTGATTAGGGACTTAAACCTGTAAGGTTTATTAATGTTCGGTGGTCTAGGCCTGGTTTTTCAGACACCTTGCAATCTTTTTGGAATGATAGCTATACCTATTCTAGTGCTTCAACTTTGCCATAAAAAATAAAGCTCTTAAGATGTAAACTAAAAGAGTGGAACCATAACATCTTTTACCATATGGAATCTAAAGCATAAATCTTGGAAGATCTCTGTAGATAAACTAGAGAATGAAGCAAAGCAGTGTAATCTTATCCCTGTTGAACATGATTTAATCATAAAGATGAAATCTCATAAATAGATTTGGGTGCTAGAATTGTAAGCTACTTAAACGAAAGTTAAGCGACAGGAATACAAGATTTTTCCACATCTAGTGCTCTAATATAGATGGAGGATAATAGAATTACTAAAATTTGTTATCATGATGCACCTATTCAATGTTAACTCAATAAGGAAAGTGATTATGGATCACTTTTGTTCAAGATCCTATTAAAGCTCTCCTTCATTTTGTTGGGCACTTAATCTCAGGTTTTTGTGTTTAAGCCCACTGGAAGCTTCGATGCTTTGGGAACCATTTTCTTTATATGAAATTAAAAAAATTGCAATTTGGCAATGTGAATCATCTAAGGCCCCTAATCGAATTAAGCCAATTTCCTCTTCTATAAGAGGGCTTCTAGTCTAATAAAAAATGACATCTATACCTTGGTCAATGGCTTCTATCTGCCCTCAGTTCTTCACTTAGCTGTTCACCCCTCTTTCATTACTCTAGTCCCTCAAGTCTTTGATTCATCAAATGTCTTAGATTATAGGCTTATTAGCTTAATTCATGGATTATATAAAATCATTACAAAGCTTTTTGCAAACTATATCAAAGCCATGATAACTATAATTATTAGCCCCCAACAAAGGCTTTTATCAATATGGGAGACAGATCTTGAGCAGTTTCTTGATTCATCAAAGATCGTAGTCTACCATAAAAGAGCAAAGAATAGTTGCTTTCTCTTTCAAATAAAATTTGAGAAAGCTTTTGATTCATTTAGGTGGGATCACTTTGACTCTAGTGAGTATGAGGTTTGGAAGCAAGTATATATGGTGGATCAAATCATGTATTTCCAATACAAAAGTCTCCATTTTGATTATGGTACTTTCCTAAGGAATTTTATGTGTTGAATGGCCTACGACAAGGAGATCCTATATCACATTTCTTATTCATCATCACCATAAAACCCTTAAGTTTAATGACAAAGGAAGCTTGTGATTAGGAATGGCTTTAAGGGGGTTCTTTATTATGGTTCAAGTGAGATCACCATCTCCCCCCAAACTTTGCAAATGATGCAATGTTCTATTTTCCACCTAATGTTGATATCATCATTGTTATATCTAGGATCCTTTAGTGTAATTCCCTCACTATAGGTAGTCCGTATATTTTACTATTTCGATGACTAATGTCTGTTCGGACAGTCAGAATGTCTGAAACTACACCTAACCTATAGTAAGGAGGCATAAATTGATGGAATAAATGTTAAGAAAATATAGAAAAAATTTAGAGAAAATAAAATAAAATTTAAGAGAATTTATTATTTGGTACAAAAATAATAAAAATAACCCGATGAACACCATGAAGGGCATTTTGGTCATTTTACCCTCAGAGGTAAATTTTGACCTAAGGGTCAAAAATTTAAAATTTGAGAGAATTAAAATAATTAATATGAATTAAAATTTTATAAATTGACTTAGAAAAGAGAAGAGAAAAAAAAAAAAAAGAAAAGAAAAGTAAAGAAAGGAAAAAGAAAAGAAAAGCTTATGGAAATTTAAAAAATTAAAGTACAAGAAGTAGAATATATAAATAGACACATAAGACAAAATGCCACCAACCCTTTCTTCTCCACTCTTTCTTCTCTCTCTCTCTCTCTTTCTCTCCCATGGCCGGCTGGATGCTCCATTTTCCTCCACTGTTTTCAAGCTTTCAATCTTAATTTCCCAAGCTTTTACCCATCAAAATGCATAGCTCACTTCACAAAAATTACTCTCCACTCCATAAGGAAGCCATAGATACCCATAAGAAGCAAAGGGAGTGAAGTTTAACAAGTTACAAAAAAGGTTAGTGCACTAATCCCTCTTCTTCTCTTCATTAAACATCAAAAGCATGTTTAGCCAAGTATAAATATCATGAAAATAAAAAGAAAATCTTGAGGAAAGAATCCCTTGAATTTTCGATAGCCATGAAACCTTGAGGTTTGTTGTTTTCAAGTGATGAAAAATGGTTCCATGAGAATGTGTGATAGGTTGATATGTTTGGAAGTTTGATTGTATAGTGTTTATGCAAATTTGAAACTTTGAAAACTAGGGTTTGTGTAAATGATTGAGGACTTTATGTAAATGCTTGAAATTGACCTATTGAGTTGAGATTGTTGCTTATAGAAGTGTTATGCATGCAAATTGAAGTAAGGAAGTTGGAGGAGATTGAATTTTGAGAGTGTCAATTTTCTGCAGGTTGGGACTCAATGAGTCCAGTGGGTTTGTGGAACCATAACTGAAAATGTGTGATTCTAATTGGTATGAGGCCAATTGGAGGTGAAATTAGACTCAAAATAGCTCATTTTTCATGTAGACACCATACCCAAATTTTGTCAAAAACTTGACCTAAACACTGCCCAAATCCGGATTACCCTGCACCAAACCCAGAAAATGACCAAATGAACAGTACATATTCATTTGGTCATAACTCCCTCTATACTGGTCTAAATGACCTGAATTTGGTACCATTAGAAAGCTTAGATATAGGGCTACAATTTTCATGATGACCACTGAACCCAGAAATGCCAAAAACCAAACCAAATTGCTGGTCCAAGTTGGGTCACAAAACTGCCCAGAATTAGGTTGTCCAGAAACTGCTGGACATAAACTCACCTGACCAGTTTTGGAAAAATGGCCATAACTTGGTCTACAAGCACTCAAATGTAATGAAACCAGTGGCAAAATGTCCATAAGACACAGACCTACAAAATTGGTGTTTTGACCAAATTCCAAAAAATAAGAGAACTAGGTCAAACAGTTAGAATAATTCACTTTATCAAAACCTGCAATCTGACCAAACTTCACTTGACCCCAGAATAGTCTTTTAGTCATAACTCCCACTAGGAAAATCCAATTGAGATGAGCCATACCTTTCCAGAAACCTGAGAAATAGGGCTACAACTTTGTTTTAGGAACCTTCCTTAAATTATGAATTTAAGAATCTCAAAAAGAGACCTGCAATCACTATCCTGAACTAAACCCCTGTTAGCACAGGGTACATGAGCCCAGGTCAGTTATTTGGCCATAAATAACTCCAAAAAACTTGAAAAATTATGATTAAAAATTCTAAGTGACCACAAGACATAGGGAAACAGTTTCTATGAAGATCACCATACTTAAAAGTGACTGAAACCTGTTCCATTAATTAGGTAAAATTTAAGTCTAAAAGCTGCCTAGTTAAGGAACCAGAATCTGAAAATGAGTCAGTTATGGTTACCTGACCATAACTTGAGTTCTAAAAATCAAATTGACATGATTCAAAAAGGGAAATAAAGATAAGACATAACGGAACAACTTCCATGGAGGAAGTGTGGCCTAACAGTGGCTGCAAACTGATCAAATGGATAGGTAAAGGTGAGACACAAAAATTAAAACTAAAGAAGAGTCCATGACATAAATTATCTTATGGTAGGGAATTTAACCCTAACAAGCTATTAAATACTAAACCACATGAAAGAGGTATGTGGGACCTAATTTCCCACTATAAAGTGATATGAACACTCAAATGAACATGTAATAATTTGCAATTACCTATAGTATACCTAGACTTATTTATTTAGTTTGGATCGATTGGTATACCAATTAGGGACTACAGATAGTAGTACTGTCTACCAAGAAAATCATGAACTGATAATATATGTCTGGTATGATTGTTCTATAGGCTATATGCCTACTTATTGGCCATTGTGCCAAACTTTATTCTGGCTTTACAAGCCTGACAGCTAGATGTATGCTGGATAAACATATGGCTGTCTAACTAGTATACTCCCATGTATCCACCTTGGATAATTTGTTATAGGTTTCTTGGGCACTGATAATAATTAATTAAGACTGAATATGCAATAAGTAAATAGAAAAGATCCAGATAAATTTAAATTGTTTCCAAAGTGAAATGAAAATGACAAATACCTAGAAATTATGAAATTTGCCATATATAGAATTATTATTTAAATTATTTAGTTATTGTTATTATAAATTATGCACCACTAAGCTTTATGCTTAGCGCGTTGGTTTTCCATCGAGTAAGTACTGGAGATCAGCAGTCGCCACAGTAGTGTTCGAACAGAGCTCCGACCAGATCTGCCACTATCCAGAGTCACCTCACCAGTCTTTTGTATTTTGGTAGGGCCTATGTATAAACTAGTATTTTGGTTCATTATGTCTAATCATGATGTAATTACTAGTTTATGATGTATTTCATTTTGGACTTGTAATTAAACTTTGAGATTGTAATGAAAACTTGTAATTTATTATCTATGAATTTCTATATGAATACAATAGATGATACTTTTTGGGATCTCATAAATAATTACGAATGATATGATAAAGGAGAATATGATATGAAAATGTGTGAAATGAATATGAACATGTTAATAGGTGATTAGTGAAACCCGCCAGATGCTAATAAAACAGAAGAGGCTCTGTCCGGGTCTCCACAGAAATAAGTTATATAAAAAAAAAAATTTTCCACATATGGAATACCTATTCTTAAATGATATTAAAAGTTTATAATAAATATGATAAAACAAGATAGGGTGCTCCGGCACCGAATGTGGCACTTCTTGCTGGGCTATACAGTAGACGGGTGAGGGGCGTCACATTTGGTATTTCTACATCATGTCAGCTTAAAGGACAACTTCCATAAAAGTATGTTGTTTGGAATCAATATAACAAAACCCATTCTTTAATCAGTTGCATTTTCAGTAAGTTATAAAATTGGTTGTCTCCCTACCTGATGCGTTGGTTTTCCACTTAGTGCTAGTGATAGAACGCTATCCACATGACAACCTATAACTAGAAAAATAGAAGGAAAGCTTCTTTTTTGGAAGAGTAAAATTCTTTTAATGGCGTGATGTTTGATGTTGATAAAATTCTACCTCTTAAGTATGCAAATTTACATCTTGTCTTTATTTAGAATCCCAAAGAAGGTTGCCTTGCGTATTGAAAAAAATTATGCAGAGCTTCTTCCGATCTAGTAGACATTGTCATGAAAAATATATCTCATCAATTAGTAGACTTTTACATAATAAAAGAGGCATGGTGGTTTGGGCATCTCTAACCTCCTTTTGCATAATCAATCCCTTTCATTTAAATGGCTATAGAGGTTACAACAATCTCCAAAATCAACTTTAGGCTCCATTCCTAGCTCAAGGTCTAATTTCCAAATAGAACATTGTATAACCATGGCAGATAGATCGATATCCCCTATATGGAGAGACATCCCAAGATCGACCTATTGTTATGCAAATAATTTCTCAATCTTGGACAATATCACTTTTTTTTTTTTAAATTAGGAATGGTGAAAGAACACTCATTTGGCATGACAATTAGGCTTCATATGTCCTCCTGAAGTTCTCTTATCCTTAATTATGCCATCTGTTTTCTCAATCCAACGATCTTGTTGGCGACTTTAGATCTTGAAAGGAGCACTATTGGGTATAGTCTTCTACACGGAGGAGGAATTTATACCACTAGAAGTTAGAGTTACTTACTCAAAATACTAGCCTTGTTAAGCTCCATTAAACTCTACAATTTTAGAAAAGATAAGGTAATTTGGATGTGTACAAATAGTGGTACTTTCTCTATCAATTCTCTGTATAAATATTTGCTTGGTGCTTTTTCTCAGGTGACCTCAAAGTTCCCTTCTATTTAATTAGGCATAGCACCACCTAAGGTAGAGATTCTTGTATGGTTGTCTTGTCATGATAGTCTACACTAGAGATTGGCTTTGCACCATAAAGATTATTCCTCCTTTGTGAAATGTCTCTTTATTTCCTTCAAGAGAAAAAAGTATGTGTCCTTTTTTTGGAATGTAGGTCTTCACGGCTGGTCTGGTGTTCACTTCTGAATTGGTGGGAAATACAATGTTGCATCCCAAATTCTATTTCGCTATTATTTGAAGACTAGAAATCATTAGCCCATGGCAAGTTTCAAGCTAAATTCTAGGCAAAGCTTTTCTTTGCAATTACATGGTCCTTTTGGCTTGCTAGAAATGATAAACTCTTTAATGGAAAAAATGTCTCAACGCTCACTTTGTGTTCTTTAATCTTACACTAGATTTCCACTTGGATGGAGGCATTTGACTCAAGTTTCCCTTTTTATGGTCTAAAACCGATGGCTTAACTCTTTCACTGTCAAATCATGGAGCAACCTGTTACGCATCACCTAATTATTTTTTGGTCCCCTCCATCTCTCATATGCTTCAAGTGGAATGTAGGTAATTGAAGCAAATAAAATCCCAAGAAGTAAAACAACTTGCTTGCAACCTAAACAAAAAAAATCAAACAAAATAAAATCAAAGCACCTGAGTAGAACATACCTTGCTCACAAAGAACAAGATCATTGGTCCTATATTCTTTGCATTTGTAGTTCTCTTATCTATTATTGGGCAACGTCTAATTGCCTTTAGTGTTCCAAGCTTTGCTTCTATGATCATTTAAGAGGGAAAAAAAAGAGGCAAAATGCTTATTTTGGCCATTAAAGTATGGGCCAATAGTCATATAAGCCCTTAAAGTGTTTCGAGATCCAAATAAGCCCTTCAAGGTTTAAAAAAGATCAAATAAGTCCTTTAAATTTTAAAAATAAAACAAATAAGCACTTTTACTATTTTGGGCACAAATAAGCCCTTTAACTTTTAAAAATAGTTAACCAAATTATAATTTTCCTTTAATATAAATCCAACCAAGGCCATGAATGAAGATCTTCTAGTCCATAGGGTCCTTACGTATCTACTTTGCAATATCCTGCATCTTAGAGCATATTGATAAATTATTTTTTGTTGAACGATTCAATAAACTTCTTTATGGGTTCAAAAAACTTTTGTAAATAAGCTTTTTGAACCATTCTGATGAGGACTTATCAATATGAAGAAACCAAAAAAGTTGTGTAAATATGCAGCAGATTTCCACTAGAATATTACAAATTAGATGCACAAGATTAATGATGAGAACCCTATGCGCTATAAGATCTTCGTGCACGGCATTGACTAGATTTATATTAGAGACAAATTATAGTTCAATCTTTTTTTTTATCTATTTTTAAAAGTTAAAGGGCTTATTTGTCCACAAAATAGTAAAGGGGCTTATTCTATTTATTTTTAAAATATGAAGGACTTATTTAATCTTTTTTAAAAGTTGAAGGGGTCAATTGGATCCTGAAACACTTTAAGAATTTATAAGACTATTTAGCATAACTTTAAGGGTCTAAATAGGTCTTTTGCCAAAAAAAAAAAAAAATCTTTCTTTGAATGATGAAAAGCATGCTTGGGATGAGATTGGATTAAGAGATGAAAGCCAATATTCTTTAAGAGAAGCTTTTGAAATTGAAGAACAAATGAGAAATTTTAAGAGAAACTATAAAGGAAATAAGCCATAGTGGGAGGGGCAATAAAGAAGAAGGATAAAGGGAGGGAGGCTTAAATAGTTGAGAGTTTTAGGAGCCCTAATTTAAAATGGTAAGTTTTAAAAAGATTTGGTTCGATTCTTTTGATTTTTTTTATATAAAAATCAAACTGAATCAAATAAACAAAAAATTATATAAATTAAAATCAAACCAAATTTTAAAATAATCAAATCAAATTGATTTGATCTTTTTTTGTTTGAATCAAATTCTACTCACCCCTATCCCTATTTATTACCAATTGTGTTGTGCACTTTGGAAGCATGTAAACTACAAAGAAATAAAGCAAATACATAAAATACCAATATTTAAATGGTTCACCCTCTTCACATAGGGCTACATCCGCAGGCATGCCATTTTCTATTATCAATAAATATAATCATCATTACAAGCTCAAAGCTACACTATCTATCATCCCATTTACACCCAAGAGAACCCACACTACATAATTGCTCATAGTAAATATATTAGTTAGTCCTCTCAATCTCCTCTAGACATAACCCAATATATTTACTACTATAACTGTTACACCATAAAGGGTGTCATCAACTACAATGGATAATAACCCCTTCCTTTTGGATTACGTCCTTTCTTCATCTTAGGTCGAAGCCTCTCTATTTGTTGGTTTTACAATCCCGCAAGTGCACGGATCACTAACAAGTAATAAAGTAGTGAGTAGAGTATCGTCCCATGAGGAATTTAATTAGCAAGTACTAAGCTACACAACAAATATGACTATCTAGGCTACCGAATATAATGGGAGAGTGAATCTAATTTATTTTGAGCACTAAAAACTAAGAGAACAATGAACTTAAAATGAAACAATCTGTCAAAACAATTCCAGAATTAAGATTTCACACTTTAACCTTATTATAGATTCAATCTTGTCTATTCATTGGATTGAGAATCGTTGCTTTGATGGAAATTAATCCTAAGGTATCCTAGGTCCTCCCTTAGGGCACCTAAGGTGTATTTCAATTAGAGCTAAATCCTACTTTCGTTGGTGATTAGTCCTAATAAAAACCCTTTAAGATCTATGATTAATTATGGAATTCCATGAAGGATTTCAGTTTATCTCTAAATCAGATTTCCTAAGTTTAATACACTGATTTTCAAATACTAACCTTCACCTTTCAGTTCTTCAATTAGGATCTTATATCATGTCTAAGTGAGTACTAGCACATAGCATGCATTAAGAATACAGAACATTAATTCAAAGAACAAAACTCAAATATAATAGATAAAACTCAATATTTATCCATAATAATGATTACAAGCGTTACTCTCCTAATTCTATAATAAAGAAACTACTCACTCATTGTGATTTTAACAACCATAACAAAAGTAAAATAAAAGAACATAAAAACAGCCTAAAAAAAATAGAAAAAAAGAATCGAGAAGAATTCTCTACAGCTTTGAACTTGTGGAACTTCGGTTAAGGACTCCCCCTTAATGCTAATGTATTGTTCTTCAAGACGGCTTGGAGAGAATGATGAATATGTATGTATACGAGGATGTGTGTATGAAGAACGGGGATCCCTTTCTCTGTTTTCTACTGCTTTTATTTATATTCAATGTCCTAGGGTTTAGTTTTTAGAGTCCCAAAGGTATTAGAAGTCTGTTCTGAGTGTAAAAACTAGAGATGCAATCAAATCAGGAAATTGGTTATCGGCTAATACACGGCCTGTGTGTCACTATAGGGTCCAAGGCCGTGTAACTTAGTAGAACTTAAAGGTTACATCTCGTATCTGGGCAGAAGGTTACATGGGTCCAATTACACAGCCCGTGTTCTGTTGTTTTTCTGGAAATTCTTCAAGTTTTGCCAGGCAAAATCTTATATGGGTCTCCGCAGGTTACACGGGTCATGGTACATGGCCCATGTACTGTGTCTCCTCTCGACTTCATTGGTTTTCTCCTGGCAGCAAGTTACATGGGTCTGTGGTATGTTTACACAACCCGTGTAAAGTGTATCAGCAACAATGCTCTTCTTCTTTGAGTTTTTCTAAGCCTCCTTCTTTACTTCTATGCTTTGGAACTCCCTCAAAGCACCTGAAAATATGCAGAAAACATAGAATTTAGTGCAGAGCAATGAGATTTATAAAAGTTAATGAATTTGATGATTATGTATGAAATTACCTATCTAAATGCTATGAAATACTGTACAAATGTGCTTAAAAATATCTATATGATACAAGTGTATCAAATACCCCCAAACTCAAACTTTTGCTTATCCTCAAGCAAATCAAAACCTTTTTAGAACACATTTTAGGGGAAGACCCAGAAACATAACCATAAATTCAATATGCATACAATTGAACTCCTTCAATCCTCCATTCCAACTATCCTCTTTCAAGGTGTAAGGCTTTCAATAGCTGCCTATTTAAAGCTTCACCCCCTTCATGGTGTTTCAACTAATTATTCCTCTATGCAAGGCTATTAGTAAGTCACAAATAACTTGTTTTATCAGGATAGACTTAAGAAATACTTACTCCCCCCAAATTTGTCTCTATTGAAGATTATTGGTGAGTTTGATTTAATTATAACTCTATAGGCGCATCTCAATTCCCTATCTCCATTAATGTAGCACACACTTTTAAAAGATCAAAAGGTCTTTAGAAGGATTGTAATGGGGTTAAGGGATAATGATTTGGTTACCAATGAAGGGTTTTAGGGAGTGCAAATACAAGGATAGCTTTCATGTATAAAGTTCTAAGTATACCAAGTTTATTCTGCTGATTTTGTACGGCGAAGAAGGGTTCTTTATAGTGCTAAGCATACTTTCATGATACTTTTGCGACCTTTTTTTTTTTTAATATGTCCCTTTTTATCCTCTCTCCCAAACTCATTGCTTTTGCTGGGTTGGAAAGGTAAATTTTTCTTTGATTTCAATTGCACACTTGCACTCTTCTTGGTTTCTACACCTTCTCCCCATCTTTCTCTTTTTGTACTTGAAATACCTATCCTTTTATGCATTAGGCTTTTCTCAAAAAGGGTAATGGTTAGTGTTTAGGCTATAGGCTAGGTAAATAATTATGGGTAAACAAGGAAAATCATATAAGTAAAAATATGGCCTCAAGTTAGGTGTAAGGGATATATTGTAACTAGGGGTGGCTAAAGCTTAATGAGGCTATATCAAATAATTCCTTAATTATCTCTTTGTCAAGCATATGCTAGGATTTTGCCTCGATAGGTCTATGAGACATGTTTTAGAGCTGGTGAGGCTTTTTTTTTTAGGTTTATTTGTATTTCAAAAATCTTCTCCTAATTTTGCAAGTTCAATGCGACAGATTAATAACTATGAAGGGGTTTAACTAGTCTAGCTCCACTAAGGTGATTAAGTTTTTCGCAAACAATATATTAAAGCCTTTTTGCCTATCCAGATACATTCATTCCTCAATTCCATGGAGTCCATTTATTAGCTTATTAATATTTTTTTGTTATAATTCTAAGTTAAAAACCAT
This sequence comes from Hevea brasiliensis, assembly GCF_030052815.1. NCBI lineage: Eukaryota > Viridiplantae > Streptophyta > Magnoliopsida > Malpighiales > Euphorbiaceae > Hevea > Hevea brasiliensis. Next base: position 70,544,468 of record NC_079503.1, on the reverse strand, counting down.
TTGAAATTCTCAAAGTTTGCAAAGAAATTTTTTAGATTTTTGATACACAAGTATAATATGGATATAGTTAAGCGATATAATGAAATATAAGGTGAATGCAATGCATGAAATGCATCTGTACCCCTAAACTCAAATTTGGCATTGTCTTCAATGGCAACACAATATGCAAAATTAAGAGATAGCACAAAAATTTACGAAAAGGCATATCATGTATTAAGAGTTTAAAGTTTGGACAAAATAGCAAGGATTAGAGACCTATAAACACAGTTTAGGACTAAGGTATATAAGTTTTACATGAAAGAACCTATCCTAAAGTCTTAACTCTAAAAAGTCTTTGATGGTGATGATGGTCCCTCTGCATCGAACCTCTCAATTATCATATCAAGCTTGGTGTGGGCTTCTTGGAGGCTGTCTTCAAGCGCCTACATTCTGTTGTTGAAGGTGGTCTCCATGCACTGAAGGTATGGAGGACAGTGTCACACCTTATCCCTTTGTAAGGCATAACATGTTCCCGTAGTATACCTAATGAATTACCAAATTACGCCTACCAATAACCCATTGGATATACTACAAGGGATTTTAAACGGATCATAGCATTTAATTTTATTTTTATTTTGTGAAAAAATAGCATGGTGACGATTGAAACTTTAGCAAAACCCAAATTTATAATTTGTTGAAAGTATAATATAAATCAAGTAAAAGATTTTCTTCAATCCATTTCACAAGCATAATAATAATTCTTTTGCATCTTAAGTAAACATTTGATTTCAAACCTTACATTCATTAGAGATAAGAAACTTAATATTACACAAATTACATTTTCATAAGTCTCGAAATAAAATTAAAAATATTTACAATATCAAAATATTATACAAAGATAATGCTTTTTAATATAAACTATTCAATGTTCGTACATTATACATATAGCTACAAAATATATCAAAGGAATTACAGGAGTTTACCTAACATAAATACCCAAAGTCAATACAAAAGCAGCTTCCAAGTCTCTCACTTGGCAGCCTTCTCCTTTCCCTTACCTGAGATAGCATAAATAAACTATCGCTGAGTATATCGCTCAGTGGTGCACAACTAATAATTTTAAAACTTAAAGTAAAACACAACTTGTCAAAATATAACAAATCACATTATCCATAATCATGAAAACATCACCATAATTTCTAAGTCCATAAAAACTATTTATTGAAATCACCTCTCAATGAAAAGATCATAATTCACAAATCACAAATCATAAGTGTTGTAATACCCTTATTTGCATAGCCTGGTATATTTCACTATTCCGGTGACCGGTGTCGGTTCGGACAATTAAGGGGATTAGAACCACATCTAAGACAACTAGATAAACCCTGAACACAAATAATTAGTAATTGTAAATTAGTTAAGTATAAATAAGAAAAACAGAACACAAGAAGTTAAATGAGCCGAGAGTCACAGCGATGGGTGACCTTCTCGGGAAGGATTGCGAAGTCGATTTAAACTCAAATTTCGAACTGTAAAATGTGACGTTGTGGTCCTTAGGACTATTACGAACACAGTGGAAAAGAAAAAATCACAAAAAAGAAATGTTAAATCGGTCAAATAATTAGGTCAGGGATCTAGAAGAAATATTGAATTATTTACAAACCGGGTCGAACCGGCGAGGGGCAATTTGGTCAATCGACCCCTAGAGCTGACTCTTGACCTAACTGTCAAATAAAATCGGAGAAAAGAAAATTTCGGAATCAAGAATTAAATTAAAAAACTAATATAAAAATAAATAAAAAAAAAAGAAAAAGGAAAAGCGAAAAGTGATGACATCATCACTTTTCACTTTTCATGATGCAATAAACATTATAATTAAAAAAAATAAAATTTGGATAATTATTGGTCTTTCATAAGGATTAAAATACATAAAACAAAGAAAAAAAACAACAAAAAGTGTCATCTTCTCAAGTTTGCCGTGAGACTTCTCTCTCACCCTCTCCCTCACCAAACCACCATTAAAGCTCATCTTTGAGCTTGCAAATTTCAAAATCTCACCATAGAAAATTGTTTTGCTAAGGTTAAAATTTGTTTGGGCAACTAGAAAGGAAGGTCCAAGAAGAAAGAAAGAAGAAAGGAAGAGGTTTGAAGGGAAAGAAAATTCTTCATAAGGTTAGTAATTCAAACTTCAAATGTTTAGTTTAATTATTGTATATATAGCTTAATGAACTCAGAAATATGCTTAAAATCAAACAAAAATAATTGTTGGAGGACTAGATGTAAATTCGGCTAGCATAAGTTAAGGTTTAAAATGAGTAAATTTGATGTATTTGAAGGTTTGTTTAAGTTGAATGATGTATGTAAGCTATGGATTGGTGATTGAAATGTATTAGATTTGAAGTGTATGAAAATTAGGGTTTGGCACCTAGAGTTTTAAGAGGAAAAATGTGAGAATTTGTTAAACGAGGTGTTTGACCTTGTTAAAGCTAAAAAATGGTCATATGTGACCAATTGAGGTATGTTGGAAGTGTTAGAATTAGGTTTAAATTCAGATTGCTTAGGGCCATTATGCAGGCAGTAGGACCAAGGTCCCTTTCAGGGACCGAAACTAAAACTTTACTAACTCAATTGGTGTGAGACAAATTGGAAATGAAACTAGACAAAAAAAATGACACATTTTTCATTCAGGAATCATGCCCAAAAAGTGACCATGGCATAGTGAACAAATTGGCCAAATTCGGATGTGAGTGTTCTGCCCTGTACAAAAATGACCAAATGAACAGTGTGGCCATAACTTGGGCTAGACAGGTCTAAATTAATAGAAAGTTGAGATATAGACCTACAATTTTTATGAAGAATACAAACCAAAATTATGCTCTTAACCAAGTCATTTAGCCACCCAAAGTTGGTGACCTAAAAGCTCAAAACCGGTTTAGTGCCCGAAAAAATCAGGTTAGGCTAATCCGCAGACCATGATTCAAATGGCTATAACTTAAGCTACAAAACTCCAATTGGAGTGATTCAAAAAGGAGAATAAATTTAAGACAATAAGGAACAATTTTTATGCAGAAAACTTATCCAAATTCTAACAGTAACATGACCAACAGTGCAACATAGGACACCAAAACTGAAAATTTGCAAATTTTGCCTAAAAGACTTAGAATTTGAGTAAACAACCAAAACCAGCAAATTTAGTAACCAAAATGTGGTATGTGGGTGAAATTAGAATTCTCATACCTATTAAGCATTAGAAAGTCAACAAATTGACTTGAATAGTATAGTGAATAATAACCCCAAAACACAAATTTTAAAAAACGCCAAGTTTAGCATATTCAAGCTAGGTAAAAGTAAATTTGAATTTATTTTTGGATTTATGATAAGTTATGATATTGAAACACTGTGAAACTGTGTGTTTCAGTGGAAAAGAATACCGGGAAAGAACCCGAGGTGTCGACTCAAGGCCAAGAGGCGACTCGTATAAGGTTTGTGCACAACATAGAATTTCTGTAAATTTTCTTCTGCAAATTATTTTTGAATGAATTGAGATATTAAATTGTGAAACAATTGGATTGAAATATTTATTATGCTTTTGATTTAAATTGTTGAAAGATTTATTGTTTGTGTTTGAAATGACAATAAATGTTTAGTAAATTGTTCAGATAGTTTTGAAATCACAGTGTCATGACCATATATTTGAATACCTCACTAGCATGACTAGTGGGGGAAATCAGTTTCGAATTTTGATTCCTTCTCTGGCTGAAGTGTTGAGGTGTGTGCCAGTAGAAGAAAAAAAAAATGGGTTCCCATATATTTGATCTAGCTAGTATTGTGATGTGACTTCTCCTTAGCCTCTGGCTATTAAGATTAATATGTTTCGAATGGCATGATATAACTGTGTGTTTTTATGAAATTTGTTTTGAGACTTTTGAAATGAAATTGTTTGGATTAAAATCTTATAAATTATGTTTTGAATTTATATTTCATGTTCAGTTTAATTTTTGAATAAATATGATTTAAATTCCGCATAAAGATTATTTTAGTATGTTGTGCACCACTGAGTCCTAGTACTCAGCGATGGTTGTTATTGCTGTCGCAGATATAGAGACTAGAGGAGTAGCAGAGTGAGCTGCTGAGGATTGAGGAGCTACCTACTTGAAGTTTATCGGGTATATTTTATACCCTGATTGTAAAAATTATTTTGATGTATGTAATGTATGTAAATGTAGAAAATGGTCATGAGCAGTTGTATAAAGTTGTATAAAGCTTGTAATAAATTTTGGTTTGGATTTTTCCTAATGTAAATATTTAGAATGATGTATCTAAATTGTTTTATCTTTATTGAAATATGAATGGAAATTTTTTGTTTTAATTAGAATGAAATTGAATTATATTATTTGATGATGTTGAATTTTGGAAATTGAGAAATGATGTTGAAATTGGTTGGGATGGATGTTGAATTGATGAAGTTGTTGAGATAAATCTTTAGAAGTGCTTTTTACAGGTATTTGAAGAACTGTTTTCTCAAAATACAGACAGCGCACTCTGCCGAAATTTTTGTAAAATTTGCGGAAAAATAAAATGGAATAAAAATTTTAACTAGTTTTCAAACTCTAATTAAATGTTTTAATACCTAGTAGAAAATGCTCACCACTTATGAAAGAAAGAAAATTATTTTAAAATCCCTTGTAGGGTACTTAATAAGTTATCGGTAGGTGAAGTTCGGTAGTTCATTAGGTATTCTACGGGGTCATGTTATGCCTTACAGAGGGGTAAGGTGTGACATGTTTTAGTGGTATCAGAGCAAATTTTTAAAGTATATTTTAACTTGTGAATTTGTGTCTTTTCTTTGCTAAGTACAACTGCTCAATGTCCTTATTTGTTGTATACAGTACATTACATCATAAATATGAACTAACGGAGGGAAATCTCTTTGTGTTATTTGTTCAGGAGATACCCTAATTTCAAACTGATATGGAAGAAGGGGATCGCTCAGTTGAGTAATCTGTTGAAGCTGAGGCACAAGGGGAAGCCCAAGCTCTACAGAATGTCAGTGGGTCTGTGGCACCAGCCCTGCAAATGCCGCAGTTTCCTGCACAGTTCGTACAGCAAATGGCTGCAATGTTCCAACAAATGGCTGGGGGTATGCCTACTCAAGCTCCACCCCAGACTGTTGTGGTGCAACCTCAAGCTCCAGTTAGACATTATGATAAGCTATTGAAGTATGGGACTACGGAATTCAAGGGTACAGTAGACCCTTTAGAGGCAAAGCAGTGGCTAGAGAGGATGGATTGAATGTTTAAGAAGTTGCACTGCCCTGATGAACTGAAGTTTGAATACTCAGTATCGCTACTGTAAGGGGATACGTATGATTGGTGGAAGACTATCCCCCACAGCTTGGCTGAACCACCAGTACTAACCTGGGATGACTTCATCAGAGAGTTCAGACAGAAATACGTCCCAGATGTATATGTAGATCAGAAACTACAAGAATTTCTGAGTCTAAAACAAGGCAACAGAACAGTGGAGAAATATGAGAGGGAGTTCTCCCGCTTAAGCCACTATGCTGGGAGTCTCCTTTCTACCAGCAAGGAAAGGTGCAAGAGATTTGAGACGGGTTTGAAGCCCAGCCTACGAATGCAAGTAGTGGGATTCAGACACAGTAATTTGTCAGAGCTCATTTCTCAAGCACTTGAGTTGGAAAGAATTGAATCAGAAGCAACCCCAGCAAAAGAAAAATTAGGGAAAGCTGAGAAATCAGATAAAGATAAGGGGGAAAAGTCAGTGGAGCCAAGTCCTAGTGGTACTTCTGGGAAGAGGAAGAAATTTGGGGGACCTAGCAGAGGTCAAGGTGGAAGGTTAGGAAGGGACCGATTCTCTGGACAGAGACCCCTAGGTCTAGTCAACAGTCAAGCAGGGATTCACAACCTCCCCACCCCTGTGAGACTTATGGTAAGATTCATGGGGGAGAATGCTATTGGGCAACAGGAGCCTATTTTAACTGTAGAGGCAAGGGTCATATTGCAAAAGATTGCACTAGTGCTCCTAGATTCGGTCCAACTCCTACTACTGCAGAAGGGTCTATTCAGAGTCCTGTTCCTAAAGGTTCACAACCAATTGGCAGAGGAAGAGGTAGAGGTAGAGGCCATGCTTCAGGCAGTCAGGGTACTGTTGGTCAGTCAGCACAAGAAAGTGCTTCAGCTAGGGTTTATACGATGAGACAGTGAGAAGAGGCTGAGACTTCTGACATTGTGGCCGGTACATTCTCTATCTCTGATCAAGAAGTATTTTTATTGTTTGATCCGGGTTCAACCCACTCATATGTTAGTGCTAGAATAGTCAGTTCACTTGTTGTTCCGTGTGTCAAAATGGGTTTTGAAGTGCTAGTAACTAGTCCATTAGGACAAGAGGTTTGAGTCAACAAAATCTATAGAGACTGTCCTTTGGTGATCCAAGGACATGTTTTTCTGTCAGATTTGATTGAAATGCCCTTCAGAGATTATGATATCATCTTGGGCATGGATTGGTTAGCCAGGCATCACGCTATGATTGACTGTAGACTAAAGACAATCACTTTTGGTCTCCCTCTGTACAGTGATGTGGTAATACATGGGGAGAGGCAGTTACTGCCATCGAACATCATTTCGGCTGCATTAGCCAGAAGGATGATCAGAAAGGGGTGTGAAGCATACTTGGCATATGTGATAGACACCCAAATGGGGAGCCCAGCACTGAGGGACATCCCTATGGTATGTGACTTTCCGGATGCGTTTCCTAATGAATTGCCAGGATTACCTCCAGAAAGAGAGGTGCAGTTTGAGATTGATGTTATGCCTGGTGTGGACCCAATCTCCATAACACCATATAGAATGGCACCTACAGAATTGAAAGAGTTGAAAGTGCAGTTGCAAGAGCTGCTTGACAAGGGCTTTATCCGCCTTAGTGTGTCACCTGGGGGAGCGCCAGTGTTGTTTGTTAAGAAGAAAGATGGCACTCTCCGTTTATGTATTGACTATCGGCAGTTGAATAAGGTAACAATAAAGAATAGATATCCATTGCCCCGCATTGATGACTTATTTGATCAGTTGAGGGGTATAGCTGTGTTCTTCAAAATTGACCTGAGATCAGGTTATTATCAGCTGAAAGTACAAGAGCACAATATTCCTAAAACTGCCTTCAGAACCCGTTATGGCCATTATGAGTTCTTGGTCATGCCATTCAGGTTAACTAATGCTCCGACTACTTTTATGGATCTGATGAACACTGTCTTTAGACCATACCTTGACCAGTTTGTTGTGGTATTCATAGATGATATATTGGTCTATTCGAGGAGTGCAGAAGAGCATGATAGACATCTGCGGATTGTACTGCAGACTTTGAAGGAGAAACAGCTATACGCCAAATTATCGAAATGTGAATTTTGGCTGAAAAAAATATCTTTCTTGGGGCATGTAGTATCGGCAGAGGGCATCAAGGTAGATCCAACTAAGATAGAAGCTGTCCTTAATTGGAGGCCACCCAGAAATATCACGGAGATTCGCAGTTTTCTGGGTTTAGCTGGATACTACCGTCGGTTTGTGAAGGGGTTCTCCATGTTGGCATCTCCATTGACTAAGCTACTTTAAAAATATGTGAAATTTCAGTGGATGGATAAATGCCAGCAGAGTTTTGATGAATTGAAGAAATATTTGACTGAGGCTCCAATCCTGACTTTACCTACTCCGGGTAAAGAATATACAGTTTAAATGATACTTCTCACAATGGATTAGGCTGTGTATTGATGCAAGATCGAAATGTCATTGCCTATGCATCACGCCAGCTGAAACCGCATGAGGGGAATTATCCGACACATGACTTGGAGCTTGCAGCTATAGTGTTCGCTCTTAAGATCCAGAGACACTATTTGTATGGGGAGAAGTGCTATATCTACACAGATCATAAGAGTTTAAAATATCTAGGCACTCAAAAAGAGTTAAATTTGAAACAGAGGAGATGGTTAGAATTGATCAAAGACTATGATTGTCTGATAGACTATTAGCCAGAGAAAGCCAATGTGGTGGCTGACACCTTAAGTCGTAAGACTATGGCAAGTCTACGGGTTACTCCTTTGTCTATGGTACATGAGTTGAGATCATTACATGCCAGCTTAGAGATTAATGATGAGGGGCAAACAGCAGTTGCATGGCATGTATAGCCAGTGTTGATTGATCAGATCAAAATGGCTACTCTGAATGATCAGAAGTATCAGAAGCTGTTGGAAGAAGTCCGACAGGGCAAGAAACCAGAATTCTCAATTAGAGATGATGGTCTACTGCTACACCAGGGTAGAATGTGTGTTCCTAATAATGTTGATTTGAGAAGGATCATTTTAAAGGAAGCACATGAGTCTCCTTTTGCCATGCACCCTAGTGGCACAAAAATATATAGAGGGCTAAAGGAGCATTACTGGTGGATGGGTATGAAAAGAGATGTGGCAGAGTTTGTTTCCAAATGCCTAAATTGTCAGCAAGTAAAGGCAGAGCATCAAGTACCAGCTGGGTTGTTACATCCACTACCAATACCAGAATGGAAATGGGAGAGAATAATGATGGATTTTGTAATGGGACTTCCAAGGACACAGAAGAGTCATGATGCAGTTTGGGTCATTGTGGACAAACTAACCAAGTCTGCTCATTTTCTGCCAGTCCAAATGGACTACAGTTTAGAAAGGTTGGCCAAGTTATACATTGATGAGATAATAAGACTGCATGGGGTACCAGTAACCATTGTATCAGACAGAGATCTTAGGTTCACTTCTAGATTCTGGGATAGTCTTCAGAGAGCCCTAGGAATTAGATTGAACTTCAGTACGGCATTCCACCCACAGACAGATGGCCAGTCTGAGAGGGTAATTCAGATCTTGAAGTACGGGCTTGTGTGATTGAGTTTGAGGGCAATTGGGACACACACTTGTCTTTGATTGAGTTTGCTTACAACAACAGCTACCAATCAAGCATTAGGATGCCTCCATATGAAGCTTTGTATGGCAGAAAGTGCAAAACTCCCCTGTGTTGGGATGAAGTAGGTGAAAGGAAGATGATTGGGCCCGAAATTATTCAGCAGACCGAGGAGAAGATCAGGTTGATCAGAGATCGACTTAAGACTGCATCAGACCGTCAGAAGTCCTACATTGATTTAAAGAGAAGGGATATTGAGTATACAGTAGGTGAGAAAGTATTCCTCAAGGTTTCCCTTGGAAGAGAATTATGAGATTCGGTAGGAAGGGGAAACTGAGTCCTCGTTTCATTGGGCCATATGAGGTTCTGGAAAGAGTGGGTCCTTTAGCATATCATTTGGCACTACCTCCAGAGTTAGAGAAGATACATAATGTCTTCCATGTGTCCATGTTGAAGAGGTATTGATCAGACCCTTCTCATGTACTACCAGTGCAAGAAATTGAAGTGAATCCATACCTCACATATGAGGAAGAACCCATAGAGATTCTGGCTTATGAGGTGAAGCAGCTCTAGAACAAGCAGATACCATTAGTGAAAGTGCTGTGGAACCATCATTTGGGCCAAGAAGCTACTTGGGAACGAGAGGAGGACATGAGGAGACAGCACCCACAGCTGTTTAGAGACTAATACCAGGTAAAATTTCGAGACGAAATTTATTTTAAGGGGGGAAGAATTGTAATACCCCTATTTGCATAGCCTGGTATATTTCACTATTTCGGTGATCAGTGTCGGTCTAGACAATTAAGGAGATTAAAATCACATCTAAGACAACTAGATAAGCCCTGAACACAAATAATTAGTAATTATCAATTAGTTAAGTATAAATAAGAAAAACAGAACACAAGAAGTTAAATGAGTCGAGAGTCACAGTGATGGGTGACCTTCTCGGGAAGGATTGCGAAGTCGATTTAAACTCAAATTTCGAACCGTAAAATGTGACGCTGCGGTCCTTAAGACTATTACGAACACAGTGGAAAAGAGAAAATCACAAAAAAAAGAAATGTCAAGCCAGTCAAATAATTAGGTCAGGGATCCAGAAGAAATATTAAATTATTTGCAAATCGGGTCGAACCGGCGATGGGCAATTTGGTCAATCGACCCCTAGAGCTAACTCCTGACCTAACTGTCAAATAAAATCGGATAAAAGAAAATTTTGGAATTGGGAATTAAATTAAAGAACTAATGGAAAAATAAATTAAAAAAAAAAGAAAAAGGAAAAGTGAAAAGTGATGACATCATGCATAACATCATGCATGATGCAATAAACATTATAATTAAATAAAATAAAATTTGGATAATTATTGATCTTTCATAAGGATTAAAATACATAAAAGAAAGAAAAAAAACAACAAAAAGTGTCATCTTCTCAAGTTTGCCGTGAGACTTCTCTCTCACCCTCTCCCTCACCAAACCACCATTAAAGCTCATCTTTGAGCTTGCAAATTTCAAAATCTCACCATAGAAAATTGTTTTGCCAAGGTTAAAATTTGTTTGGGCAACTAAAAAGGAAGGTCCAAGAAGAAAGAAAGAAGAAAGGAAGAGGTTTGAAGGGAAAGAAAATTCTGCATAAGGTTAGTAATTCAAACTTCAAATGTTTAGTTTAATTATTGTATATATAGCTTAATGAACTTAGAAATATGCTTAAAATCAAACAAAAATAATTGTTGGAGGACTAGATGTAAATTCGGCCAGCAATAAGTTAAGGTTTAAAATGAGTAAATTTGATGTATTTGAAGGTTTGTTTAAGTTGAATGATGTATGTAAGCTATGGATTGGTGATTGGAATGTATTAGATTTGAAGTGTATGAAAATTAGGGTTTGGCACCTAGGGTTTTAGGAGGAAAAATGTGAGAATTTGTTAAATGAAGTGTTTGACCTTGTTGGAGCTAAAAAAATGGTCATATGTGACCAATTGAGGTATGTTGGAAGTGTTAGAATTAGGTTTAAATTCAGATTGCTTAGGGCCATTATGCAGGCAGCAGGACCAAGGTCCCTTTTAGGGACCAAAACTGAAAATTTACTAACCCAATTGGTGTGAGACCAATTGTAAATGAAACTAGACAAAAAATGACACATTTTTCATTTAGGAATCATGCCCAAAAAGTGACCATAGCATAGTGAACAAATTGGGCATATTCGGATGTGAGTGTTCTACCTTGTACAAAAATGACCAAATGAACAATGTGGCCATAACTTGGGCTAGACAGGTCTAAATGACCTGAAATTTTACTAGTAGAAAGCTAAGATATAGACCTACAACTTTTATGAAGAACACAAACTAAAATTATGCCCTTAACTAAGTCATTTAGCCACCCAAAATTGGTGACCTAAAACTACCAGAACCAGTTTTAGTGCCCAGAAAATTTGGGTTAGGCCAATCCGGCAGCCATGATTCAAATGGCTATAACTTGAGCTACAAAACTCCAATTGGAGTGATTCAAAAAGGAGAATAAATTTAAGACAATAAGGAACAATTTTTATGAAGAAAGCTTAGCCAAATTCTAACAGCAACATGACCAATGGAACAGTGCAACATAGCACACCAAAACTGAAAATTTGCAAATTTTGCCTAAAAGACTTAGAATTTGAGTAAACAACCAAAACCAACAAATTTAGTAACCAAAATGTGGTATGTGGGTGAAATTGGAATTCTCATACCTATTAAGCATTAGAAAGTCAACAAATTAACTTGACTAGTATAGTAAATAGTAACCCCGAAACACAAATTTTAAAGAACGCCAAGTTTAGCATATTAAAGCTAGGTAAAAGTAAATTTGAATTTATTTTTGGATTTATGATAAGTTATGATATTGAAACACTGTGAAACTGTGTGTTTCAGTGGAAAAGAATACCGGGAAAGAACCCGAGGTGTCGAGTCAAGGCCAAGAGGCGACTCGTATAAGGTTTGTGCACAACATAGAATTTCTGTAAATTTTTTTCTACAAATTATTTTTGAATGAATTGAGATATTAAATTGTGACACAATTGGATTGAAATGTTTGTTATGCTTTTGATTTAAATTTTTGAAAGATTTATTGATTGTGTTTGAAATGACAATAAATGTTTAGTAAATTGTTAAGATAGTTTTGAAACCACAGTGTCATGACCATATATTTGAATACCTCACTAGCATGACTAGTGGGGGACATCAGTTTCAAATTTTGATTCCTTCTCTGGCTGAAGTGTTGAGGAGTGTGCCAGTAGAAGAAGAAAAAAAATGGGTTCCCATATATTTGATCTAGCTAGCCTTGTGATGTGACTTCTCCTTAACCTCTGGCTATTGAGATTAATATGTTTCGAATGGCATGATATAACTGTGTATTTTTATGCAATTTGTTTTGAGACTTTTGAAATGAAATTGTTTGGATTAAAATCTTATAAATCATGTTTTGAATTTATATTTCATGTTTAGTTTAATTTTTGAATAAATATGATTTAAATTCCGCATAAAGATTATTTTAGTATGTTGTGCACCACTGAGTCCTAGTACTCAGCGATGGCTGTTATTACTGTCGTAGATATAGAGACTAGAGGAGCAGCAGAGTGAGCTGCTGAGGATTGAGGAGCTACCTACCTGAAGTTTATTGGGTATATTTTATACCCTGATTGTAAAAATTATTTTGATGTGTGTAATGTATGTAAATGTAGAAAATGGTCATGAGCAGTTGTATAGAGTTGTATAGAGTTGTATAAAGCTTGTAATAAATTTTGGTTTGGATTTTTCCTAATGTAAATATTTAGAATGATATATCTAAATTGTTTTATCTTTATTGAAATATGAATGGAAATATTTTGTTTTAATTAGAATGAAATTGAATTATATTATTTGATGATGTTGAATTTTGGAAATTGAGAAATGATGTTGAAATTGGTTGGGATGGATGTTGAATTGATGAAGTTACTGAGATAAATCTTTGGAAGTGCTTTTTATAGGTATTTGAAGAACTGTTTTCTCAAAATACAGACGGCATTCTGCCGAAATTTTTGTAAAATTTGCGAAAAAATAAAATAGAATAAAAATTTTATATAGTTTTTAAACTCTAATTAAATGTTTTAATACCTAGTAGAAAATGCTCACCACTTATGAAAGAAAGAAAATTGTTTTAAAATCCTTTGTAGGGTACTTAATGAGTTATCGGTAGGTAAAGTTCGATAGTTCATTAGGTATTCTACGGGATCATGTTATGCCTTACAGAGGGGTAAGGTGTAACAAGTGTTGCCAACAATAACACACAGTTTAGACCATGACACAAAATTTCACGATTAATGTCGTGTTGTATACCACGACAAAGTAAATCAACCTCACTAACCATTATTAATGAGGAAAGGGCTAACTAGCTAATGAGTACTCATATAGTCCCACCCCACTAACCGTTGTTAATAGGGGACATAATCATAATCAAATATCAAAACCCAAGTAGCTGTTACTACTGGAGAGTTCCGAAAAGGACTATAATGCTAACTGTGGTTTTAAAACAATTTTCAAAAGTTTCTCAATCAATAATCTCATTTGCAATTTATTAAACACATTCAAATCATCATAAAACCTATATAGAGGTGGCAACATCCAAATTTCTCAAATGTAAGAGAAGAACCATATCTCATTCAAAATAAACTCATTCAAATCAATTTACAAAGTTAAAAATAAAGAAAAAGGTTAGTTGTGCACAAACCTTCAATGAGTCTCCTTCTTCTTTACTTACTTCTCCTTGTTTGCACCAACCTCTTTTTCTACTAAAAACATACAAGTAGAATGTCTCAATACTCATTTCAACTCTTGCTAAGAACTCATTACATAGTTGTTTAATGCATCCCTAAGTTAGCTTTGTAAATTCAATGAGGTTTTGGGTTCTAGCATATTAATGTTCTAATATTTGAACCCAATTTTTACCTAGTTCCAATCATAATTTGATGAGGTGTTCTTATGAAAATTGTTCCTCTAGGTCTCAGCTTTATTTCCGTTTTTGAATCACCTAATTTGGAGTTTTATAGCTCAAGTTATTGTCAAATTACTTTTACTATTCACGTGGACAAATTCTACAGATTCTAGGTTTTTAGAATTTCTCCCAATTTTACATCTAACATCCCAACCTCTTATGTTTATAATTTGATCCAGTCCTTAAAATAATATTGTAGGTCTCTATCTTAGGTTTCCAACCCATTTTGAATCACTCCAATTGGAGCTTTGTAGATAAAGTTATGACCTGTTAACCATGCTAGGGTCATAAGGCCAATCTGCTGGATTTCAGGAATTCCAGCTTTGTCATCCTAAGTTTTCCTAACTATTTCTCTAAGTTGCTTTAGGATCTGGGTTCTGGTCAAAACACAAAATTGTAGTTCTATGTGTTATGAGAATTTTGGCTTTGGAATCATTACATTTGCAGTTTTGTAGACCAAGTTATGGCATTTTTACCAAAATTGGTCAGGTATGCAAAATTTAGAATTTCTAAGTTTGGTTCTGGTACAGGGCAGATTTATTGATCTAAATTTGTCCAGTAATTTGGTTGAGTTAAGTTCATAATTTGGCCTCAATTTCTTCATATGAAACGTTCTACTATGTTTCAGGTTTCCATCAGTTCAAGAATCAGGTCATTTGGAGTTTCCTAGAGTGAGTTAGGACAATTCTAAAATTACTGTTCATGTAATCATTCTGTAGGATCCAAAATTGCCACTTTCGGATTCAAAGCTCATTTAGGGCAATATATGGTCATTTTCTGGGTAGGGTATCTTAATGAAAGTTCTAGTCCTATGTCTTAAGTTTCATTTTCAATTTATTTCACACCAATTGGAGTTGTGTAACTCAACTTATAAGCTGCTAAACACACTGGACTCAGTATCCAGAATTTTAGCAACTCAACACACTACCATCCATCAATTCATCTCAACAACCAACTTCAATTCACACTCAATGTATATCAGTTGGTCAATATTTGGACATAAGAACATTAATTTCACAATATGGCACAAAATCCCTAATTTTCCTCAAACCTTGATTTCCCAATTTCACAATTTATGCAATTCCATAACCTTTCACCTCATCAATCATGTATACCTCAACAATTCAACATAAATTCTCAACTAAAGTATACCAAATGACCATAATTAGGTCTTATAAACCTCAATTGCAAAACATTACACAAAAGTCCTAATTTCCCATGAACCCTAATCTTCCATTTTTCAATTTATGTAAATCTCATAAAATTTTACTACCCCAATCATGTATACTACTTTAATTAAACTTGAATTCATCATCAATTAAGTTAAAACACATTAAACCCTAAATTTTTTTCAAGTTGGCTGAAAATTTCTCCTTCCCCTACAAGCATGATTTCTTTCAATTTCTCATGAAATTTCATCACAATCTAACTTAATTCAAAGCTTCTATAACTAATGAAGCATTAAAGAAGCTTACCTCTTGATGATTTTTCCCAACTTCTAAGTTCTCCCAATTTCTTGTTCTTCTTATTCCAATCTCTCAATCAAAGTTTACTTTGGTGTTTACTACTAATTAGATGGGAAAACCCATGGAAGGAAAGTGAGGAATCAAGATTTGAGAAGGGTTATCAAGGGTGGAAGAAGGAAAAAGAAGAAGAGAGAAAGAGAGAGGGAGAGAGGAAGTGTGGGGAGGCCAAATGGGGAGGAAAAGAAGATGTGCTTCCTTTTTATATATATCCCTAATTTTGATTTATTTAATTCATTTAATTGAGTTGTCCAAAGCCCGTTGGTCATAAAATTTTAATTAGGTCAAAATGGGATTAAAATTCTAGGTTTTCATTTCTTTTATTTTCTTTTCACTTTATACTTAAATTTTTCCTCAAAAATTCCCTTCATAATTCAATACCTTAATTTCATTTAATTTAATTGACATTTTGGTCAAAAATCAATTCTTGAAGTGAATTGACCAAAATGCCCCTCATCGGGTTATAATTCATCTTTTTTCTAATACCCGATGAGTCCTTAAATTTTTTTTGTTCACTTGAATTTTTATTGTGTCTATCTTAATTAATTTTCTCTTTATTTTTGGTCCCTAAAGTGGCTGTGAATAGTACTATTCACAGACAAAAAATGATACTATTCAGAGCTCGGAGGTTCGGGGTGTTATAGATGGACTCTATAGGTGGTGGTGTGTATGGAGGTACTCTGGCGGGGGATTCATGGTGGAGTGGCTCTTGTGCTTCCTCCTGGGCTTATAAGGGTTCACCCGGCTCTTCCCTTGCTTCTTCCTGCCTAGAGATGACGTTTCCTTCTGCATCGACGAGGAAGCATGTGATGTCCAGGGACGAATCTAAAGTGGAGTGCTATGGCTGTGATGAGGCCACCAAGCACTATGTGTCCCGTAGGCCGGTGGGATATACGGCGCAAATGGTTTCACAGGAAGAAGCCGATGTTGCAACATTGGCCAATGATCATGCACCATAAGAAGAAAAGCTCATTGGCATTTACAATGCCCAAGCTATCACTGCATCCTGTGATGGTGTGAACGGCTAGCCTATGGATATATCTCAGAGTGGGGTGAGTGATACCTGAGGATTTAGAATTTCTAGAGTTGTAGACATTGTTGTTCAGTGAAATGGAGCGCCAGAAGTCAATACTATTGTAGACCATCCTATTTTGCAGAATCTCCTGGTGCCCAGTGCTGTCAAAACTGAATATTACGTTAAATTCATCAATGTTCATTACCCGATCGATACCAAGCAGTCTAAACTCGATCCTACCCCTATCCTCTCTGTTTATAGACCATAAGGTGGCCTTAAAGCTGTCAATGAACTCCAATGTGGTGTCTCTATAGGCTGGTAACTGGAGTTGGGCAAATTAAATCCATTCAATGCTTTCAAGTAGCCCATCTATCTCCTCTTACAGTCTAAGTTGTTCTAGCAACCCGAAGTCCATGTATTTTGTTGAGATAATTCTCCTGTTTTGAAGCCGTGCACGTAAATCTCTTTGGTTGGAATCATGAAATGGCCAAACAATGGAGAATTCTGGTTGTGCTGACTGTGGGGGTTGTGGTTGAGGTTGGGGTGCGGCTTACAGCTGTGGTTGAGGTGCTGGAGGTGGGGCATGCTATGGTTGCCTTGTTCTTGGGCGTTATGGTGATGGCTGGGGTGGTGAGGATGAAGAATCTCTTCCTTGCCTTGAGGAAGATCTGATTCTTCTTGCTGGACATTTAGCAGGTGCCATGGATGTTTGGAGAGGGAGAAAAGCTAGGGTTTGTGAATGGAGTGGAGATTTGAGAGGTATTTAAAGAGGAAGAGTTATGGAGAAGAAGAGTTCTTGAATCGATGAGAGTTTAATGGTGGGAGGAGCATTTAAAGAGGCCTTTTGTCTCTTTATTTTGTGTGTTTTTGCACCTCTGGGTATCGAGTATATGACTCGATACACAGGTCATGTATCACAACACGGGTCTCATTTTGAGAACCCGGGTAACTTTCTGTACAAAAGTTGCTTTGTCAGACAGGTTACACGCACTGTGTAAATTTATTTAGGGACCCGTGTAACTTTCTATATCCCTTAAACTTAGAATTTTTCTCTCTCTATGCACGGGGCGTGTAACATTACACAGGGTCAAATCTGTGTAAGTTTCTGGAGCTTATGCAAATTTGTTTTTGGGATTCCATGTTTTTACATGGGGCGTGTAAAACTAGATACATGGGCCATGTAACTTTTTGGCTCATTTTTTTATATATATTTTATTCATGCTAAAATGTCTTTATCTATATTAATGAAATGAATGCAAAGATTAGCAATAGTGTTACTTTCCCAGTTTTGCGAAATCTTCTCTTGCGCGGTTTTGACTTAACGTTTCCACTCCTCCCTTGCTTTCAGTTTCTTGCTTTTGCAGAATTGTGATTTGGGGTACCTTCAAGATAGAATATAAAAAAAAAATAGAAAGTAAAATAATGCAAATTAAAAGAAAGGTTACAAAAGTTTTGGGTTGCCTCCCAAGGAGCGCTTGTTTATAGTCATTAGCTGGACTGTTCTTCAGCTTTGTGGTTGAGCTAGAAGGGTGCTGTAGGATTGGGTGAATCCCATCTCAATTGTATCCCCCGAGAAGTATAGCTTCAATCTCTGCCCATTAACCTTGAAGGTACCTGAGGTTTCGGTCCATATTTCTACTGCTCCATGCGGGAAGACTTCAGTTACCTTGAAGGGTCTGGACCATCTTGACCACAATTTTCCTATGAAGAGTTTTAACCTTGAATTGAATAGCAGGACAAGGTCTCCTTCCTTGATTTCTTTCCTTGTCATGCATCTATCGTGCCATCTTTTGGTCTTGTCCTTAAAAATTTTAGCATTCTCACAGGCATCCTGCCTGATTTCTTCCACCTCATTGAGTTGTAGAAGCCTTTTTTCTCCAACAGCTTTTAGGTCAAAATTTAGGGTCTGAATTGCCCAATAGGCTTTATGTTCAAGTTCGACAGGGAGGTGACATGATTTTCCATAAACCAAGTGAAAGGGTGTTGTTCCAATGGGAGTTCTATATACAGTGCAGTATGCCTATAGTGCATCATCTAATTTCATAGACCAGTCCTTCCTTGAGCGATTAACTATTTTTTCAAGGATATGTTTCAATTCCCTATTTGAAACTTCTACTTGACCACTGGTTTGAGGATGGTAAAGCGTTGCCACTTTGTGAGTCACTCCATATTTCTTTAATAGTGTTTCAAATTGTTGATTGCAGAAGTGACTTCCTCCATCACTGATTATTGCCCGTGGTGTGCCAAATCTTGTGAATATGTTCTTCTTAAGGAATTTTGTGACCACTCTGGTATCATTTGTTAGTGTGGCTATTGCTTTTATCCATTTTGACACATATTCAACACCAACTAGAATATACTTGTTTCCGCACAAAGATGGGAATGGACCCATGAAGTCTATTCCCCACACATCAAATAGTTCTATTTCAAGTGTACCGTACAATGGCATGTCATTCCTTCTTGAGATGTTCTCTATTCTTTGGCATTGATCACAAGTTAGCGCAAAGGATCTCACATTCTTAAATAGATTTAGCCAGTAAAACCCTGCTTGTAAAATCTTGGTTGTTGTTTTTGTGGTGCTAAAATGTCCTCCATATGATGATGAATGGTAGTGCTACAAAATGCTCTCCACTTCCTCCTCTGGTATGTATCTTCTTATCAGCCCATCATTGCATCTCTTGTACAGCAAAGTTTCTTCCCATGTGTAGAAGAGCACATCATGTAGGAATTTCTTCCTTTGCTGGTAAGACATGTTGGGTGGCAATACCCTGTACACAAGATAATTCACAAAGTCAGCATATCATGGGGCTTGGCAGAATGCTAATAATTGCTCATCAGGGAATGAGTCATTGATTGGAAAATCCTCAATGTCTCCTATGTCTTCCTGTTTTAGTATTTAGAGGTGGTCAGCTAACACATTCTCGAATCCCTTTTTTTCCTTGATTTCAAGGTCAAATTCTTATAGGAGTAAGATCCATCGAATCAACTTTGGCTTTGCTTCTTTCTTGTTCAAAAGGTACCGGATGGCAGCATGGTCTGTGTATACAATAACTTTTGATTCGAGTAGGTAGGATCTAAATTTGTCAATTACAAACACCACTGCTAGGAATTCCTTTTTTGTGGTAGCATAGTTTATTTGTGCATCGTTAAGTGTTTTGCTGGAATAGTAAATGGCTTGGAGCTTTTTATCCTCCCTTTGTCCGATTACTGCTCCAACTGCATAGTCACTTGCATTGTACATCATCTCAAATGGCAGTTCCCAATCAAGTGGTTGCATAATTGGTGCTAAAATTAAAGCTTCTTTGATCAAACAAGGCAATTTTCATCAAAATCAAAGGGAACATCTTGACTTAACAAATTAGTCAGTGGCTTAGCTATTTTGAAAAAATCTTTAATAAATCTTCTGTAGAAGCCTGCATGTCCCAAAAAGGTTCGCACTCCCTTAACTAATGTTGGTGGTGACATCTTTTCAATAATTTCAATTTTTGCCCTGTCAACTTCAATTCCTCTTTCTGATACTAGGTGCTCAAGAACTATACCTTCCCTTACCATGAAGTGACATTTTTCCCAATTTAGAACCAAGTTTGATTCTTCATATCTTTGCAACACTTTGGATAAATTAGCTAGGCATTCATCAAAAGTTGTTCCATAGACAGAAAAATCATCCATAAAACTTCCATAATATTTTCAATATAATCAGAAAAAATGGCTATCATGCATCTTTGAAAAGTAGCAGGGGCATTACAATGACCAAAAGGCATTCTTCTATATGCAAAGGTTTCATAAGGGCATGTAAATGTGGTCTTTTCCTGGTCTTCTGGGTGAATAGGAATTTAGAAAAATCCTGAATACCCATCTAGATAGCAAAAGTAGGAATGTTTCACTAGCCTTTCTAACATTTGACCTATGAAAGGGAGAGGAAAATGGTCTTTTCTGGTGATACTATTTAATTTCCTATAATCTATGCATATGCGCCAACCAGTGACTACCCTAGTAGGGATTAATTTATTGTTTTTACTATGAATGACAGTTGTCCCACCCTTCTTAGGCACTACATGCACTAGACTAACCCATTTACTATCAGAAATTGGGTATATAATACTTGCATCCAATAGTTTCAGAATTTCCTTTGTAACTACTTCTTTCATGTTTGGGTTAAGTCTCCTTTGATATTCAATAGTGGGTTTACTATTTTCCTCCATAGGTATCCTGTGCATGCATATTGAAGGACTAATCCCTTTGAGGTCATCTATTTTATACCCTATAGCCTTGCTATAGGTCCTAAGTTTTCTTTCTAATTTTTCCTCTTCTACATTAGATAGGCCAACATTGATAATAACAAGATATTTAGAATTTGAGTCTAAGAATGCATACCTTAGTGTAGAGGGGAGAAGTTTCAGTTCTACCTATTTGGTGTCTTCCTGTGACTTGCTTTTGGGTTGTTCCTCTTTTAGCTCTTCCACCTGGAAAGCTTGAGCTAAGGGTAGGGATAGGCTAGCTTCTAAAGATTTTGCACAAGCTGTAATTTCTGTGTTTTTATTATCTATTTTGTGGTTGTGCACTAGACATGCTTCAAGAGAATCTTCAAGATGTCTTTTATGAAATTCCTCTTCAAATAGCTTGTCAATTATGTCAACCCTTAAGCATTCATTAGGTTCAAGTTTATGCTTCATTATTCTAAACAGGTTGAATTCCGCTTATTTATCGCCCACCTTGAGAGTTAACCTCCCATTCTTAACATCTATGATAGCTCCAGCTGTTGCCAAGAAAGGTCTTCCTAGGATGATAGGAATTTGGACATCCTCTTCCATCTCCAGGACAATAAAATCAACAGGAATGAAGAATTTTCCTACCTTAATGGGAATGTTTTCTAGGATGCCAATCGGTACTTGACAGGCCGATCAGCCAATTACAGTGAAATTGTTGTGGGTTTGAGCTCTCCTACATTCAGCTTTTGACATATTGATAGAGGCATCAGACTCACACTTGCACCTAGATCACAGAGTGCCTTGTCTATATTCATGTTGCTAATAAAGTAAGGTATGGAGAAACTTCCTGGATCCTTGAACTTTAGTGGCAGCTTGTTTTGTAATATGGCACTGCATTCCTCTATAAGAGCAATAGTCTCATAGTCTTCCAACCCTTTTTTCTTTGAAAGAATTTCTTTAAGGAACTTAGAGTAGGATGGCATCTGAGAAAGTGTTTCTGTGAAGGGAATGTTAATGTAGAGTTTCTATAAAACTTCTAAAAACTTTCCAAACTGCTTATCCAATTTAGCCTTCTGGAATCTCTGGGGAAAAGGTAGAGGAGGTTGATATGGCTCTGGTAACTTCTTTTTCTTCTTTGTTTCCTCTTCCTGTTCCTTTTTAGCTTTTTCCTCCTTCTCCTCTATTTGGTTATCAGATTCATCAGAGGTTTTCTCAATTGATTTTTCCTTTGATTATTGTTTTTCTAACATTCTGCCGCTCCTCAAGGTAATTTCCTTACAGTGCTCTTTGGGGTTTATCTCTGGTTGACTTGGTAGTTTACCAGTAGCCTTCCTTGAAGAACTTGCCTATTGAGCAATTTGGTTTTCAAGCATCTTATTGTGAGTGGCTAGTTGGTCCATTCTAGAATTAACTGCTTTATCATTTCGTTCTGCTATTGTTGGGCTGCTAAGAAGCCTTCCATCATGGATTCCATAGTCAACTTTGGTTCGGGCTATTGAGGTTGAGGGAGTGGTGGCTGTTGCTGCATCAGGTTTTGTCCTCTATTCGAAAAACCTGGGGGTATTGGTGGTCTATACCCTTGCTGCTTGTTCATGGGTTAATTCTGCAAGTTGGACCATGAGAAGTTAGGGTGGTTTCTCCATCCAGAGTTATAAGTGTTCGAATATGGATTGTTGAGCTGGCTCTGGTTGAAGTTTCCTCCGTCATTCACATAGTTTAGCTGTTCTATAGAGGGTTCATTGAAGTTGTTGCATTCTAAAGTCATACACCCTTCTCCACAATTGTCGCAGTGTTGGTTACTTATCCCTATAGTATTGGCTTGCATTCTGTCAAGCCTTTTGGTGAGCTAGTCAAACTGAGCATTTATCATGCTTAGGGCATCCAATTCCATGATCCATGCTATTCTTCTTGTATCTCCCCTTTCATTTGACCACTCATAGTTGTGATAAGTGACCCTCTCTAAAAGTTCAAGGGCTTTTCCTACTATTTTCTCCATCAGGTCTCCTTCCGTAGCTGAATCTACTGTGCTCCTTGTAGAGGGAAATAACACATTATAGAAATTCTGAACAAGAGCCAATCTTCTATGCTATGGTGTGGACATTCCCTCTGTAAGTCTTTATATCTCTCCCATGCGTCATAGAGTGATTCACCTTCCTTTTGCCTCAAGGTGTTGAGTTCAACTCTTAATTTTATAGTCTTCGCAGGTGGGAAATACCTTGCTAGAAAAACTTACGAGAGGTTTTCCTAAGTGGTGAATGTTCCAACTGCTTGAGAAAGTAACTACTTCCTTACTTTATCTTAAAGGGAGAATGGCAATGCTCTGAGTCTTATAGCTTAATCATAGACTCTATTCATCTTGAATATATCACATAGGGCAAGAAAGCACTAGAGGTGATAGTATGGATCTTCTGTAGGTGAACCTCCAAACTGGGTCTGTTGAATCATCTAGAGCCATGCCAGTTTGAGTTCAAAATTATTGGCCTCCACTGTAGGGCTTGTAACATTGGGCTGGAATCCTTGGATAGATGGGGCTCCATAGTCCCTCAAGGGTCTTGGCCTGTTGTTATTGTTGGCCATGATTGGAGTTTCTAAAATTCCCTGATCTTATTCTTGTCGTCTCCTTTCTCTCCTGATGGTTCTTAAAGTCTTATCTATCTCGGGATCCAAGTCCAAAACTTCTTCTTCGGATTTTGTTCTGGTCATGTACCAAACCAAACAAGAACATGCCCAATCCAACTTGTCAAACTTACTACTATAAAAAAATTGAAAAGCTCTATAAGAAATTTGTTTATGGCAATATAAGGGATGTTGGTTAGCCTAAAAATAATGGTGGTTTAGGTTTTCGCAATATGCATGCTTTGAATCAGGTTTTTTCCATGCAGTTAGGCCAGAGCTTGATTTTTAAAAGGCATATCTTTGGGTTTAGGTTTTAGGACTAGGTACAAGCTTTGTAATAGTGTTATGTCATGCTTCACAAAAAATAAGAAAAGTTCTTTAACTTGGGAAGGAATGCAAAAGGTGTGGAGTTCAGTTAGAGATGTTCTAATTTAGTATGTGGGAATGGTATGATGGCTTGGTTTTGGGATGATTTCAAGATATCAAAAGACATGGCATTGAAGATTTTGGTTATCTAGCCAATTCTAGAGCTCTGGTGCAATGAAACTATAAATCAATATGTTTTGGCTAATGGTAGTTAGAATTGACCGAAGTTTAAGGATTATTACCCCTCATTATCCTCTCTAAAATTATAGCTATCCCTCCTCCAATTCTTGACCTTGATGAAGATGAGGTCTGTTAAAGTGGTACCACTTCAGGTGCTCTCTCAATTAAGTCAGTGTATAATACTATATTATAAAGGAATAGTGGATGGAGGAAGATCCCATGTGGACTTTGCTATGGAAATGGAAAGGGCCTAAGAGAGTTCAATTGTTCCTCTAGATTGTTATGTTAGGTAAGCACATAGACATATGAGCATCTCAGTAGCTTGCAAACTTTGCATGGGAGGGGAGGAGACTATCCTGTATGTCCTTAAGGACTAATGCTTCATATTTAAGGTATGAAGGAGGCTGCTTCCTCCTCATTTAGTAACAAGATTCATGGATCCAACTCAGGTTGTAGGTAATTGGTTCTCTTTAAACATAAAGCACAACCTTGTATAGAGTGCCATGTAATACTCTTTTTAGTTTGGTTTGCTAGAATCTCTAGGCTCGAAAAGATAGATTTCTCTTTTCAAATGAACATGTGGAGATGGATAGGTTTATTTTTACTGCAACCAATATAGCTAACGATTTTGGTCAGGCACGAGAGGTGCTGGATTTGCATGGAAATGTAGTGGCTCAGGTTGAAAAAGTCACAAATTGGAAGCCCTTGCCTCCTAGGTGAAGGAAGCTAAACATAAACGAGGCGATAGATTGCTAAGAAAATAACTCACAAAAGAGCTTTGTCAAATGCCAGTATTTCCAACAATAACTCTTTTTATACTTCATAAATTCAAGTTGCCAATTTCAATAAATCTCCACCTTGATTCCAATTTACTTACACTAACCAACAAATTTTTTAAAACCGTCTCAATTTTCAAGTCAAATAGAATTAACCTTCACCATTTTTACAAAAGTCAATTTTTGCTTGGGTAATTTTTTGCACTCTTGATTACCTATATTCCTTCTTGCTTTAACACACATACTTACAACCAGTGTGATACTTTCCAATTTGTAAAGATTCATCACGCTAAGGTTCTCACCCTTCTTGATCACAATATTGCTTGGGTAATTCTTCGCACTCTTGATTATCAATATTGCTTCTTGCTTCATCACACATACTTACAATCAGTGTGCTACCTTCCAATTTGTAGAGATTCATTGCGCCAAGGTTCTCACCCTTCTTGATCACAAGAGCACCTTAGCTAACTCTCATGACTCCACCTTTAATGGAATACCCAAAACCTAAGGAATTCAATATCCCCAAGGAAATCAAGTACCTTTTAGATTTAGGAACATATCTCACTCCATAAATATTTTCATATGATCACCATGCAACTTTATACTTTACCAACACATTCGACTTCCATCTTCTCTCTATTGGCTAGCTTTTTTCACTCTTTTTCTTTCTCTTCAATTGTATCAGAACCATTCCTTTTTCAAACAAATGTGGAAGGGTAAGCAGAATTCATTAACCACTGATTTTGAAATGGATCATTTATCTTTTCCTTACCATTATACCAACACTAACCAATTATAACCAATTGAGTAATTAATTTATTGAAGACATTAAGTTGATTTCTCATGTTAGTACCTTTCTTCATTCAAAGTTGGTACAACTCCGATTAGTGAGTGATGTGGATATATACTAATTCTTTAATTTCTTCCTTATGAAAACTGGTGAAGTCTCTTTAAGAACATTATATTCCACATTAGGAGCTAACGTCAATTGAATAGTACTCACCAATTTTTGTTGAAGCTCCTAATCATCACCATTAATAGTCGTCAGTTGCTCTTTTTTAAACACTTTGATTAATTTATTACACAAAAATATCCTTTAAGGTGATTTGCCATAGACTAAAATTATTTTTCTCATCGAATGACTCCAGCTTAAATTTTGTGCTCACCAACTTTAACATTTCAAGTCATTGTTGTGATACCAGTTTATTAAGAAAATAACTCACAAATCAAAAAATACAAATTTTGATTAAAATTGTTCAACTTATGCCTACTCCACAAACAAAACTTCTATTGAGAGAAAAAAAAAATTACAAACACTAAATATTTTTTTCTCATTCACAAACCTCTCAATCTCTACAAATCATGGCACTCACAATCTTTAATCCAAATACACCCAAAAGTGTATCACTCATTTTACTACCACTCTTAAAGATAACTTCCAAGAGAAGGAAGACATTAGATGACTCATTAGCAATAAATGCTTATAAAGATAGTTGATCTTCCCAACAACACTCACCATTCTCAAAGAGTTCATCAACAAATTCTTCATCTACCTCATAAACTCTAGTCACCATTTCCAACAAAGATAAGAGTATTGGTTACACTTATAGTGGAGTTCTCGTTAGGAATAATGTTGTGTCTTGGCATGGAGGCTTTGCCTCATTTACAGGCTAACGCTTCATTTTGCGTGCAGAGCTTATGGTAGTGTAGCTTGCTTGGAGTGGGTTAGAGAAAATTGTTGTTAGAATGTGATAATGCTAGTGCAATAGCTTTGATTTAGAGCTCAGTTTTGATTCAGGGCTCGATTGTATCGATTGTACCTCCAAGTAAATGTTGTTCTGTTGTTCTCTTGTTATTCTTTTAGGATGTTGATGTCTCAAGATTGAGAAGCTTGCATTATGCATATTTATAAAGAAGTCAATATGAGCATTGATTGGTTGCGAATTGGGCAACTAAACTTCCTGTTGATTCATGTCACCAATAATAATAATAACAATAACAAACTAACCAACCTTATCATTTTAACCAAGCAAGCTAATGTACACAAGGGAGAGTTGGGTAACCGTGAAAGCAAAGTCTAGCCCACCAGCAGAATAGCTTATTGATTAAAGGTGAGAAATCTTGCAAACTTTTGTAAACTTGTTGCGCTTTCCTTGTCCTCTCCTTCCTCACACTATCCAAAAACACCCTCAAACGAATCAGACCGAGTCAATCCCAAGGACAAAACAATCCAACTTTGCGGTAGTTCAGAAGTTTTACCATTTACGTGTGTAGCAAAAAAGAAAACGAGGATATAATTTCACAAAAGAAATAGACGTAAAATTATTAATTTTCAAACTGACAACCAAACTAGAAACAGTTGTTGAAGAAAAATAGACACTTGCAAGTAATCTCTCAAGAAAAGCAGTGAAGCCCTTTGATGTAAAATGTTTCACGTTACAAGCAAAATCTTGCCTCACAATTTTGCATCCAAACGAAAGGATCCACAATGCAGGATATAAACATGAATTTGTCAATATTGCAAAATAACAGTAGTGTATGCTAGAACCTTAACTTGTACTACGATAAACTGAAACAGAAACATCAAACCATTTCATTACATAAGAAGCCACTCCAATTTTCCGTTTCACAGGTTGAAAAGGAATCATGCATGTACATTTCTTAACGATTAAATACACCAATGAACCAGGGAGTATAAAACAAGTTTTTCAATGAGCATCACAAATAGTCAAGAAACTTTTACAAGATACAGACAAGCAGAAACGACACCACTACAGAATTAGTTAAGAGCAACACGATGTGCTTGCTGTCCTTTCTGCAGGTCTATCCATAAGAACCATTCCAGATGGATTCTGTGCTGGCTGCACTCGAGGTAGTCTTTTTGCTGCATCCATAGGTAGAGGGACAAAATGATCATGACTAATTTATTCAAGGAGAAATAAAATGTTCACAATATAAGGAAACCAAACAAAAGAACCATTCCAGATCTTTCTTTTCTTCATCATTATGATTTTAGTATATTTATTGTTTATATTATACCAAAATACTTCAGCCATCCTCAAGTGCGAGAATTTATTTTTATACAAAAAAAAAAATCACAATCAAAATTCTATTATAAAAATTCAGTCCTCGTTTTCTTTTTTTAAGACAAAATGTTTTAACATACCTATTTCATAAAAAATGTCATTGACATTGGCTGCAGTTTTAGCTGATGTTTCCATAAAGAAAAGGCCATTCTCCTGAGCATATGCTTGAGCTTCCTGCAATATTAATAAAAGAACTTGATACCTAGAAATCTTTCCATATTTCGTGTCGATATTTTCGTGTCGATATTTCCTACAGTTGATTATCATATCCTTCCTTTGGCACTTCTAATATATTAAGTACATGAATAAACAAATAAAAGTCAAATGTAAGCAACATCCATGTTCATAAGCACAATATCAGTGCACTCCCATCAAAAGGGGAAGAAGAAAAGAATAAAATATTTCTTCCCACTTTAAAAATATTTCTCAAAATAAAAATTTGCCAGCATATCTATAACTGATCCGGCAGCAATATAGTTGATAATGCTTATCAATACATAAGAGTCCTTTCCCATTTGAAGAAACATCAAACTGAAAACAGATGCTTGGCAGAGACCCCAACTAGCTGGTTGAATTGAGTTTGGATGGCTCAACGACTAAATCTCATGGTAAAATCAAGGTACTCAGTGAAAACTAGGGCTTTGTCTCCATAAAATGTTTTTGAAAATTTCTTTTGACAAACAAATATTTATCCTGTTGATTACCAACTTTGCCTGTGTCACACAAATGAAAAGACATCCTATTCTTTTCAACTTAGCCTCCATCACCTTAGATTTCCAAAGAATACCAAGTTGTGTTGCCTCTTCAATTTCTTATCAAAGTCCTTGGTACTTGGGATGCTTAAGTATTTGTAAAGATTTAAGGAATCTTGTAGTCACAGACACAGTCAACTAGTAACATAAATCAGTACAAGCATAGACACTTACTTCTGCAGCTACCTTCCTTGCGTCTAGCAAATCAGCTTTATTCCCAGCGAGTGCCATAACCATATTTGGGTTGCCTTGAGGAAAGCATATAGAATAGAATGATTAAGGAATTTCAACCAAAAAAGTAAATAAAATTTCTATATACCAATATATGAATAAAAGCAAGAAATGAACATAAATATATCAGATAGCCTAGAAGCAGATCATACCAAGATTTAACATTACCGAATCATGTTTCATTTTAAAACATTGGTTTGAATAACAAAAAGCCTTTGATGTTTACCTCAAATACAGTGGTCTCTTTTGTTCCAAAACTAGCAATTTCAGTCCCTATACTACCACCAGTGTATACAGACTAGAGTGTTTTAGTGTAATTCAGGGACTAAAAGCATACGTTCAGAGGAACCAAAGTGTAATTTATTGTAAAATGTGTAGGAACTAAAGTGTAATGAAAAATTCATAATTTTATAACCAAGGAGTAAAGTTTTGAATTATTAATGAACCTTAAGGGACTACAATTGCTAATTTTGAAACAGAGGACCGAAGTGTATCACTAGAGAAAATTCCAGAAAGAGTTGGGTTTGTAATTAACACTGAAATGTAAAACCATAACCACTCAGAAATGCCACACCAAGAAGAATGATGAATAGATATAGTGACATATGTAACAGGTTCTCTATAGCTAATTTGAAATGTAAAGTCACCTTGCGCCTGAAGTTCTTGGACCCATTTTTTTGCCCGATCAAATGAAGCCTACAAGAGTACAAATTCAAGTTACTAAAAAATTTAACCAACGCAATATATATATATATATATATATATATATATATATATATATATATAGAAAAAGATGAGATTCTGTATAAACATAAAGTGTGAACACTACGTGGAAGTCTAAAAACAGACTATATTTTCTTCAGACGAATTATCTTATATTAGACACTATTTAATTGATGTAGAACAAGAAGGAACAAAGAATAAATCAATGATCAATCCTTGAAAAGAAACCTAAACTAATTCTCAAAATATTATTGATCTCATTAAATTATCATAGGAAATCTAAAAAATAAAGAAAACAACTAAGCCTATATACAATGTTTGTATAACCCTAAATATATAATTTAGAAATTAAGGATCCCAACCTAATTAGAAACCCTACTATTTTCTATATTTCTTCCTAAAATATGTATTCCTAAAATCCCTTAGAGTACGTTCTGCATCATTCCCCCTTGGTTGAAAAGAACTAAACTCCATAGAGTTGATTTGCAAATAAGCATTCGAGAGAAGGATCCAAAGTCTGAAATTCTTCTTGTGTGATCTAAGTAGCATTAGAATCAGGATGACTTTGCCACTTGACAAAAAATCTACAAAATCCACCTTGTAAGGAAGTAACGAACTCATCATCAAACACAGTGTCAATGACATCATTAGACTGAGGAAATGATGGTGACTTTGGCACAAGCTAACCTCAAAAACACTAGAATGCAAAGAAGGCTCAAAGGTGCCTCGATAAGGTGACAAATCATCCACATTGAAAACAGACTAATATTCATATCCTTAGGTAAGTTAAGTAAATATGCATTAGATCCAAGTTTTTGCAAAATGGAGAAAAGGCCAATGGCTTAAGAATGAAGTCTCTTTAAGGAATTTTTAGGAATTCTTTCAGGGCGAATATGAACCAAGACATTATCACTAACATTGAATTCTTTATTCCTATGATGCACATCAGCAGCAAGTTTGTAATTTTCATTACTTAAAGCAATCTTTTGCCAAATCTCAGTATGCAAATCATGAATATGTTGAGCAAAAGATTCAGAAAGTTGTGAAACACGAATATCAGGTGGAAAAGGAATAAGGTCAACTTGGGTGCAGGGAAAATAGCCATGAATGATTATCAAAAGAGCTTTCACCTGTGGAACGATTTGCTAAATCGTTATAGGCAAACTCTAGAAAAGAAGAACCAAATTACCTTGCTTCTCTCCCACATCACACCCAAGTAAATCACCCAAGCTACAATTCACAACTTCAGTTTGACTATTTGTTTGCAGATGTTTCATCAAGAACATGCTCATCATACCCAATATGTGTCCTATCTCTAGAGTGCAAAGGAAGATTACCAACAAGGCTAAATGTCACTTGCTTTGATGCTACATTACAACCCCTATGAGATGCATGTTGTGTGTCTAGTGTATAAATTTTAGTAAATGCAAACTCAACAGAATGAGGTGACCCTAGGTGTTAATTAACAAACTCTTCTTACATTGCAATTTGTTTGCACGTAGCTTTCATTTGTGCAATAAGTTGTTCAACTTGTCTTTCTAATTCAACAAATTCAGATTGGTCATGTAATGAGGAATCATGGGGTGGCTGTGAAGCCGAGGCATGGTGCTCATCTTTAGTCATGGTAATAGTGAATGAAAAGGTAAAAAAGAGAGACTTGGATTGAAAAGCTGAGGAGCAAGAAGGCCCAGGTTAGATCTTCTTCTATCCTCCGGGAAAAGAGAAGAGAGCAAGAAAGAATGAAGGAAAAAGTAAAAAAGACAGACCTAGATTAAGAAGCCGAGGAGCAGGAAGGCCAAGGTCAAATCTCCTCCTCCTCCTCCTCCTCCTCCTCCTCCTCCTTGTGGTTTCGTTGCTGCTGTACATGTGGTAAAAAAAGATAACGTAGCTATAAGTGTTTTATGTCTGAGCTCCTTAGGGCACGTCCGAGACACCTTGGTGCGCTTGGGTGCGCCTAAGTGAGGTCTTGCACCTTTGATGCTTTGAGGCATTCCCGCTTGCACCCGGTGTGTCTTGCGCTTGAAGCACGCCTTTAATGGTGGTGGGAGGGTGAAAGGGATCCTAAATAGATTGAGATCCTTAATTCCTAATTAGATATTTAGGGATATAGAAACACTATATATAAGCCTAGTTATTTTCTTTATTTTTCAAATTTGCTATGACAATTTTATAAGATCAATAATATTTTCATAATTAGTTCCTTCATTTGTTCTTTGTTCCTTGTTCTTCTACATCAATTTGGTATCAAAGCCTTCTAAAATCCCACCCTTCCACTGTCACTCGAATCCCTCTCTAGGAGTACATTGCTATTTCTTTGATTTTCTAGCCATATATATATAGAGAGAGATAAATTATTATTTAATCCCAATATTTTATTTCTATTAAACTGTTTAATCACTCCGTCAATTTTTTCATTATTCAATACTGATCAACATACTATTTATTTCCTCTATTTTAGTGAAACTAATTAGTTAGTCCCTATATTTTGAAAAGAACACATTACCCTATAATTTGGCTCAATTAACTATTTAGTCCCACAATTATTTTTATACCAAAACTACCCTAATTTTCTCCCCATTATTTCTTTCTTATCCTCCATTATTTCTCTCTTTCTATCTTTCTTCTCATCTATGCCCATACCCTTCCCCATCATTTTCTCTTTCTTTCGTCTGTTGATAAAAATGCTACAAGCTATTTCCACGAAAAAAATTAATTAGTATTCTTAAATTTCTAAATCAAAAAAATTATTTCTCAATAGAGAAAACACAAAAATGATGTCTAAGGAATTGAAAATTTAAAACAAAAAAGAAGTAAATCCAAATTTAGTTGGCACATAGCAAAATTTCTATTTTTATCCAAGAATATATTTTTCAAAATACATGAATCAAATAATTAGTTTCACTAAAATAAATGAATTAAATAGTAGTGTTTTTTGAAATATAGTGATCAACTAATTAGTTTCCTTAAAATACAAGGACCAAATTGATGTAGAACAAAAAGGAACAAAGAACAAATCAACGATCAATCGTTGAAAATAGAACTAATTCTCAAAATATTATTGATCACATAATATTATCATAGCAAATCTAAAAAATAAAGAAAACAACTAGGCCTATACATAGTGTTTGTATAACCACAAATATCTAATTAGGAATTAAGGATCTCAGTCTATTTAGGAATTAAGAATCCCAATATAATTAAGAACCCTAATCCAATTAGAATACACAATCACACTCTATTACTATTTTTCATATTTCTTCCTAAAATATGTACTCCTAAAATCCCTTGGGGCACATTCTGCATCATTAACAGTAGCCTCTAATAAAATACTTCAGACCACAAAAAAAAAACTTTAAGGCCTGATGAAGGTCAATCTTCAATGCATTGAACAAAACAAAAATCAATTTTTTATTTCATCAAAACAATTGTAAGAGAAAAAGGATCTATATAGCTAGCTCCAACTAGGGTAATCAAGGCAAGAAAACCATAGCAACTTCAAATAGGAACAAGACAAAATTACAATGTGGAGGCATGAACAAGAACTAAGAATCTGAAGAATGATCTTCCAAAAACATAGAAATACCAGCTAGGTGACAATTAAATATCCACATAAACTTGGTTTCTATGACAAATGCAGAACATGCTATGCTACTGTCACATATAACTTAAGTAGAAACATTGAGAAGAAACCTTTTAATTAACAAAGTATTGAGAATTACGGACTCAAGAGTGTGAATATCAAATTGGCAGGCTACACGCTGCATTGGGCTTGAAATTGGGCACCGCATCACCAAAATGACCTAAGCCATTTTGGTTTAATTTGCCTACACATATATGACCCTTAATTTTCTTGTACACTATCAATGTGGGACATGTTCCTACAAGTGATATTCCAACACTCCCCTTAAGTGGCAATCGGAACATCTGGTTAACACTTGAAACCTGAAACTGAAATGCAGCAGCAACACCAGAAAATTAAACTGAAACTGAAACCAGACCCTAATCTACTCTTATACCATGTTGAGAATTATGGACCAAAGTGTGCGAATATCAAATTGGCAAGCTACACATTGAATTGAGCTTGAAATTGGGCTTCAGTTTGTTTTGCTTACACTTATATGCCCATTAATTTTCTTGTACACTATCAATGTGGGACTTGTTCCCACAAGTGAGATTCCAACACAGGGTAACTTTAATTGATCTGTTTGGTAGATCTATGCATTGCAACATGCATTTTTAATTTTGAGCTTAAGAGGTGATCTCCTATTCATAAATTTTATTACAATCAAATTTGTACTCAAATACTTTATATATATATATACTCAAATTACTTTTGTTTTAATAAAATATAATATAGCAAAATCCATATAATATTAATTGAACCATTTACATGAGTGTGTATATTAATTTCTTTACTTTATACAAAAATTATTATTGTTAGACAAGTAGAGCACATTAGGTTAGAGGATAGAAAGAAAAAAAGGGGTAGACCTAAATTGACTTGGAAGAGAGTAGTACAAAATGACTTAGAAGCATTACACATTTCTGAGGATTTAACCCAAATCGTTCAGAGTGGAAAAAGCGAATCCATATAGCCAACTCCAAATTTTTGGGATAAAGGCTTAGTTGAGTTGAGTTGAGTTGAGTTGAGTTTACAAAAATTATTATTCATAGACAATTTACAATTACTAATATTTTGGTAGAAAGGCAAGAGCAAAAATGGTACAAACTGCAGAATTTCTTTCACGCAAGGCTGTTGTGTACTTCTTCTCCTTCTTTTCTTTTTTCCCCCCTTTGTTGCTTGCCGAAACTCCCATTTTAGAGACCCAGATCGCATCTCCTAGAGAATAGGTATGCAAATGTTCCTAGAATTGGAAAGTGTGACCCAGATCACGATACCCAAGGGGCGTGAGCAAATCTGGTAACTATGAGCTTAGCTCATTTACAATTAAATGAGCTGAGCTTGAAATTGACTCATTTACATTTGAACAAGATAAGCTCAAGCTAGTCTTGTTTTAAAGGAGTTTAAGACAAGCCAAGCTTGAGCTCTGATATTGATGCTTGAATTGAGCTCAAGCCAAGCCTAAGCTTAAGCTACTCAAAGTTTGGTTGGCTCGTTTATTAACCGTAAAACAATGATACACGACTGCACACAGCATTTCCATTTCTTTCCATGGAATGAGGAAGTAAGAGACCTCATTAACCATGGACACAGTAAAACTACATAATCTATAGTTGTAATGAATCATTTACAATTTTGCATAAAACAAAATAACCATAACAAACATTTCATAATCACAACCTATGTTGCAAAGAAGAAATATCTTACCTGATTTGTTATATCATACACAATAATTGCTGCAGCAGCTCCCCTGTAGTACATTGGAGCCAAGCTATGATACCTCTCCTGACCTGCTGTATCCCAAATCTCAAATTTTACAGTTGCATCATTCACAGCCAATGTTTGTGAGAAAAAAGCAGCACCTATGGTTGATTCCTAATATCACAAAGCAATAGTCAAGTTCCAAAGAATTTCCATTAACAATGTTGTAATCTACTCACCTCACCCCCCAGAACCCCTTTTCCAAGACCGTAATTGCACCTACCTGAAATTCAACAAACTGCCCTTTGACGAAACGCAACACAAGACTAGACTTTCCAGCACCAACATCCCCAAGAAGCACCTGAAGCATAAAATAAACATCATTGTAAGAAACAAGTGAGCTGTATCCAAACTAAAAAAAAAATGTTAAAATTGACCAATGAAACAGACAAGAAATTTTAAAATAAGAAGGTGCTGAAATTTGAACAGAAGTAAACTTGAACAAGTTCTAAGTCATAAAGACTGAAGCATAATATACTACACATGAACAAGACTATGCTGAATAAACAATTCATGTAACAATTAAATTTTCTAAAGGATATGCATGATTTTATAAATAAAATACTCATTAATATGAGCAAAAGAACCATCTATGACATGCAAAAGCAAGTTGTAACACCCCCGTTTGCATTGCCTGGTAGATTTCACTGTTCCGGTGACCGGTGTCGGTTCGGACAATTAAGGAGATTAGAGCCACATTTAAGACAACAGGAGAAGCCATAAACACAAATAATTAGTAATGTTTAATTAGTTAACTACAAATAAGAAAAACAGAACATAAGAGGTTAAACGAGCCGAGAGTCACAGCGATGAGTGACCTTCTCGGGAACGACTGCGAAGTCGTTTTAAACTCAAATTTCGAACCGTAAAAAGTGACGCTGCGGTCCTTAGGACCCTTATGGACACAGTGGAAAAGAGAAAATCACGAAAAAGAACTGTTAAGTCAGTCAAATAATTAGGTCAGGGAGCCGGAAGAAATATTGGATTATTTGCAAACCGGGATGAACCGACGAGGGGCAATTTGGTCAATTGACCCCGAGAGCTGACTCCTGACCTAACTGTCAAATAAAATCGGAGAAAAGAAAATTTCGGAATCGAGAATTAAATTAAAAAACTAATAGAAAAAAAAAAGAAGAAGAAGATAGAAAAGTTAAAGATGATGACATCATGAATGATGTCAATAAGAAATTAATTAAGTTATTTATTAAATGGGATTTTGTGGTCTTCCATCAACTAAAATAAATTAAGAAAAGAAAAAAATTAACAACAAAAAGTCATCTTCATCTTCTCAAAAACGTCACTCTCTTCTCTCCCTCACAAAACCACCATGAAAGCTCATTTTTGAGCTTGAAAAACTAAAATCCAACCATACAAAATTGTTCTACCATAAGTAGACCTTGTTTGGGCAACTAAGAAAGAAGATTCAAGGAAAAGAAAGAAAAAAATTTGAAGAAAAGGAGGAAGAAAATTCTGCTCAAGGTATAGTACTATAAACTTCAATTTTTATTGTTTAATTAGTGTTAGTGTGGCATCAAGAGCTTGTAAATAAACTTGAAATGAAATAAAATCATGGGAGAAGGACTAAACTGAAATTTTGGCTTGGTTGATGGGAGTATGATTGGTATGGTTTGATGTGTTTAAAGGGAATTAAAGATGTTAATAAACTTACATTAGTATAGTGTTAAGATGGAAATGCACCAATTGTGATTGAATGAGTGAGTTAGGGTTTCAATGCTAGGGTTTATGAACCAAAATTTGGAGAAATGCATAAATGGCATGTTTAACCTATTGTGAAATGAAATAATGGTCAATTATGACCAAATAACTTGTGTGGGAATGATAGGAATGAAAACTAAATTCGGAGGTAAATGGTCATACTGCTGGCAGCATGACCAAACCCACTTTGAAGGACCAAAACTCAAATTTTACAAGTCCAATTGATATGCCACCAATTGGAGATGAAAATAGACATAAAAGAGCACAATTTTCATTAAGGAACCATAGCCAAAAACTGACCAAAACTTGGTGAAACAATTGACCAAAGTGAGTTGATAGCAGGCTGCCACTGCACTAAACTGACCAAATGAACAGTAACTGTTCATTTGGTCATAACTCGAGCTAGGTAGGTCAAATTGACTTGAAATTTTACCAGCAATTAGATATGATATAGATCTAAAACTTTCATGAAGAACACCAACCCAAATTAGGCCATTAACCCTTTCAAAATCATTGAGCAAAATTAAATTACTGTACTGAGATTCTGCAGAATTTTCATTGAGCAGCAATGTTTGGATGGCTATAACTCTCTCTATAAAACTCGGATGTAGGCGATTCTTGAACCGATGGAAACCTAAGACATAGTACAACATTTCATATGAAGAAAGTGAGACCAAATTATGAACTTAACTTGATCAAATAATTGACCAAAGTTGGACCAAAAACCTGCCAGCACCTAAATTGCAGTATGAACAGTGCACGTGAACAGTAAACTTATTTTGGCCATAACTTGAGCTACAAAACTCCGATTGAGGTGATCCAAAAATGAGAATACATTTAAGACAATAAGGAACATTTTCTATGAAGGAAGTTTTGTCAAATTCCAACAGTAGATCGACCAATGGAACAGTGCAACTTCGGAGAACCAAAACCGAAAATTGGCAATTTTGCCAAAATGACCTAAGCTTTAAACAAATGACTAAAACCAACAAGTTTGGTGACCAAAATGTGGTATGTGGGTGAAGTTGGAGTTCCCATACCCATTAAGCCTTAGAAAGTCAATAATTTGACTTGAATAGTGCAGTGAATAGTAACCCGAAACACAAAATTTCGAGAACGTCGAATTTAACACGTTAGAGCTAGGTAAATGTGAAGTTAAGTTTATTTTGGATTTATTTTAAGTTTTAGTACTGAAACATTGGAAAATTTCGTGTTTCAGTGGAAAGAATACCGGGACAGAACCCGAGGAGTCGAGTCAAGGCCAACAGGCGACTCGTTTGAGGTTTGTGCACAACATATACTTTTATAATCATCTTTTGCATATCGTTTTGAATAATATGAAATATTGGATTATGGCATTTTTATGATGTTTGATCTAAATTATTGAAAGTTATTATGTATATTTGAAAAGACAATGTTTAGCAAATCGTTAAGATAAGTTTTGAAACCACAGTGTCATGACCACATATTTGAACACCTCACTAGCACGACTAGTGGGGTAATTAGTTTTGAATTTTGATTCCTTCTCTGGAGAAGTGTTGAGGTGTGCCAGTAGAAGAGGATGTGAATGGATATCCATATATGTGAGCTAGCTAGCCTTGTGATATGATTTCTCTTTAGTCTCTGGCTATTGAGATTCTATTTGTTTGAATGGCGTGATCTAAGCGTGGGTTTTATGAAATGTGTTTTGATACTTTGAAACGAACTTGGTTTACATGTAAAACCTTACAATGCATGATTGTATTTAATTTTCATGTTTAGCCAAATTTTTGAATGAATGTGCTTTAAGTTTTGCATAAAGATTATTTTAGTATATTGTGCACCACTGAGTCCTAGTACTCAGCGATAGCTTTTATTCTTTGTCATGCAGATCTGAGACTAGAGGAGCAAAGTGATCGAGTCTTGAGGTGTGAGAAGCTACCAGCCTAAAGTTTTCGGGTATAATTTATACCTTAACTGTAAATATTTCTTTTGATGTATATATTGTACATAAATGTATGGACATGTACATGGGTCTTGAGCAGCTTGTACAAAGTTTGTATAAAAGTTGTAATAAATTTTAATTCGGACTTTTTGAATGTAAATTTTAGTATGATGAATATATAAATTGTTTATCTTGAATGGAATATGAATAAATGATATTGATGGACAGTATTTTGAGAATTTTTGAACTTGTGAATTTTGAGAAATTGGTTGAAATTGAGTATGAATTTGAAGTAGTGGTTAGATAATTATTGGAAGTGTTTTTATTCAGGTATTTGAAGAACGGTTTTCTCAAAATACAGAGGAAACTCTGTCAAAATTTTTATAAGATTTGCAGAAAACTAAAATGGCCAAAAATATTAATTAGTTTTAATTTCAACTAAATGTTTTAAATACTTATTAGAAATGCTCACCACTTGTCAAAGATAAGAAAATTGTTTTAAAATCCCTTGTAGGGTACTTAATGAGTTATCGGTAGGTGAAGTTCGGTAGTTCATTAGGTATTCTACGGGATCATGTTATGCCTTACAGAGGGGTAAGGTGTGACACAAGTGTACTGTACAAAACAAATAACTTGTCTACAAAGTATGGCCATTCACAAGGAGCAGGTGCTTATTTTGCA
Source organism: Hevea brasiliensis (assembly GCF_030052815.1). NCBI lineage: Eukaryota > Viridiplantae > Streptophyta > Magnoliopsida > Malpighiales > Euphorbiaceae > Hevea > Hevea brasiliensis. The sequence continues at coordinate 70,505,379 of NC_079503.1, read as the reverse complement.
GTAAGTTGAGAAAAGAGACCCATGGTATCAAATAACATTTATGTCTTTCATGTAACAGTTATTTTTGTAGAGAAAATGGACTAGACCTAATTCAACCCCAAAAGTTAGCTCAAGAGGAGGAGATTTGCCCACATCTTATATTTAGCACAAATATCTTATCTCAAACCAATGTGGGACAACAAACCCCCTCACAATCAGGCATGAACATTTGGAGTGTGAAGCTTGCAAGCAAACACATCAGCCAGTGGCCCAACATTGAATCAAGATAAGTTATGATACTATGTAGAGAAAATGAACTGAGTTTAACTCAATCTCAAAAGCTAACTAAAGCCCAAAAGCTAGCTAAGGGGAGAAGGTTTGCCCAAGTCTAATAATTAGCACAAATACCTTATCCCAAACCAATGTAAGACAACAATTATCAAGACACTACAATAAGTTTAAAAGACATATTTCATCCCTGCCTTTTGCAGATTTCGCTCCCCATGATGCCCAATCTCCCTTTCTCATTTTTTTTTCAGTCTTCTTACATCCTTCTAAAATCTTATGACAAAAGCAATTCTTCTGTTTGGCTTGATTTCAATTTAAATGCCATGTTTTGCACTATTTATTGAAGTTAATCAATAATAATGAACACAAAACAAGGGTTCAATGTCTCAATTTGACTAATCGAATTTCTTAAATTTTATTAACTTCTTGAACATGTATTCACTATTAAACTTTTCAAAAAAACAAAAAAAAGAAAGAAAGAAATTGCACAATGATTAGCCATGTGAATAATTACGGCTGCGATGGCCTTGTTTCCACTATGCATGATCATGGCCACAATATCATGATTTAATTGCATGAAGAGATCACATCTTCTCTTCCTACATTTTTATTGAATAGTAAAGAAACAGATTGCAAATATATGGCGCAACAGAGGGGCCATTTTTCCATGATCAGCATGGAGGAACTTTATTTATCATGTCTAGATTTTGAGAAATCAAGGACCTCCTTTGAACAAATTAATAAATGCTGTTAGCAAAGTCCAAGGTATCCTAACAGAGGTAAATGGAAAACTTAAAGGATGTATTTTCCCACAAAGTGCTGTTAAAAGAAGTGATCATACTTATAGCCAGCTTTCAAGCAGATTAAAGCCTCCTCTTTTTGGTGCTTTTGGAATAAACAAACCATCCCAAAAAGAGCAAAAACGTTTAAACGAACCATTCAGCATCATTATCAAATTCAAAATGAAGGAGAAGGAAAAAAAAATCTTAAATGCTATATTTAAGATGGCCTGATGTCAGGATAACATGAAGTCCACAATCTTCGTGAGAGTAAATAACGAATTCAGAATTATGTAATTTCTCATTTCACAGGAAAATACAATACATGAAACAAAATAACACGATTTGAAAAGAAATAATCAAGTACCAAAACTTGAAGAAGCTGTCTATTGCTGGGAAAAGAAGAAAAATGCAGACAACTGCATAGTCACTAATTTAGGACCTAATTTCACTCATTTCAATTAAGATACAGCAAATTACAATCATGCAAAAGCAGTTTGAAGGCTCCATATGTAATTTAGTTTAAGACTTTCAGTTGAGTTGAGCTGTAACTCAAATTTTGCAAGTGAAGGTAACCCAAAGGAGTACTAACTTATAAGACGGTTTTCTTTGAGACATTTACACTTAGTTTGGATGAAGGGATAGGAAAGGATAAGACAAAGAAATAAGTGATATCCTTTGTTTCGGAGTTTTATGAGGTGAGAAGAGAAAGGACAAGGAAAGATAAGTTATCTCTTCAAACCCTGCTTTCTTTCCCATCAAAATTAAGAGAATAAGAGTTACCCCTCCTGAATATTTTTTAAAATATGACTATAATACACCATTAACATTTAAAATCATTTCTTATCCTTCAAACTTTCAAACATGAGAAATCGCCTATACTCTCTTTTCTTTTCTTTTCTTTTCCTATCCCAAGTATTAAACATATCAATTCTTTTCCTACCCAACAAAAGCTCACAAGCATAGTGTAAAGATCACTTCACCAAAAGCCAACCAAACCAATGATTACAAAGAAAATACACAATTCACACAAGATCCCAAAAAGTTAATGTAAATCCACTCCAGAATTTACATAATAAAAAACGCAGAAACTTGTATAATTCCAGAAAACCAATACCAATATAAGCACCATCCGTAATATACATCTTACAAAGACAAACCAAGTAATTGTGTTGGAAATTGAAACATATATCAGAATTTAAATAAATTATATACAAAAAGGAAACCCGAAAGATGATAATTAATAATATATATTAAAAAAATCTGAATTTGCACAAAAACATAGGTCCAGATCAAAATTATAGAAAATTACGCAAAACCCACACCAAAACTCGGTAGAAACAAACACATAATTAATAATACAAATAAAAAAATTGTTCTCATCACAATTACGCATAAAAGCATTCAAAAACCTAAAATAAAAACAAGAACAATTAAGCATAAACTGACCAATTTTGCATTGATGTTCTTGTTTCCGGCGGTGGCCATGAGCTTGAATAGTAGTGAAGATCAGATCAAGAGAATATGAGACGAATTTCCTCTCGAAATTCAGATTACAAGAAAGGCGTTGAAGAGAAGGAAGGAGGGAGTGAAGAAAAAGAAAAAGGGAAGAAGAATTTTGATCAAAGCCTTCCTCTTATTTATTTTTGTGTAAGGGAAGACCGAAGACTCACAGCTACACCAAAGCGATTGGTATTTTTGCTTCTACGAAAACCTGTTGGAACTTGAATGTAATTTTGTCTCTTTACGGTTCTGTACTGAAATTACCGTCAAATTTTCAACGTGGCCGTTACATAGCTAATAAAGAGCGGTGGTGGCAAATTTTAACAGAGTTAACCCAACTGATTCTAAGCTATTCCTATCTTATTTTAATTCTTGTAAAATAAAGGGAAAAGTAAAAAATATATCATATAGTTTTGGATTTTCACATATGAGATATTGTAGTTTAATTTTTGTTAAATTAATATCCCTGTTAGTAAATATAACTCAAATTATTAATTATCCCATAATAATGACAGCAGGATAAATATATAATATTAACGCGGCGACATAAGTAAATATGATACGTATATGAATATGTAGTGCCGATGTGTCGCTTTTGTGTTGTTATATTAGTATTAAATAGTAACTACTAATTATGGATCACAATTACTAACCAAAAAAAATAAAGAATATTAAATTAATAAAAATTAAATTATAACTTCTTATATATCAAAATGCAAAATCACATGATATATTTTTATATTTTTCTCAAAAATAAAAAGTAGGAGAATTGTCATAAGATTTGTAAGGTTTTCTTTTTATAGAAAATTAGTATAATGCCCATGGGAGTAATTTATAATTTTTATTTTTTAATATAATTTATAACTACACTCTAAATAAATTGAAATTATTATTATTAAATTAATTTTCATTCAAATTTCTCTCTTATTTAATTTAATTTGAATAAAATTTCACTTACTATAATAATAAAATTTTAATTAATTTGTGATATAATTAATTAAAATACCTTATTTAATTCTTTATATAATATATATATATATAGTAGTTTCTATGATTACTTTGTTTAAAATATAATATAATTATTTCATTCACAAAAATAATTAAATTTTATAAAATTTTTATGTTTTATTTCATAATTTATGTAATTTTATATTTGTTTTTTTATTATAGAAAATATATTAGATTAATAAGAAAATAATGTTATTTTAAAAAATATAAATATAATTTTTAATTAATATATAATGAGAAAAACATTAAATTACTAATAATGAATTATTTAATTTTAACAATAATAAAAATATATAACATCATTATTAATTAAAAATAATATTTCACAATTTAAACATTATGAAATTTTTATATTTTAATGTAAATTAATATTTATTTTTTAAATCATAAAAAATATATTAAATTAATGAGAAAATAATGTTATTTTAAAAATATATGAATACAATTTTTTTAATTAATATAAAAATATATTAAATTACTAATAATGAATTGAATTATATAATTTTAACAATACTAAAAATATATATAATATTATTATTAATTAAAATAATATGTTATTATACTTTTTAAAAATACTACATCTTTAATTTTTTGTAAAGTATATTTTTTGATTAATTTGATATATTTTTATAAAATAATACGTTTACAAAAATGATTATCTCTTTGATATAAAATAAATATATTTTATAAAAAATTAAATTTTAAATAAATAAACAATATGTGCATATATATGAAATAACATTATTTTCTATTAATATAATAAAATTTTAAATATATATATATATATATATATATATACCATTTTTTAAAAGATAATTCCCATAATTTTGATACTGTAACTTTAATTTTTCAATCATCCTTATTTATTATTAAATTTTCAATTTTATCATAATTGTCATCTATCTTTGAGATTCTAATGATAAACAAAAATATAGTGGAGAGATGATTTCTATATAAAAATATAGAGATTTAACTAAAATTGGAAAATAATTTGGTTGAAAACTAATGATAATAGAGTGATGGATAATCAAAATATTAGTATGAAGAGTAATAACATAATTTTAGCACAAGCCACTATCTTTTAGAATTTAATTAACTTTTCCTAACATTATAAGAAATTAGAAATCAATAGAAATATAAATAAGTTTTGAAAATTAAGACTAATAAATATTGAATAGAGATAACAAAAATATAGCAAATCAAAAAAAGAGTTTGAGAGCAACATATAAGAAGAAAAAATTTTTAATGACTTTTTTTATTATTCAACTGTGTGTCCCAAACATCACGAGGTATCAATTATTTATAAGCAAAGAATAAAAAACCATTTGAATCAAAATTTTAATTTTATCATTAATCATTATTTAATTGTAAAAAGAGCATTAACTTTTTACAAGAAAATAATTAAAATTGACCATTTAATACTAACATATTAGCCAAAGAATTTGTCAGTTTGAAATAATATATTTGACATATCATCAATTCAATAACCATACCTCAAATCAAATAAAATGAAAATAGTTATCGTATTATAGTGAAGACTTTAAAGGTAATTCTCAGCTTTTTAAGAAAAAATTACATTGACCATATAAAAAGTGTAACTTGTGTGTTTGGGTGAACTCTAGTAATATTTATTTTTTTTATAAAGCTATTATATTTAATGATTAACATTATTGTGAGAAAAAGTGTCACAATATAATATATTTTACTAATAAAAATAATATATAAATATTTTCATGACCCGATCCCACAGGCCGGACCGGCACTAGGACCTGAACTGGCATGAAGCTCCAGAGGCCGTAATAAGCCTTACTGTTCTCCAAATCTATAAGCAAGAGCAAAAACTAAGGCCTAACATGCAAATAAAATAAAAATATTATATTTTTATTCGAGCTAACCCAACCCCGATAATTATCAGAAACTAAAGTTAGGGGAGTTCAACTCAACCTTGATACCATCATTTACAAACTATTTAAATATCTTAAAAATTTTTCATTTATTAATACCAAAAACTTAAATTAACTCAGTCCCTAACAAGATCAATACTTCTGCTAGCACATACCGAGTTTTAAATTATAAATCAAGAAAATAATAATACAAATGAGTAGCCACTTGTAAACTTGAGAAAAAAGAGAGCACGTTATTCTAAAAAAGAAATCCCCTTGTAGCCTGAAAAAATAAGGTAAACAGGAGTGAGCGTTCGACTCATAGAATAAGATGTTGATTGTAACACCCCTAATTTTTAAATTTATTATTTTATGAGTAAATATTAATATTTTATTTTATTTTATTTTTAGAAAATTATTTGAAATTTTTCAGGTTTTAGAAATCGGGTTCAATTTTTCGAAAATATAAAACTTTGATGATTTTTAAAAATTAATTTAAAGACCACGTGGCAAAACTAAAAATATATTTGGATTCTACGAATTTTTCTGAGTTTTCTAGAATTTTTTCGGAATTTTTGGGCCTCGTTTTTTGTCCCAAGACAGAGTAAAAAAATTTAAAATTTTGTATCTTGAATCGGACCGATCAAATCGGACTGGCCTTTTCTTTTTCTTTTTCTTCTTCTTTCTCCCTCGCGCGCGCCCGACGTCCCACCTTCCCCTCTCATTTTCTCTCTCCTCTCTCCTCCCCAGGCTGCGCCGCCACCACCCAGCCTTCCCCACCTCGCCGACGCACCGCCCTAGTGCCTTTCCACGGCAGGCCGATGCTCCAGGCGGCCGGAAAACGCGGCGCGAAGAGCCACCTGCGCGCGCACGCCGTTTCAGCTTCCCGACCGAAATCTGGCCGATCTGGCCACTGATTGGGCCGGGTCTTGTGTCAAAGACCATATAAACCTCGAGAGGTTTCCATAGACACTAAGAACACCAAAATCCATTGAGCGGTTTGTCCAATTTTTGTCTGGAAAGTTTTAGCCCTTTTCGACTTTTGGGCTAGATTTCTCACAAACCGTGAACCCCACGAGAAAACAGAGAGTACCAGAGCACTCCACTCGTCGAGAGCTTCGCGGCAATATAAATTTTAAAATTTTTCGACACTGTTTTTCGGTGAGTCCCACGAAACTTCGTAGTGTTTTTTCGAGCATTAAATGAGCTTAGAAAATTCCGTAAAAATTATATACTAACCCCCGTGTTGTGGGCTTCATGCGGAAATTTGATAATTGCCCAGGTCTATGAATTTTCGGCCAGACAGACCAGCTACTGAAAAAGTCTTGGAATTGGATCGAGATTTTGGCTACCCCACCATTGTCAGACGTTCCGAGCGCGTTTCCGAGATCGGAATCGGCATAGGTAAACCTGAACCTTACTTTTTCGTAATTTTCTAGTGCTTGAATTGGATTAAAAATTCATAAAATATTTGTGGTAGCTCACAAAATTTTGATTCTTTTTGCATTAGCTTAGTGATATTGCTAAAGAAGGCGGGGCAAAGTTTTAGAATTTTTAGAGCTTATTTGGGTAGTTTTGCAAAAAGGATCAATTATAAGGACTAAACTGTAATTTTACATATTGTAATTGATGACTGTTTGGATGGGCCCAGGAGGGGTTGTGTGATGTGATTGAGTTGTGGATATATAGTTTGTGGATATGAAAGTGTGTTTTAAGCTTTTTTGCAGGTTGGGTAGGTCCTTGGTATAGGGGAGACTCTGCCAGATTTTCGGCACGACTTATCACATATTTGGTCTTTTCTTGGTTTGTATTGAGTCAATTGTATTAAATAATTGTAATAAAATTGTCAGGCAAGCCGGGATAGCCTTCCTCCTCCGCCCAGCCGCCATAGTGACTTTGATTGAGTCTGTGAGTAAAATATTAATTTTAATTGTAATTTCGATATTATTATATGTTCAAGCATGCCCATGCATCACTTATAAATATGTATTTACGTAGTTAAACACTAGGCACATTTTATGTTGCATTCATAATTGTTAAAGTGCCATGGATGTTGTTGTGGTAATTTGGAGCAGTGTGCATGAGTTGGCGTGCATGTGGTATGGTGTTGGCTATGGATAGAACGGGTAGACACGACTTGAGATCTTCGCTGGGACCCGGTCCTTCGGGGTAGCCACGGCTTGAGTTCTTCGTTGGGACCCCAATTTGGTTTATTAACCAAAAGTCCGGCTTGAGTTCTTCGCTGACACAGGTTGGATTAAGAGGGCTGTATAGAGGATCAGCTCCCATATATGTATTGTTTGACCTTATCAAATGTGTGAGTGCTCCAGATTACCTTTTTGCTATTATGATGTGAAAATATTGACGATGTTGCATTTCACTCTATAGGGTGTATTAGCTTTAGATAGTTATAGAGATTATGGTTAAAATTGATATTTTACTCTCTGAGTCGAACGCTCACTCCTGTTCATTATTTTTCCAGGCTACAGGAGATTTCTTGTTGAGTTCTAACCTGCCTCTCTCTCGCAGGTCGTCTATTAAAGTCTGTAGTGTTTGTATAATTCTGTTAACTCCTAGAATTTTCGCATGTGTTAGAAATATTTATTTGATTTGGGTCTGTAATATAATTTACCATGTTGGACCTGTAAACTTATTATATGCATGTATGTTGGACTGGATGAGGGAGCTAAGCTCCCATTTGGCTTTATGTTATTATGAGTATGTGGAGGGTGAGCTGAGCTCCTCAATTGATTATATATTGTGTTTACAGGTCCGACGAGTCAAAAACTCCCCATTAAAATGTCCATTTCATGGCCGGACTCTGTCCGATTGAATTCTTGAAATTGGGCCTAAATGGGCTTTAGAGTTGGGTTGAGGAATAGTTAGGCTTACTACGGGCCTCAGGGGCTTTAGGATGGCTCAGGTCCTAGTGCCAGTCTGGCCCATAGGTTGGGTCGTGACATTGATTTTAAATATAATTTCTATAACTATATAAGGTTAATGCATCCCTAAGGATAAAATGCAGTATATATCAACACATTCAACCAAGTTCAAACAATATTCACATAGAGAATAATTTGGAGCACCCACACACCTGTGTGTCACATCAATCAAATATATATATGGGAGTCAATCTCCTATACAACTCTCTTAATTTCAACCTCTGCCAGCGAGATCAACTCGAGACAGACTTTCTCTTAATAATCCAAATGCGGGGATCAGCGAGATCAACTCAAAGCCGTACTCAGCTTGACTTACTATAAAAAGGACCTGGCCCCAAGCATGACTAGCACAAGCCAATCTGCCCATCCTAACCATATTCAGTACCACACCTCACACACGCTGACACACACACACACAGCTCCAAATTACCCTAAGGTAACACCCACATTAATTTCATCAAATAATAATACAACACAAAACGTGCCTAATATTAGCTAAATACATATACATATATAAATGAATGCATGGGCATGCCTTTAATAAATAATACTATTGAAATTATAAATAAAATCAATATCTACTCATAGTACACTGAAGACTATTGTGGCGGTTAAGTGGAGGAAGATGACTGACCCTAATCGCCTAAACAATTATATGGTAAATTTATTACTGCTAACTCAAATCAAGAACTTAAAGAGGCAAAAGACATCCTAATTTATGCCGAAAATTCGACAGAGGTTTCTCTATACCTAGAACCTATCTAACCTACAAAATAGTTCAAATAACATTTCTAATATCACAAAGCCTCAAGCTCACATATTATCAATATCACATGGGCCCTCCAAACTAGACCAAACTCAAGCATTCAAATAATTTAGCTATAATCCTTAAAACTAATATTTTGCAAAAATCATTCAAACTAGCTTTAAAAATTATAAAATTATGGCCCGCAGTCCTTAATAATATTATAAGACTATTGCAAAAGGAATTACAATTTTCTAACTACCCACGATTATTTTATAATTTTATTCTAAACCCATCATTAGGCAAAAATGAATAACTTGGAGTTTGAGTTTACCTATGCCAAATCTAACCCCCGGAATGCATCCAAAATGTCTAAAAATGCTGGAATCGATTGTAATATTGACTATGTTCCAGGATGGGCCACCAGGCAGCCAAGTCTGGCTGAAAACTCGATCTCGGGCACCACTGAGCTATTATCAATCCGATCGCATCTAAATAAAGCTAAAAAATTATTGATAATTATCATAAAATTATTTTTAATTTTTGGGAATTGAAAAAGCTTGAAAATTTCACCAAGTAATCGGGACAGTCTGATGATCACCTCTTTCAAACGGTGTTCGATCAGAGTAGGGTCGGTCCCATCTTTAAGGTTTCGTCGTCCTGAGTCCAACGGTGATCTTGAATCGTTGATCCAACGGTCGAACCATCCTAAATCTAATCAGAAAGCTTGAAAAATCAAAAACTTCTCTCCTCTATATCTCACTCATCCAACCACCAAATGTTGCAAAATGGGTATTAAAAGAAAGCTCTCGACATAAGCTTTCCAATGCCACTTGAATCGCATCCATCCGACGTCGAACGACGCTGGAATCACTCTGGAAACCTTCTACCTTCGCACACGCATTTTCTCTCTCCTCCCTCATTTGCCGCCACTTCTGGTGGTTCTGGCCACCGCTTCTGGTGTTTGCCAGATGACATGCCATCACTGGAGGTGTCGTCAGCGATGGTGGTTTATTAGAAAGGAAAGAAAAAGAGAGGGAGAAGTGAAAGATAATGAGAGGAAGAAGATGAAGAGGGGGGCGGGGGGAAGCTTTTGCATGTTTGGTTTGATTTTTTTTTTTCTATTGACAGTGACGGAATTCTACAACTAAAGTTGTAATTGTCACATCACTTTATATATATATATATATATATATATATATATATATATATATATATATATATAATACTTTTAACATTTAAATATAAAATATTTTATTAAAACACCTTTATCAAATCTCTAATCAAATTAAAATTAAAATATTATTAATATTTATAATAAACTCTTACTTCAAAATTAATTAAACATAATAATATTAGTAATAATAATAAGAATAATTACATTGAATTTAAAATATCAAAACATAAAATTATAATAAAGATTCAATATTTCTAAAGATTAAATCCAAGATTTCAAAATAATTTTATAAAATAAATTAAAATGACTAAAAATTTTTAAGCAATTAAATACATAAATTATTTATTCCTTAACCAATAATAAGATCAAGCACAACTTAATGAATTGTTTAAATTAATAAAATAATAGTAGAAATATATTAAAATTATAGTTTCATATAAAAAAAAAATTAGGTTACATTCTTCCCCCCTAAGAAAAAAAATTCGTCCTCGAATTTTCGAACAAACATGGGATAAGGAAAGAAGGTTATTGGGACGGATGCGAGCATTTGCTCCTCCTATTATGCAGAGATGGTTAGAACACTTTATTTATAACTGTCCTTGATATAGAACGCTAGCTATCAACCTCCATCTGAAACTAAGCCCTTACTTCTGAGTACCCATTGATCTTTGTTTGATATCTATGTTACCCACTATGCTTCTATTGGACTCTGAGGTGGTATATCGCAACACTAGCCTTTGTTCTCTTTTATTACTAATCTCTAATGCAAAGATATGACCCATGTCACTTATTTTGCAAAGCCTCGTGAAGTGCCCTTCTGAAATAACTACTTATACATGTACCTTACCCGAGATCATTACTGATCTTGTTGGCCATTGAAGTTTTAGCAAGACCTTTTCTGTGCTTAAAGCACCTATACTTCTTAATTCCATGATATTGTAAACTTTCCACTTATTTTGTGTCACTAACAAGGTCCTTGTACCAACTCCTACCTATCTCATAGGTAATTAGACGTGTAGAGTTGCATCCAAATGCAAACATTCCTCACACCATCTATCAACATCAGAAAGTGATCTGGTCTCTCGTCTGTCATAACCAAAAGTTTAAGTATTCTTGAGCCACTCAGTCAACACGACTTATCATATTCTAGTCCTTTTCTAAAAAGGAAGTTCTTTGGCTTCTGCTTGAAAGTTCTTACTATCTGACGTACTTCCTGACATATTGGCACTTCGATTGAGACTCCACCGCCCCTCAAACCTGCTTTTTTACTGTAACTTGCCCTAAACACCCGTTAGTGTCCCTCTCATACCATTCCTTTTGTCTTTTCACACCTTGTGTCCTGTCCTTTGAAGATATTCATTCCATCCACATTGACTGTGGCCTTTTTACTTTTGAATCCTAACTTGATTGCTAACCCCATTACTTCCAAAATTTTAACTCTGTGATTTGTCCCCACCAACACATCCACTACCTACTAGCATACTATAGTACTAACCTACCACTCATATTATAAGACACAGGCAATTCACCATAAATGATTCTTCTTGCTCCTTCTTCCTAACTTGACCATCAAAACATTATCGTTCCCTACTATCCTTTGTGAGGAATTGCTCTTCATGGTTAGTAGGTATTCTTGAATCTATAAATTCCACCTGAACTTTATGGTAGTGGGAAATGGGTATTGCACCACAATCTCAGACAAAATACTTTATGCATTTATTCTTCTTGATATAGCGACATCTATTGCCCATAGCTTTCGAAGCTTCAGCCTCTATTTACCCATCAGCAGAAGTTTTGTCCATCGAATCTCATCCGCAGATAGCACTCCCTCCAGCTTATAGTTCAATAAGGCCATAAGCCTTGGTAACTAACTTAATCTAACTCACGTCACTACCCTAATCATCCATCCATCCTTGACATACCATCTTTATCTTATCCCATATGATATATCATCTTAGAATTTACAATCTCTTTTTATTATTCATTTGTCCTTCATACTTATAATCATTTGTCCAGTGTCCCTTATAATCTGCTATATTCTAGAAGATAAAGCACCGATAGATTCTTCCAGGATTAACACCAGTCTTGCCAACCATCACTCCTCTGATCCCTATACTTTTGAATAACTTATGAGCAACATCTATACCTATCCTATCCTGTCTTCTACTAGTGTCCTATTACATATTATCAAATTGTCACTCATGTTTCCTTACAAATTTAACCTATTGATCACATTAAAAATACTTGCCTAACCTCTTATTATAGACTCCATGACTACTGTCTCACCATTCAGAATTCTAACATCAAGTCTTTGTGCCATAATCCCTCATTCTATTCTCTCATCATGCATATTTGAATCCATTAGGTTGACTTTTGCTCAGTTTGCTATCTACTGACTTGGCTTCTTGTCTGATAAGATAGCTCGAGTTACCATTGCACACCCTCTAGTTACTACCTACTTCGGTTGCATACCTCACCTAACTTTCCTCATACTGTTAATGACCAAAATGGTTCTCATCCCATTGTCCTCTTATTCTACCTTAGGGATAGAAAATAGACAAAATTTATTCCAGATCCTTTAACTCTGAGCTTTATGTTCTGGCTCCTAACATTGTATCAACTATGACCTGCTCTGAGCTTTGCACTTCTGGGTCTTATACTGTGATAAACGTCCTCCTTAATGTCATCCTATTCTAAGCTCTCTATCTTTACTTTTCTGTTTACCTCATTTACCTTTCCTAGAACTGCATTTGCCTCCTCTGTATTTTGACTCTACTCTTCCTAATTATCCTAATTTGTGTCTTTCAATTTATTCTTTAGCTAACTCCTTTATCTTACTCAAAATCGAACTTTGACTATTTTATTATTTAGTTCTACTTTCTTCTTGACCCTACTATCATGTCAGAAACTTATATCCTTTCACTGTCTCTATCAAGTCATCAACACCTTGATTTTACTCAGAATTGATCCTCTAACCACTCTAACTAGTACTTCTATTGACATTCAGGTTATCTCTCCTGCTGCATTTGATCCAACTATTTTATCTTTCCCTTTTGCACTTCTTTTATATATATACATATTCTATGGTTTATCTATGCTAACTTCTATCCTTATCCTTTCCCTTACTTAGAGTATACTTTTGTCTTGGGCAATAAGAAGCTAAGGAGGAAATCAGGGAATAGTAGTTGAACATTCACTGCGTAATCTCTATTCCTGCCCATTAGACTACAGGCCATCCTTTACAACCTCGAGATGGAGATTTACAAGGATTCTATTTTCTCATTTCAACTTGAATAGCCAAACTTAAGGTATTGGGTATCTAATTTCAAGAATTCAACCAGACAGAGTCCAGCCATAAAATGGACCATTCAACGGGGAGTTTTTGACTCGTCCGACCTGTAAACACAATATAAAATAAATTGGGGAGCTCAGCTCACCCTCCACATGCTCATAATATCCAAAAATCCAATGGGAGCTCAGCTCCCTCATCCAATCCAGTCATACATACAGTTAATAATTTTACAGGTCCAACATAACTTTTATAATACAGGCTCAAAATAAAAATAAGTACTTCTAACACATGCGGAGTCTAAAATTTAACTCAATTGTATAAAATACATTAAATACTATTAATGGACCTGCGAAGAAGAAGAGCAGGTTAGCCACAACAAATAATCTTCCTGTAGCCTGGAAAAATAGATGAACAGGAGTGAGCGTTCGACTCAGAGAGTAAAGTATTAATTTTAACCATAATCTCTATAGCTATTTAAAGCTAATGCACCCTGTAGAGTGAAATGCAACATCGTCATAATTTTCATACAACTCATATCATAACAATAAAAAGGCAAATTTGAAGCACTCACATACCCAACACTATCAAGCAATACATATATAGGAGCTGATCCCTTATACAACCCTCTTAATCCAACCTCTGCCAGCGAGTGTCTCTCAAGCCGAACTTTCGCTTAATAAACCAAATACGGGGTCCTTGCAAGTGTCTCTCAATCCGTGTCTATCCTGACTTATCCATAAAGGACCGGGTCCCAGCGAGTGTCTCTCAAGTCGTATCTACCCATCCTTTCCATATCCAATACCATACCACATGCACGCCAACGCATACACAATGCTCCAAATTACTACAAACAACATCCATGGCACTACATCATCAAATGGGCCTTAGGATTGGGTTGAGGAATAGTTAGGCTTACTATGGGCATCGGAGGCTTTAGGCTGGCCCAGGTCCTAGTGCCGGTCCAGCCCGTAGGTTGGGTCGTGACATGCCCAAAAATTTCTCTCTCCATAAATGCATGATTTCTTTCAATTTCACATGTTATTTCTACTCAAATAGGCCTAAATCCAAGTAAAATACCTATAATTAAGTTTGAAAGTTGCTTACCTCAAGTGACTTTCCAATCTTTAATGTCTCTTCCAAATCCCTAAATCTTCTTGTTTCAATCCCTCAATCAAAAGTCATTTTGGTATTTTCTATTAATTAGATAGAAAACCCATGGATGGAGAATGAGAATCAAGGGTTGAGAAAGGATGCAAATAGTGAAAATGAAGAAAAGAGAGAGAGAGAGAGAGAGAGAGAGAGAGAGAGAGAGAGAGAGAGAATGGGGAGAGGGTGGCAGCACCAAGGGAGAAGAGAGAAAATTGAGTTTTTGTTTTTAATTAATTTTTATCTTGTCTCTTATATATTTATCCCCAATTTTAGTTTATTTAAATTATAAATTTTAATTATGTCATAATTGTCATTAAACTTAAATTTTTATTTCCTTTTATTTTCTTTTCACTTTATACTTGAATTCTTTTCCTAAAAAAAAATTATTGCATAATTCAATTCATTAATTTCATTTAATTTAATTGACATTTTGGTCAAAAGTTAACTCTTAAAGTGAATTGACCAAAATGTCCCTCATCGGGTTTTAATCCCTCTTTTTCACAATCCCCAGTGAGTCCTTAGATTTTTGGTTCACTTGAATTTTTATTGTGTCTATCTCAATAAATTTTCTTTTTATTTTTGGTCCTCAAGGTGTCTTTGAATAGTACTAGTCACAAACTAAAGATGGTACTATTCAGAGCTCGGAGGTTCGAGGTGTTACAAAAAGAGTTTAAGGCACGAAATGTCAAATCGCACTATTAGGCTAGAAAATATCATTACCTACACATGAATATCTAAAGTCTCCTATAAAGAAAAATCAATGATCTTTTTGAATTGCCAAAAAGTCAATAAAATATATGAAATCAATTTTTTTTATTAATTTATAAAAATTAACCACGTTCTAATTTTAATAGTCTCATCTTAAGCAAATAAAATATATATATATAAATGAAAGACACAAAGGAATTGTGAAAATGAAAAAAAATCCATAACTAAAAATATATGAATAATTTGAGATGTATTAACATTAAAAAAAAATTTAATTATATTTTTAATAAATTAAAAAATAATATAATAAATTTAATTATTGAGTCTTTGAATTTTGACAAATAATTATTAAATAAAATAATTATTTAATTATGAAATTAGATAATAATGGCAATAACAAAGATATTTAAAAAAGAATACTTAACATATAAATAAGCTAATTTATATATGATAAGTATCACTGGCAGCACTAATGAAAAATTTTCCCTATTCTCATAATAAAAAATAAAAATATTATTAATTAAAAGTTTTTGTTCAAATATAATTTTGACAATAATATATCTAGTAATAATTTATCCTTTTTATTTTGGAAATTAAAGAGACTTTATGCAACGTAGCCATTTTGAAAACTTATTATCTCTATATTCCACAGAAGAATTTAAAGCATGAAATGTTAGATCGCACTATTAGGCTAGAAAATATCATTACCCATGCATAAACATCCAAAGTCTACGCCTAAAAGAAATCAATTATTTTTTTAAACTACCAAAAAAGTTCATAAAATATGGCAATAAACAAACTATGGGGAGAAAATAAAACACGATAATGGAGAAAGAAGAACCCACCTAAATTTGTTCCAAATGAAAACAGATCTTATAATTATTTAACTTTTATATTTTAATAATTATATTAAAAAAAAAACCCCTTAACTTTCAAATGGCTTAATTATATGAAAAAAAAAATCTTAACTTTCTATTTGGTTAACAAAATAGTTTTTTCATCTAATATTAACTAGTTGAGAAATTTTACCTTTGACATGTGTAGCTATAAAGAAATGAGAGGATATAATAAAATAGTTGAAAAATTATTAATCTCCGAACTGACAACTAAACTGATACAATTGTTGAAGAAAAAGACACTTACAAGTGATATAGTATGCCCTAAAATCCGAGAACCCTTACTTCTTATCAGATCCAAATTTTCATAACTGAACAAAGGATGTTCAGATAAGACAAGGATGTTCAGATAAAATAAGAATGTTCGAATAGAACACTTGATATTCAGATAAAATGTAAAGTGTTCGGATAAGACATAGAATGATCGAGTAAGTCAGAGTATTCGAATAAAACGAATTATTTTAAAGGATAAATACGTGCTGTTAGGATACGCTATACTTCCGCTGAAAATATAGCTATATGTCAAATATCATTTCCATGATATACGAAAAAAATTAGTTGAATATGAACTGACAAAATCCCAATTGTGATTGAAAAGGTGTTATCCCCAACTTTATAAATACGTCTCATGACACCTGCCAACCCATACAACTCAATTCTCTTATTACTCTTTAGTATTTGCTCTTTCCTTTGGCATTTACTGACTTAAGCGTTGAAGTAACCCTACTTAAGCCATCGACCTAACCTCTTTCATTGTTACAAGCAATGCTGGGACCGTCTATTGACTCAAGAATCTCAAGCAACATCAGTAAGTAATGCAGAATAGGAAGCGCAAGTACTTAGGGGTGAGCAATCGATTCAAACCGAATTGAACTGAACCTAACCGAATTAAATTATAAAAAATGACTTACTATATTTTAGAACCGAAACGAATTGAGATAAATGAAAAATCAAATCGAACTGAATCAATTCATTTCGATTCGATTCAAACCGATCGGTTCCGAATTTAACTTATTTTTTAATTTAGATTTGATTTTCAAGTTATTTAGTTTAATTTTAACATTAGTAAGCATTAATCAATAAAATTAAGTAATTTATATATATATATATATATATATATATATATATATATATATATATATAAAATTCATAAATTCCTCATAAAAAAAATTATTTCAAAAATAAAAAATATTATTTGGTTTGATTTGGTTCAAACCGATTTTTTTTCAAAATTGAGTCGAACTAAAATAATCGAAATTTTTAAAATGCAAAACCAAACCAAACCGAATTATATCAAAAACCAAATTGAATTACCAAATTAAGGCGATTCGATTCGATTTTTTTATTTAAACTGAATAGTGCTCACCCTTACGAGTACTCTCTCAAGAAAAGTATTGAAGTCCTTGATGTAAAATGTTTCACATTACAAGCGAAACCTTGCTTCACAATTTTACGTCAAAACAAAAGTATCCATAATGAACTTCTAGAAAACTTGCATTTGTCAATATTGCAATATTCTATGCTAGAACCTTCATCAATGTATATTATAATTAACTGAAACAGAAACATCAAACCATTTCATTACATAAGAAGCCACTCCATTTCCATTTCACTGGTTGAAAAGGAAATGTACATGTACATTTCTTAATGAGTAAGTAAATACACCAATGCAACAAGAAGCACAAAACAAGTATTTTCAATGAGCATGGCAAGTAGTCAAGACCTTTTACAAGATACAGACAAGCAGAAATGACACAACTACAGAATTAGTTAAGAGCAACAGGATGTGCTTGCTGTCCTTTCTGCAGGTCTATCCATAAGAACCATTCCAGATGGATTCTGCGCTGGCTGCACCCGAGGTAGTCTTTTTGCTGTATCCACAAGTAGGGGGACAAAATAGTCATGACCAATTCATTCAAGGAGAAATAATATGTTCACAATATAAGGAAACCAGAAAAAGGAACCATTCCAGATCTTTCTTTTCTTCATCATTATGATTTTAGCATACATATTGTTTCTATCATAACAAAATACTTCGGCCATCCTTTGAGTGTGAGTATATTTTTGTATCAAAAATATCACAATCAAAATTCTCTCATAAAATTTCAGTCCTCGTTTTCTTTTTCTAGGCAGAAATGTTTAATGTACCTATTTCATAAAAAATGTCATTGACATTGACAGCAGTTTTAGCTGATGTTTCCATAAAGAAAAGGCCATTCTCCTGAGCATATACTTGAGCTTCCTGCAATATTAATAAAAGAACTCGATAAATAGAAATCTTTCCATATTTTGTGTCTATATCTCCTGCAGGTGATTATCAAATCCTTCCTTAGGCACTTCTTATATATATATATATATATATATATCTTAATCACACACTAAGTACATGAATAAACAAATAGAAGTCAAATATAAGTAACAACCATGTTCATAAGCTCAATATCAGTGCACTCCCATCAAAAGGGAAAGAAGAAAAAGAATAAGAGGAATTGATGTGTTCTTTAATAATTATTCCCACTTCAAAATATTTCTCAAAATAAAAATTTGCTAGCATATCTCTAACTGATCCTGCAGCACTATAGTTGATAATGCTTATCAATATATAAAATTCCTTCCCCATTTGAAGAAACATCGAGCTAAAAACAGATGTTTCGCAGAGATGAAGTTTCCATGCAGCTAACAACTAGCTGGTTGGATTGAGTTTGGATGGTTCATGGAGGACTAAATCTCCAGGAAAAATTAAGGTATTCAGTTAAAACTAGGGCTTTGTTTCCATAAAATGATTTGAAAATTTCTATTGAAAACACAACAAAAATGGATCCTGTTGATTACCAACTTTGCCTGTGTCACCACTAATGAAAAGGCATCTTATTCTTTCCAATTTAGCCTCTATCTCTCTTCAATTTCTTATCAAAGTCCTCCATACTTGGGATGCTTAAGTATTTGTAAAGATTTAAGGAATCTTCAGTCACAGATACAATAAATAGTAGTACAAGCATAGATACTTACTTCTGCTGCTACCTTTCTTGCATCTAGCAAATCAGCTTTATTCCCAGCAAGTGCCATAACCATATTTGGGTTGCCTGGAGGAAAGCATGTAGAATAGAATGATTAAGGAAAACCAACTAATAAAAGTGAATAAAATTTCTAAATATCAATATATGAATATAAGCAAGTAATGAACATAAATATATAAGATAGCCTGGAAACAAATTATACCAAACTTTTAACATTGCCAAATCATGTTTCATGTTAAAACGTTGGTTTAAACAACGAAAAACTTTGATGTTTACCACAAATACAGTGGTCCCTTTTGTTCCAAAATTAGCAATTTCAGTCTCTATACTACCACCAGTGTACATGGACTGAAGTGTTTTATAGTGTAATAATTTAGGGACTAAAGTACAATTAAATCTAGTACCTTAGGGAGGAACCAAAGTGGGATTTATTGTAAAAATGTTAGGAACTAACCAAGGAGTAAAGTGTTGATTTACTAATGAACCTTAGAGACTAAAATTGCTGATTTTGAAACAAAGGACCAAAATGTATTACCAGAGAAAATCAAGGGGGGGTTGGGTTAGTAACTAACACTGAAATGTAAAACCATAACTACTAAGAAATGTCACACAAAAAAGACTATTCAGAATCAATGATGAATAGATAGCAATATATGTAAAAGGTTATCTACAGCCAACTCAAAGTGTAAAGTCACCTTGTGCCTGAAGTTCTTGGACCCATTTTTTTGCCCTCTCAAATGAAGCCTACAAGAGAATACAGAATACAAATTCTGGTTACTAGAAGAATTTAACCAGCTCCAAAAAAAAAATCTAAACTAAACTAAACTGATAAAAGAAGATGAGAATCTGTATAAACATAAAGTGTGACCACTGTGTAGACATCTAAAAACAAAACTCTGTTTATCTTCTTCGGACGGCTTATATTATACCAGAGCACTATTTAATAATTACCTCTAATAAAATATTTCAGACCACAAAACACACTTTCAGGCCGGACGAAGGTCAACTTCCATGCATTGAACAAAACAACTATCAATTTTTTATTTTATAAAAACAATTGTAGGAGAAAAGGATCCATAGCTAACCTCAACTAGTTTGGGATTAATCAAGGCATGTAAACCATTGCAACTTCAAATAGGAATAAGACAAAATTACGAAATGGAGGCATGAACGAGAATGAAAAATCTGAAGAATCATCTTCCAAAACCATAGAGATACCGGCTAGGTGGGAATGAAATACCCACACAAGCTTGGTTTCTATGAAATATGCAGCATATGCTTTGCTACTGTCATATGTAACTTTACTAGAAGCACTAAGCAGAGACCTATTTTGTAAGAGGGTAACTTAACTTATATGTGTATATATATGTGTGTATCTATATATATATATATAAACAGTAAGGACCAATAGAGGGAAATGATTCAAATAGCCAACCACAACCAGACTAGAGTTAAACTTAGTTGACTGAGTTGACTTTCACAACTTAACTGAACTAAGAAGTGCCAAATTCTGGACACTACCAAGAAACATGCACAAGGCAAGTACCACCTATCTTGTTGTTAAGTATATAAGAAAGTAGAAAAATAGCACAGTGACAGAGTAAACTACTAAAAAGCCATCCAATCACATAGTCATTCAAGATGTGTTCCTACACATCGACTTTAGTTGAAAAAGAAAGAATGTGCAAAGTAGGTATTGCAACATAAACTTTTAATTTTGAGTTAATTTTGAGCCTAAGAGGTGATTGCCTATTCAAAAATTTTATTATAATCAAAATTTGAGCTCAAATTACTTTTTTTTTAATAAAATATAATATAGTAAAATCCATATAATATTATTTGAACCATATACCTAAGTGTGTGTATAATAATTTCTTTACTTTACACAAAAATTATTCATCATAGACAATTTAAAGTTAATAATATTTTGGTAGAAAGGCAAGTGAAAAAATGGCACAAACTTCGGAATTTCAATTGCCCATAAACCTTGAGGTACAACATTTTTAAAATTAAAGAGAAAAAGAAAGTTTTTTGACAGGCAGAAAAGGAATGCTTCAGGTAGAGCTTTTATATTTGAGGCTCACAATTCGAGTAAGTCCCACCTTGAAAACAGCTAGGCAATTGTGCAATGGATTTTAGGATGAAAACAAAACAATCCTATTAACTACTATTTTTACAAATTCAGTTCAAGACATATGAGCCATTAGATATATTTAATCAATTTATTATTTTTTATATATTCATTATACATCATGCGGCTAAAAAGAAAGGAAAAGAGGAAAAAAATTATAATGCCACTAGGATCATTCTTGGCATTCATTCTTCTACATATTATTCAACCTCTCCTCTTTCTATCTATTCCAAGGTTTTAAATTATCATAGCAATTATAGTAACAACATAAGAACATCCATCCAAGGAATGGAAGCAATATGAAAAGCAGAGATTATATAAAGGTAAAAAAAAAATCATCCAAAAATTTTCCCAAAAGCAAGAACAAGAACAAACCCAAACCCAATTTACATTTTATCATTGACAATAAAAGAAAGATACCTTGGTTTTCAATTTCTAAAGATTCTCATGATTCATAAATCTATCCTAGCATTCCACCTATTATATTAGGCCTTACTTACTCCTAATTACTCTAAGCCAAAGGGAATAAGATTCTAAAGGAAACACCATGAGCACTTCCCAGTTAGGATGATCTTAGAAAACCAAATTTCTCCAGTTGACAAAGTGATCCCCCAAGCAATCCTAACATAACCTCGAAAGAATCTCTCATCAACTTTTCAATCATTACAGCAACATCCACGAGGATCTTAGAAAGGGGACAATGATACAAATTAATATCATACTAACAAGCTTGCATGAGTGTTATGTGTCCATGATAGATATTAGAAAAAAAAAAAAAAAAAAAAAACTTTCCACCCATCCAATCTCTATGAAATTTTGGCAAGCACAAGGACCCAAAAGCCATAAGCATATTAACACCCAACAAAACCCTTTAAGCAATATTAGGCCAAAGCAGCAGAACAAAAATCAATTGAATATTAATATCCACCAAACCATCTGTAGACATTTTTGTGACTCTTGGAATTCAAAAGAAAGATTATGGTTGGAAGAATTATCATCTAGCAAACTCAAATACCAGATAATATTTACTAGCATTTTTTGTGGTCTAGCAGGAAGGGACAAGCTCACAAGCATGCAGACTCGAGCAAGATTTTGTTGGGATTATCAATGCAGAGATAATACAATATTCCTAAAGCATGCTGGAGAAGAAATCATAAAGAAATGGGGGAAAAAGGGCAAGACTATTTTGTGCATGATTTTAATGATGCGCATTAGAAAAATGACAAAGATCTAAATTTTCTGGTTAATGCATGTGAATTTTCAGGCAAATGTTAACAATAAAATATAAGGTGAAAAGGGGATAATCATTAGGTTGACAAATTGTGTGACAGCAATCACAATACCAAACCTATACTTCTTGTTGATGATGATGATTGTGTCCTTTAAAATAAAATAACTACTTTAAATAGCTTCAGATATACTACATGGTAATATGTTAATAAGCTTATGTTCTTGCAATTGCAAACATAATGTGATATATCACACAAGCACAGAAAAATGGTATAGATTTTATGCTTCAACTATGTAATTTGATCATTATATTGATTGACAGGTTTTGTATTTATTAGAGAGAAGTTTAACAAAAACATAGAATTTGGTTCTATAACTTTTGAGCAACGGCAAAAGCTCAAGATACTAGGTCAAATATATTAGTATTATGATTTTATTCTTGTTTTCTCCTATTACTCAACTCAACTCAACTCAACTCAACTAAACCTTTATCCTAAGAATTTGGAGTCGGCTATATGGATTCTCTTTCTCCATTCTAAATGATTTTGGGTTAAATCCTCGGAAATATGTAATGCTTCTAGGTCATATTGTACAACTCTCCTCTAAGTCAGAAAGTTATTGTTACAATTTTTTCTCAGGTACATAATCATAAATTTCATTTTAATAGATAGTATTTACTCAAGTGCATGCATTGCCAACACATTACTTTGCCTCTAGGTTCCAAGACGCCCCAATGCTTAAGTGCACCTAGCACTTTTAACATGGAACTTGATACAAAAAAGGCAACAACTCTAATACCAATAAATGTCAACTAATATCTATACAATGACAAGTGGTAGCTTTCATGTAAATTCTTGTACAAAAGATAATGGAAGAATTTCTAAATGCCTCATTCACAAACAAATAGTAGTGTGAATGAGCCAAGTCGGTCATGTGCCGCTCAAAGCTTGACTCTCTCTATCTTAATATTTTAGGCTCGCTTAACAAACAAGTTGAACCTGAGCTCATTATCGTTTAGAATCGTAAGCTGGTTTGTTTATAGACTCACGAGCTAATTCATTGATTAGGCTTATGAGCCGGCTTGTTTAATAGGCTTGTAAGCTGACTCGTTTAAAAGGCTCAAGAGTTGGCTCATTTAATTGACTCATCAGGTTGAAATTCAATTTATTTGTATTATATAGTAATTTTTTAAATTAAATATTTTTTAGAAAAAAAGGGTTCTCAATTAAGGTAAAGGATTTGTAGATGATCTATTTAATAAAGAAACCAAAAGAAAATTCAAAACAATAAAAGATGGAAAAAGAAAGGAAGAAAGAGAAAAGGGGGGGGGGGGGGGGGTGGAAGGAGGAGAAAGAAACAAAAGAAGAAAATTGAGCTTAAGAAGAATTGAACACAAGCCCATTACGCAAACAAAAATGCATTTCTACCACCAGACCATTGTAGCCTTCATATTTATTTGTGGAAAGGAAAACAGATTTATTACTTAGTGTTGGAATTGATGAGATTTTACTTTAATTTATGGGATATGCTTATGAGAAAATTATGTGATTGATTAACTTAATTAGTGCTTGTATTAAGGAGTGATTTAAGGAATGCCATAGGTCTTGTATCTTCCATTATAAAAATGGACTCTTATGTATTATACCAAAGCACAAGTAAATTAAAATGTAATCCTTTGAGATTTCATTCCATTTCTCTCCCTTTCTCTCCCTTTTCTTCTTTCTCTCTAAAAACTCAACATGGTATCAGAGTCTACAAAAAATTCTAGGGTTTTCGCTTTCTTATTGTCCTCCTTCTTCACAAAGTACTGACTTTTTGTCCCAAAAACTATTTTCCTTCTTCAGGATTTGAGTCCCAAAGCTATGAGTTTGAGTCCCAAAGTTATGGGTTTTAGTCCTACCTCTTCTTCTTTTTCTTCATGATTTAAGAGTCTAGGGTTGAAGTCCCTATTAGCAGTATACCCTAGGGCATAAACTAATAATTTGTATCTTGTAAATATTAATTTCTCTTTAATAGCATATATCTTTTCTTTTAATTTAAATTGTTTAAATTTAATTGAAAATATCTTTTAACAACTTGTTAGATGTTCCATTCTTAAGGTGTTAAGAATATGATTAATGGAACAATCTAGTATAAGTGTTATAAATTTTGATTCACAGTCAAGGATACCTCATTGGGTATGATTTATCCATATAGACTATCACCTATGTTTGTTTTTATGGATTAGTATGAGATATTAATAAGATTGAATGGTGAGTCTCATGCCATATAACAAACATAGTGAGCACTTATAAGATAAGTAGATTGAACCAGTGACATTAAGATGATGTGTACATGAAGTCTACTCTTATTAATACATTATCATCCAGATCATAATAGTGCATATAATCTCTTGACCTGACATAACACGGTTATCTTGTATATAGGTAGTTTGAGTTTAATACCGTTTACATACTTGTACTAGGTATGAGCATACGGACGTGTGTTGGCTCTGACTAGTTATATATAGAGATGGGTGTTTAGTCAAAATGGAATCCGTTGCCTTGAGTAAATAGAGATAAAATCATATGTCTATGTTAAATGTTCTTGATAAATAGAAGTTCCTGATCAAGACAAATAGACTTATTCAGAAAAGTGTTTTTTATTGAAAAAGTCTAGTTAATCAAGAATTGGAATTAAGATGAGGACACATGATTCTAAGCAATTAGGTTTGATATAAATCATGACCCTAACTAGAATCGAGATTTTGTAACAGAGAGATTTTAGTGCATGACATGTATAATCAATGTTCATAAGTTAAGTATAAATTAATTCATCACTAGTCAAACAGTCATGATACACTATACTAAGTGTCAACCATGATTTATAGGAACTAAGAGTAATAAGGAAATTTCACTCTATGTATGGAATAATTCCAATAATATTAAATAGTTAATATTATTTTCATTATCAATTAGTAATGAACTTAGAAAGTCACACATAATAAAAATAATATGATCAAAGCATAATTTAATTTAATTAATTAATTAAATGGTTTAATTAATTAATTAAATTAATTTTTTTTTTTAGATTGCAATTAGATTGCAAAGTCTCTAGCATGACTTGAAACTAAATTCATCAATGGAAATATTCAAGTTAATGTTTAAAGTGTTTAAATATTAACTTCATTAATTAATTTAAAGGTAAGAGAAATGAATTTGGTTAAAATGACTTAACAAGTCGTGAGAGAGAAAAATTAACGGTTAATTAGTGTTTTCCACAATACTAATTAATTAGTGTTTTAATTCGCTTATTTATGCTAACTTGACAAGTGGCCAAATCAAAATTAGAAAACACATTTAATTAGTGAATTAGATGTGGACACTTGTAAAGTATGTAATCATTAGTGGTCAACCACTAAGCGAATATAAGGGGAATTAAAACTCTTTAATGGTTAGAGATTGAAAGATTAAGTGTGTTAATCTTTTCTTCTTCTACTTTTTCTCTCAAACCAAGCTCTCCCATCCTTTTCTTTGTGTTTGATTCAAGAGGAATTTGAAATTGTTACTCTTGAATTAAAAGTAGAGAAATTATTTCTCTATACTTCCATAAGCTTAAAAAAAAAAAAAAAAAAACTCCTTAAACTTCATCTTTGTGCAAGCTTGGTCAAGACAAGGAGAGCAAGCACAAAGGAGTTTTGATTGAAAATTGACGCTTTGGTCATCTTGTTCATGTGTACGGATTAGAGGATCGACTTTTGGCAATCTAAGTTTCCTGGATTGGGTGTTGAATGTGATTCTGTGCAGATAAATTTCAACAACTGTCCTTGAACATATATAATTATAACACTACAGTCCTTTAACTTTAAAATGTAATATAAAACCCCCTAAACTTTCAAATTTTGCACAGTAAAATCTCTCTGACTTTCAATTATTGATTTTTCAGTTAGAAACTGATGTGAATAGCTTCCGCATTTCACTTAGTCAACATTTCTCTCCTCTCTTGTGCAAAGTGTAAAATTATTCTCTTTACATATGAAAAATTATTTTGTCTATAAAGAGAAAAAGTACTCAATTTACACATGGCTTTAGAGAAAAAAAGAGAAATACTGACTAAACTTCATGCTATAACTGTCCAGGTCAATGTCTAACTGAAAAACTAGTAATTGGAGGTTAGAGAGATTTTACTGTGTAAAATTTGAAAGTTGATGGAGTTTTATATTACATTTTTAAAATGAGGGACTGTAATGTTACAACTAGATAAGTTCAGGGATAGTTATCAAAATTTATCCGATTCTGTGCCTATACAGGTGAAGTCCTTAATTTTATTTTAATAATATTAAGGTTTAAGTTTTCCAATAACAAATAGGCCTTTTAGCAATTGAGTTACAAGTGTAGTAACCTAAAATATGTATTTTTGCAATAGCACACATGATTTACATGTTGTATGAAATATTAGGGTTTATAAAATTTTAAAAATTGCTAAGTTTACACCCTTAATGCTATTTTTCTTTCCATTGGTATTAGAGCCACCCTATTTTGCCATTAGGAACTTTATTTCATATTATATATTGATTTGGAATGATGAAAAATTCATTTTGGAATGTTAAAATTAAAAATTTGAGCCCCAGACCTGTTGTATGGCCCAAGGCATATTCTGGAACACGTGCCGTGTAACCTTCTGTTGAAATTCAAAATTCTGCAAAAAAACACGCCTGCAGCTTGTCCAATTACATGGTCCGTGTTGCTGAACACAGCCCGTGTTATGGAATACGCCTAGGACGTGTTTAGCTAACACTTTTAAATTGTTCAAATTTTTTTAATTTTTTTTAATTTTTCTTTATGGTTAAAATGTTTAATCATAATACCAACCAAAATAACATGTTTTTGGATGAGATTCAAAGAGGAAAAATAATTATTTTATTATTAGATATTTAAAATATTTTATTCAAGAGTTGAATATGAAAATGCATGAATGATGATAATGGACTTAGATTGAACTATGTGATTGGTTTATTTACTTTTATTTTATGAGAATGTAATAATTATTTTTATTGTTTACAAAGGGCATGTATTATAAAATTGTTATAATTAATTCTAAGTTGTAAATTTATTTATTTGGCCTTGCATGCTCAATTTTTTATTTTTTATTTTTTTGGTGTTTTCACCTTGGTATGCTAAGAGTACTTAATGTAATTGGCTTTGGTGAAAACTACAAGAAGAAAAGAGTTCATATCATTGATGGAGATCAGTGGGAGTACAAGACTTCAAGAGTTGAAGACTGTCAAGCTTGGTTCGAATAAATGAATGTTAACCTAGGATGCCATAAAATCTAATCCTTGTGGCTAAGATTAGATTCCCACAGAACAGTCTATAATCATGGCTTTTACATTACTGTTGATAAATGTATACATGAGATATGTATATTCATGAATGTATATGAGATATGCATTAAAAACGGTTAATGTGCAAAGTGAGACCAAATAGTAACTAAGTTGGCTAAGAAATCTTCTAATCAAATGATTAAGTTAGTAATGGTGTAATTTTAAAAATTACATAATGGCTCTCCATTAAGGCAATTATTTAAGAAGTTTTAAACATTTACATTGTTGGCTATGGTAACATAGGAATAATGTATTTGGTTTAAGGGATCTTCTTAAAGTAATTGTTAAAGCATGAGAAGTTGTAAGTATGTAAATACTTCAGTGATCAAGAATGGATGTACCTGAGATCATTAAGGTTCAAATTTGCATGCTTACTGACTTAGTGGGCTTAACTTAACAAATGCAAGATAAACCAAGAATGGATGTACCTGAGGTTTTAAGCATTAGGAGCTAAATAATTGATTGAACCTCACATGAGATATAAAGAATAAAGTGTTACTCACTTATAAAATGTTATGAATACAAGAATAGATATACTTGAGGATGATTAACAATTTATAAGAAATCAATCAGCCGCTAAAAATCTGTTCTAACTAGGATTTCCGTTTCCTACATTGGAAGTGTAGGATTCGTTACATTAGTGGGAGGACCAATTTAATTAAAAAGCCATGACCATTTTGGTTAATTACTTGGTATAATATATTAATTAGAATCTTGTTATTTTCTGTAGTTAATTATGATAAAATAACATCAAAACACTTAACGTACTTGCTGGCATACTCGAAAATAATAGGGTAACTAGGCCTAACTTCTCAGATTGATTGAGAAATCTCAAGATTGTCTTGAATTAGAGCGTATTGGATACGTTCTAGACTCAAAAGTTCCTGGTCCCTTACCTAAAGAGGTTTCTCAAGAGGAACATGATACTTTGACTAAGTGGAAGGAGGATGACACCATGGCAAAGTGTCACATGCTTACTTCTATGACTAATGAGTTACAGAAGTAACATAAAAAAATGCATACATCATTTGATATCCTAGATCACTTACAAGAGTTGTATGGTGAACATAGCAGGAATGTTAGATATGAGATATCTAAGCAGCTATTTATGATGAAGATGAAAGAAGGGATGGATGTGAGAGCCCATATACACAAGATGATCAAGCTCATTGAGCAGCTTGAGGCTCTTAGAGTTTTCAATGGACTTCACTTCAAACAGATTTGATCTTACAATCCCTTCCTTTGCATTTGGATCATTTATCAACAGATTTGATCTTACAATCCCTTCCTTTGCATTTGGATCATTTATCACAAACTTCCATATGGCAAAGATTGAACGCACACTTGCTGGGTTATTAAATCTGCTGATAATTCTACAAAATAATATGCCTGGCAGTAAGGGTGCTTCTTCTTCTTCTGGAAAGTCCAAGAAAAAGAAAGGCAACAAAAAGAAGAAAACTAGCACCCCAAGTTCTTCTGGTAGAATAGCCAAAAACCAATCTAAGAAGAAAAAAAAGACTGAAGCTGTTACAGACAAAGGAAAATATTTCCATTGTCAGAAGGAAGGGCATTGAAAAAAGAAATAGCCCTGAGTATTTGGCATCTCCGAAGAGCAAGAAGGACAAACCTTATGAAGGTATGTTCATATCTTATTATTTAGATGCTGATAATACTTATAGTTTATCTCCAGCTTGGGTTTTAGATACTGGTGCAAGTTCTCACATATGTTTTGATATGCAGGAACTAGCAAGCAGTGAAAGCTTGGAGGTATAAGATGTTAGACATCGAATTGACAATGGAGTAAGTGTTGCAACAACCATAGGGTCTAAATCTATGTATCTAAAAAAAAATATTTTGTTTTTGGATCATATTTTGCATGTACCCGATCCTTTTAAAAATATTATTTCTATATCTAATTTGACTAGAAATGGATATGAATTTTATTTCATAGATGCTGTTTTCAATATTTATTTTAAAAATAAATTATTGACATGAGTTATTTGCAAGATGGTCTTTATTGTTTAGATAATAATAACAAAACAACTCTAGGCAATCAAATTAAGTTTAATGCAATCATTGAAACCAAATCAAGTGGCACTTAAGATTAGGTCATATTGCACAAGATAGGATTACAAAGTTGAAAAAGATGAGGATTTCATCCACATTATGTTCTGAACCTATCCCAACTTGTGAATCCTGTCTTAAAGGCAAAATAAATAAATTATCTTTTGTTGGACAAGAAATAAGAGCTAAAGAAGTTTTAAAACTAGTACATAGTGATGTATGTTGTCCATTTAAAGAAATGGTAAGAGGAGGTTTTTCCTACTTCATTACTTTTACAGATGATATATCTAAGTATGGATATTTGAATTTAATGAAATACAAATATGAATCTTTTAAAAAGTTCAAATAATTCAAATCTGAAGTGGAAAAATAAATAGGAAAAAGTATTAAAACTCTGATATCAGATCAAGGAGGTGAATACTTAAGTACTGAATTCATTGAGTTCTTAAAAGAACATAGCATTATTTCTCAATTGATTCCTTCTAGAATGTCATAGTTGAATGGTGTATCTGAAAGAAAAAATCATACCCTATTGGATATAGTACAAAGTATGATGAACTATACTAACCTTTCAATCTCTTTATGAGGATATGCTCTAGAAACAGCTTTATATTTGTTAAATTGTGTCCCTTCCAAATCAGTCTATTCCATTTCATATGAGATATGGTATGGAAAGCAAATAAGTCTTAAACACGTTAAAATTAAGGGTTGTCCAGCTTATATCAGAAAGCTGAAGACTGATAAATTGAAAACAAAATTAGAAAAGGGACGGTTTGTTAATTATCCAAAAGATAGTTTTGGATATTATTTCTATCTTCCTACAACACAAAGATGAGTAGAGATACTATTTTTCTTGAAAAAAAATTTATTTAAGAATGTGGCAAAGGAAGGAAGATAGAATTAGAATTAAATAATTCTGACCAACAAATAGATAAAATGGATATTGATCCATCCAGTGATCCAATACCTACTGATGATGTCTCCAGATCGATTCCTCGAAGATCAAGTAAAAATCTCATCCTCCGGATAGATATAGATTTCTTCATGAGAATGAACAAGAGTTGTTTGTTCATGAAAAAATTGATCATGGTTATGATCAAATGACTTATGAAGAAGCTGTATCAGATATAGATTCTTCAAAATGGATAGAAGTTATTAAGTCCGAAATGGATTCCATGTATAAGAATCAAGTTTGGGATCTTGTAGACCCACCTGAAAGTATTGTACCAATAGAGAATAAATGAGTTTTCAAGAGAAAATTTGGTTCTGATGAAAAAGTAGAAACCTATAAAGCAAGGCTAGTAGCGAAAGGGTTTCGCCAAAGGTAAGGGATCGACTATGAAGAGACCTTTTCGCCTGTAGCCATGCTAAAATCCATTAGAATTTTATTGGCAATAGCAGTATATTATGATTATGAGATTTGGCAGATGAATGTCAAAACTGTTTTCCTCAATGGATACATAGAGGAAGACATTTTCATGGAACAACCTAAGGGGGTAAATTTCAAAAACTATCCCTGAACTTATATGGTTGTAACACTACAGTCCTTAAACTTTAAAACGTAACATAAAACCCCCTAAACTTTCAAATTTTACACAGTAAAATCCCTCTAACTTTCAATTACTGATTTTTCAGTTGAAAACTGATGTGAACAGCTCCCGCATGACTCTTAGTCAACATTTCTCTCTCCTCTCTTATTCAAATTGTAAAATTATTCTCTCTACACTTGAAAAATCATTCTGTTTACAGTGAGAAAAATGATTCAATTTACACATAACTTGAGAGAGAAAAGACAAATATTGATTAAGCTCCACGCTAAAACTATTCAGGTCAGCGTGTAACTGAAAAACCGACAATTAGAGGTTAGAGGGATTTTACTGTACAAAATTTAAAAGTTGAAGTGGTTTTATGTTATATTTTTAAGTTGAAGGACTATAATGTTATACTAGATAAGTTCAGGGACGGTTGTCAAAATTTATCCCAACCTAAGGGTTTTGAATCTAAGAATGGTTCTAAAGTATGCAAACTTAAAAGATTCATTTATGGTCTAAAGCAAGTTTCGAGGAGTTGCAACATACATTTTAATGAAGCCATTAAATCTTTTTATTTTATCAAAAATGAAAATGAACCATGTGTGTACAAAAAGGCTAGTGGGAGTGCAACCACTTTCCTAGTCTTGTATGTGATGACATATTGTTAACAGGAAATGATGTCAGTATGCTAACAACTGTAAAAATCTAGTTGTCTAATACTTTCTCCATGAAAGACTTAAGGGAAAGCAATCTTTATTCTGGGAATTCGAATTTATAAAGATAAATAAAAAAGAATGATAGGTTTATCCCAAAATCTATACTTGGAAAAGGTATTGAAAAGGTTCAACATGCTCGATTCCAAGAAAGGATTGTTGCCTGTAAGGCATGGTATCCATCTTTCCAAAGAAATGTCTCCAAAGACACCTAAGGAAAGAGAAAAGATGGCAAGAATTCCATATGCTTCAGCAATTGAAAGTTTAATGTATGCTATGTTGTACACAAAGCCGGATATTGCTTATGCTGTTAGTTTGACAAGCAAACTTCAATCCAATCCAGGTTTAGAACACTGGACTGCAGTCAAGAGTATCCTTAAGTATTTGAGAAGAACTAAGGATTTAATCTTAATTTATGGAAGAAGTTATTTGCAACTTGATAGATTTACAGACTCTGATTTCCGATCAGATGTGGATAATAGAAAGTCTATCTTTGGTTTTGTATTTATTTATAATGGAAATGCAGTCAGCTTAAAAAGTTCTAAGCAGACAACGATTCATCTGATACTGCAAAAGAAGCTATTTTGATAAATAAGTTCATTACAGAACTTAGAGTGGTTCCTACGATTGTGTCACCTGTTCCTCTCTACTATGACAACAATGGTGCTATTGCTCAAGCAAAAGAACCCAGGTCTCACCAAAAATCTAAACACATAGAAAAGCGCTATCATATTATTAAAGATATAGTTGGGAGAGGTGATATAGCCATGCAGAAAATTGCTTCAGTTGAAAATCCAGTTGATCCACTTATCAAAGCTATGACACAAAACCAGTTAGATCGACATCATAAGAAGATGAATCTTAGATTAAATGGGAGATTGTTAGTAGTATGCCCTAGAACATAACTAGTAATTTGTATCTTGTAAATATTAATTCCTCTTTAATGGCATATATCTTTTCTTTTACTTTAAATTGTTTAAATTTGATTGAAAATATCCTCTAACGGCTAGTTAGATATTCCATTCTTGAGGTGTTAAGAATGCGAGTGACGAAACAATCTAGTACAAGTGTTATAAATTTTGTTTCACAATCAAGGATATCTCATTGGGTATAATTTATCCATATAGACTATCACCTATATTTGTTTCCATGGATTAGTATGAAATATTAATAAGATGAAATGATGAGTCTCATGCCATATAACAAACATGGTGGGCACTTATAAGATAAATAAACTAAACCAGCGACATTAAGATGATGTGTACTTAGAATTTACTCTTGTCAATACATTATCATCTAGATCATAATAGTGCATATAATCTCTTGACCTGAGATAACACAGCTATCTTGTATATAGGTGGTTTGAATTTGATACCGTTTACATACTTGTACTAGATATAAGTATACGAACGTGTGTTGGCTTCGACTAATTATATATGGAGATAGGTGTTTAGTCAAAATGGAATCCGTTGCCCTAAGTAAATAGAGACAAAATCCTATGTTTATCTTGATTATTCTTGATATAAAGTTCCTGGTCAAGACAGATGGACTTATTCAGAAAAGTATTTTTAATTGAAAAAGTCTTATTAATCAAGAATTGGAATTAAGATGAGGACATATGATTCTAAGAAATTAGGGTTTGACATAAACTACGATCCTAATTAGAATTGAGATTTTGTAATGAAGAGATTTGACTGCATGGTATGTATGATCAAGGTTGATGAGTTAAGTATAAATTAATTCATCACTAGTTGGGTACTCATGGTACACTATGCTAAGTATTAACCATGATTTATGAGAACTAAGAGTGATAAGGGAATTTCACTCTAAGTATGGAATAGTTTCAATAATATTAAAGAGTTAATATTATTCTCATTGCCAATTAGTAATAAACTTAGAAAGTCATATACAATAAGAATAATATGATCAAAGCATAATTAATTTGATTAATTAATTAAATGGTTTAATTAATTAATTAAATTAACATTTTTTTTAATTTGCAATTAGATTGTAAAGTCTCTAGCATGACTTAAAACTGAATTCATTATAAAGTGTTTAAATATAAACTTGATTAATTAATTTAAAGCTAAGAAATTTTAATTTGGCTAAAATGACTTAGGAAATCATGAGAGAGAAAAAGTGATGGTTAATTAGTGTTTTCCACAATACTAATTAATTTGTGTTTTAATTTCCTTATTTATGCTAACTTGACAAGTGGCCAAATCAAAATTAGAAAACGCATCTAATTGGTGAATTAGATGTGGACACTCGTAAAGTCTCCACATCTCGTAAAGTATATAATCATTAGTGGTCAACCACTAAATGACTATAAGGGGAATTAAAACTCTCTAATGGTTAGAGATTGAAAAATTATGTGTGTTAATCTTTTCTTCTTCTACTTTTTCTCTCAAACCAAACTCTTCTATCCTTTTAAATTGTGTTTGATTCAAGAGAAATTTGAAGTTGTTACACTTGAATTAAAGGTAGAGAAATTATTTCTCTATATTTCCATAAGACTAAAACCAAGAAAAACCTTAAATTTCATTTTTGTGCAAGCTTGATCCAGACAAGGAGAGGAAGCACAAAGGAGTTTTGGTTGACAATTAATGCTTTGATCATCTTGTTCGCGTGGACGGACTAGAGGATCGACTTTTGGTGATCTAAGCTTCTTAGATTGGGTGTTGAATGTGATTCTGCACTTACACGAGTAAAGTCCTTAATTTTATTGTAATAATCTTAAGGTTTAAGTTTCCCAATGACAAATAGGCATTTTTAGCAATTGAGTTACAAATGTTATAACCTAAAATATGTGTTTTTGAAATAGCATAAATGATTTGCATATTGTATGAAACTTAGAGTCTATAAAACTTTAAAAATTGCTAAGTTTGCACCCTTGGTGCTATTTTTCTTTCAGTCTGTACTCTCTTCTTCTCATTCATCAAAGCCTAGGATTTGAGTCTTAGCTATTTTTCTTCGATATTCTCATTCTTCTTCATTTTAGCCTAGAGTTTGAGTTCCAAAGCTATTTTTCTCCCAAATTCTCAATTCTGATGATGGATCCGTAACTTCAGCAAAAATCTCATCAAGGGAGAGTGTTGGAATTGATGAGATTTTACTTTATTTTTGGGATATGTTTATGAGAAAATCATGATTAGTGCTTATATTAAAGAGTAATTTAAGGAATGTCATATATACATATATTAAAGAGTAATTTAAGGAATGTCATATATACATATATTAAAGAGTAATTTAAGGAATGTCATATATCTTGTATCTTCCATTATAAAAATGGAATCTTATATATTAGGCCAAAGTACAAGTAAATGAAAATGTAATCTTTTGAGGTTCATTCCAATTCTCTCCCTTTCTCTTCCTTTTCTTCTTTCTCTTCCTTTTCTTCTTTCTTTCTAAAAACTCTAACACTTAGCACATATAGTACAAAAATTAAAATTCCTAGTCCCACATCAAACAATGATGAACTGGGGAGGGCCTAGCTTCTCTATAAAAGGAGAATCGCATTTCTGCCATAGTCGCTTCTCTTGGTTTATATCACCAAGTGGGTTACATATTAGGACCAAATGAATTATTTAGTATTTGAAATTTCAAATTTTAATTTAGTGTCTTAATGAGTTTGAGCTTGGCTCGTTAACGAGCCTAGACTAAGCTTAGCTCATTTACATTTAAATGAGCTAAGCTCCAACTTAACTAGTTTACATTTGAACGAGATAAGCTTTAACTAGTCTTATTTATATTACAAATGAGTTTAAGACAAGCCAAGCTCGAGCTCAGATATTGAAGCTCGAATTGAGCTCAAGCCAAGCCTAAGCAACTCAAATTTTGAGTCAGCTCGTTTGCAACTCTAAGACAAAGGTACATGCAGACATACAGCACTTCCATTTCTTTTTGATGGAATAAGGAAGAAAGAGACCTGATTAACCCTGGACATGCTAAAACTACATGCAATTTTGCATAAAACAAATTAACCATAACAACCATTTTGTTATCACAACCTATGTTGTAAAGAAGAAATTATCTTACCTGATTCGTTATGTCATACACAATAATTGCCGCAGCAGCTCCCCTGTAGTACATTGGAGCCAAGCTATGATACCTCTCCTGACCTGCTGTGTCCCAAATCTCAAATTTTACAGTTGCATCATTCACAGCCAATGTTTGTGAGAAAAAAGCAGCACCTATGGTTGATTCCTAATATCACAAAGTAATAGTCAAGTTCCAAAGAATCTCCATTAACAATGTTGTAATCCACCCAACTCAACCCCCAAAACCCCCTTTTCCAAGTCCCTAATTGCACCAACCTGAAATTCAACAAACTGTCCTTTGACAAAACGCAACACAAGACTAGACTTTCCGGCACCAACATCCCCAAGAAGCACCTGAAGCATAAAATTTGACATCATTGTGAGAAACAAGTAAGCTGTATCCAAACTTTAAAAAAATGTTAAAATATACCAATGAAACAGGGAAGAAATCTTAAAATAATTTGCTATTCAAATGAAATATGAATGGTATGATACAAAATTTAATCTAGAAAAAAGATATGGATATACATGCTGAAGAAGGTACTGAAATTCGAACAGAAGTAAACTTGCATAAGTCCTAAGTCATAAAACTGAAGCATAATAAAAAATTCACATAACAATTAAATTCTCCAAAGAAACTGCAAAATGTTATAAATAAAATACTCATATTAGTATGAGCAAAAGAACCATCCATGACATGTAAAAGCAAGTGTACTGTCTTTATGCAGCAAGAAGTTGAGAATTGAGACAAGAGATTCATGGTTTCAAATAACATTTATTTAACATATTTTGAAAAGGCCCATCACATAAATAACGTAATCAAATAGAATAGGAGAAAAAAAAGTTGGTCAGGGCCATCATGTCTTTCATGTAACGGTTATTATCAGGACCTCTTTTGTTCCAACATTTTCCAGCTTTCGCTCCTCAAAATCCCAATTCTTCCCTTTCTCATTTTTTGAGTCTTCTTCAGCTTACATCCTTCTAAAATCTTATGACAGAAAGGATTCTTCTTTTTAGCTTGATTTCAACATAAATGCCATGTTTTGCATTATTTATTGAAGTTAATCAATAATAATGAATACAAAACAGGGGTTCAATGTCTCAATTTGACTAATTGCATTTCTTAAATTTTAGTAAACTTCTTGAACACGTATTCATTTAGTAATTTTTTTTCAAAAAAAAAAAAAAAGAAAGAAATGCACAATGATTGGCCATGTGCATAAGTATGGCTGCAATGGCCCTGTTTTCACCACACATGATTGTGTCCACAATACCATGATTTAAATCCATGAAGAGATCACATCTTTTCTTCCTACATTTTTATTAAACAGTACAGAAACAGATATTGCGAATATATGGCGTAGTAGAGGAGCCATTTTTCCATGATCAGCTTGGAAGGCCTTATCATGTCTAGGTTTTGAGAAATCAAGGACCTCCTTAGAACAAAATTAATAAATATTGGTAGCAAAGTCCAAGGTATCCCAACAGAGGTACATGGAAAACTTAAAGGATGTATTTTCCTATAAAGTGCTGTTAAAAGAAGTGATCATACTTATAGCCAGCTTTCCAGCTGATTAGAGCCTCCTGCTTTTCGGTGCTTTTGGAATAAACAAACCATCGAAAAAGAGTAAAAATCATATAAATGAAACATTCAGCATCATTATCAAATTCCAGATGAAGGAAAAACAAAAAAAAAAAAGAAGAAAGAAAAAAAAATCTTAAATGCTATATTTAAGATGGCTGATGCCAGGATAAAATGAAGTCCACAATCTTTGCGAGAGTAAATAACGAATACAGAATTATGTAATTTCTCATTTCACAGGAAAAGACAATACATGAAACAAAATAACACAATTAGAAAAGAAATAATCAAGTACCAAAACTTGAAGAAGCTGTATATTGCTGGGAAAAGAAAAAAAAATGCAGACAACTACATAGTCACCAATTTAGGACCTAATTTCTCTCATTTCAATTAAGATACAGCAAAATTACAATCATGCAAAAGCAGTTTGAAGACTCCATATGTAATTTAGTTTAAGACTTTCAGTTGAGTTGAGTTGCAAGTCAAAATTTGCAAGTGAAGGTAACCCCAAGGAGTACTAACTTATAAGACGGTTTTCTTTGAGACATTTACACTTAGTTTGGATGAAGGGATAGGAAGGAATAGGAAAGGAGAAGACAAAGAAATAAGTGATATCCTTTGTTTTGGAGTTTTATCAGGTGAGAAGGGAAAGGACAAGGAAAGATAAGTTATCTCTTCAAACCCTGCTTTCTTTCCCATCAAAATTAAGAGAATAAGAGTTACCCGTCCTGAATTTTTTTTAAAATATGACTATAATACACCATTAGCATTTAAAATAATTTCTTATCCTTCAAACTTCCAAACATGAGAAATCGCCTATACTCTCTTTTCTTTTCTTTTCTTTTCCTACCCCAAGTATTAAACATATCATTTATTTTCCTATCCAACAAAACCTCACAAGCATAATGTAAAGATCACTTCACCAAAAGCCAACCAAACCAATGATTACAAAGAAAATACACAATTCACACAAGATCCCAAAAAGTTAATGTAAATCCACTCCAGAATTTACATAATAAAACACAGAAACATGTATAATTCCAGAAAACCAATACCAATATAAGCATCATCCGTAATATACATCTTATAAAGACAAACCAAGCAATAGTGTTCGAAATTGAAACATATATCAGAATTTAAATAAAAGGAAACCCGAAAGATGATAATTAGTAATATATAATTTTAAAAAAATCTGAATTTGTACAAAAACAAAGGTCCAGATCAAAATTATAGAAAATTACGCAAAACCCACATCAAAACTCGATAGAAACAAACACATAATTAATAATACAAATAAAAAATTGTTCTCATCACAATTACGCATAAAAGCATTCAAAAACCTAAAATGAACACGAGAAAAATTAAGAGAAAAAAAAAAAAGCATAAACTGACCAATTTTGCATTGATGTTCTTGTTTCCGGCGGTGGCCATCAGCTTGAATAGTAGTGAAGATCAGATCAAGGAATATGAGACGACTTTCCAGTTGAAATTCAGATTACAAGAAAGGCGTTGAAGAGAAGGAAGGAGGGAGAGAAGGAAAAGACGGAAGAAGAATTTTGATCAAAGCCTTCCTCTTATTTATTTTTGAGCGAAGGAAGACCGAAGACTCACAGCAACTTGGGCAGGAGTTTTTTTATTTTTTTAAAGTAATCGAAGGTTTGCTCTTTTGTTTAAAGTATAATTTTTGATAGTTATAAAAGCCTTTAAAAAATGTTTATTTTTTAAAAATTTTTATTTTCTTCTTCTTTAAAATTTTTGAATACATTAAAAAAATTTTATTTATTGTTAAACACTAAAAAATTATAAAACCCTAAAAATCATAAAAAAATTTACTTTGAAATACTTTACTTTACAAAATCTTACTATACTCTGTCTTCTCCTACTCACCAGTGAAGTATGTATAATACAAACATAACCTGGCTCTGATACCAAGATAAGCCGGGAGCCCTTACCACTCATAGAATGAACTCATGCTATGCCTCTTCCCTATCCATAGGTACTCTCTGGCTGTGCCCTTTTGTTCATTATACAAGTGATAATGGGACCGTCGCAACTTAATGTCAAAATAAAGATATTTCTGATACACAGGATCCTCTTAAAGAGGCAAGTGTAGAGCATATGTATCTCTGATTATAAGAGTATGATACACATTCAAAGATTTTCAGGGAGAAGGAGAAGAGTTTAGAAAGCCATAGAAGAGAACTTCAGAGAATATTATTGAAAGAAAGAAGAGAGCAACTCCTTATATAGGCAAGGAGGCTCTTAACATTACGTTAGAAAACTCTTAAAGCAACATAAAGAAAAGCAAAATAAAGACAGATACATTATTACATTATTGACTGCCAAACTTTTTAACTTTTATCATGGGGTGGCAGACAGATTAAGGGTGTCAAAGTCAGAGTCATCAGAGTCGATTCCAAAAAAGTCATTTGGCCACTGTCGTTGTACAGGAGATGATGGGTCAGCACTCTGAATGGCATCTAGTGACTCTGTGTCCATTGGATCCTGGGAATCTTGCCACATGGGATGGGTCCAGTCAATGGGCTCATCAGTGAGAGACCGTATGGGACCAAGTGATGTACAATTCACATGGGGAGGCACCAGGCAATAATAGCTGTTGATTTCACAAAGGTACTCAGCTAGTTGCTTTCTTAAGGGTCCCATGGCATCTTTGTCAATAATTGACCCTTCGTAAGTCCTCCACTCATATTCAGGTCCGGATGAGTCCATCTGCCTTCTAGAGAAAGGCTGAAAAATGAACAAGTTTCGATGTTGATGGGCCTTCTATTCCATGGGTGTCTATGATGCGTTTGGCGCCATCTTGAAATGGGCTTGAACCATTCTAGAAACAGAGTCCTGTTAGTATTGTTCATAACATGGCCATGAGCGAATTCCTGTGGAATAGAGTGTAACCATGCACCAGGAGCCATAGTTCTTCTAGGATGAGTTCTCTGTCGGGTTGGATCAAAGGTTGTCGATAAAGATCGAGGAGGAGTAATCCCTTAGGGTGTTTCTTGCACTCGGTGTGTGAACAGATGATCTCTTGCGAACTTAGCCATCTTTGTGATAGGTGGTTGGGTGGGCATCCAGGAGGAAAACTGTCTGGAGTAGGAACCAGGAAATTGTGCATTGGAGAAGGAGTATGTGGAGAGGAAGAGGATGATGCCATAAAGATCAAAGGAAGTGTGGAGAAAGACTGAATCACGTGGAGGTTTTTGGGCCTGGATAGGAGGTCAGGAACCAAGTTGTGTTTTCCTTTGATATCGAATCGAGAATTTATACTTGGCGAACCCTTAAGCCTCGATTGTGGCTCGGAAGAGACTTGTTTTGAAGTCTAGAACCTTTGGGAAGGATGAGTGTCCATAACCACAGTGAAGTGGTGGCCAATCGATGAAATTCGAATCTCTTTATCCCATTTTTGTGACTAAGATCTCTTTATAGACTGAATGATAATGTTTCTGAGGTTCTGGGAACTCTCCACTAGCATGTCCGCATATATGCTTTTCTCCTTGAATTTCTTCGATGAGGACTGCACCCTAGTGGGTGTCACTAGCATCAGTCTGAAGGATGCGGTGTCCAATGCTGGGAATCTTTAGTTGTGGCGGGTTTAAAGCCACTTCTTTTAATTTTTTGACTGCACATGTCTGTTCTTTCCTCCATGGTGGGGAATCCCTTTTAAGCATCTTTGGCAAGTGTGGCGGCCACATGCGGGATAAACTTTTCGATGTAATTGATAATACCAAGGATGAATTGTATTTGTTTCTTGTCAAGTCCTTATCAGGAAACTTTAGTAATTCTTCTGCAATGTGAGGTCCCGGTTGGTACTTTCCATCCTTGAATCTCATTCCAAGGAAGTCGATATCAGTTTGGGCCAGTGAGCTCTTCTTTTCTGATAGCATAATTCCATAGGAATCCACCAATTGTTGGAATGCGGAGAGGAGTGCCCTATGGGTTGTAACATCTTTGGAGAAAAGAAGGATATCGTCTATATAAATAAGAGCACTATGCAGTATGGGCTCGAATATCCTTGTCATGGCCTTTTGGAAAACTGATGGGGCCGTCTTAAGGCCGAATGGAAGGACTGTCCATTGGTATTGGGCCGTAGGAATGCAGAAGACAGTCTTGGGCCTATCAGAGGGATTAATACCCAATTGCCAAAAACCGGCTTTAAGGTCAAACTTGGAG
The DNA here is from genome assembly GCF_030052815.1 of Hevea brasiliensis. Classification (NCBI taxonomy): domain Eukaryota; kingdom Viridiplantae; phylum Streptophyta; class Magnoliopsida; order Malpighiales; family Euphorbiaceae; genus Hevea; species Hevea brasiliensis. Next base: position 70,463,174 of record NC_079503.1, on the reverse strand, counting down.
AAAATATGGGCTTCGTGTAGTTGAGTGAACAAAGCTTCAGGCTTTGGTAATGGGAACTTGTCATCTTGGAGGAAATGATTCAGAGGCTTGTAATCTATGACAAGCCTTTTCTTCCCTCTTAGTCGTTCCGATCTTTTTTCAACATAAAAGGCCTGGCAGGCCCATTGGGAGGAAGTGGGTTCTATAAGACCTTGTTGGAGAAGCTGTCTGCACTCTTCTTGGGCTAAAGCCAAGTCTGTAGGATTCATTCCCGGGTGTGATGCCTTTGTCGGATTGATATCTTCATTGAGTTTGAATGGAAGACTGACAAAGAATTCCGAGTTTTTCCATAGGGGATGGTGATGGTAAAAATGTGCATGGGAGTTAGCACAGGACCTTAAAAGGAGCTCCTTGTGCTCTTGGAATTCAGCTGAGGCATCAGCCAGAGAATATAACCTTGGGACAAAAGTAAATGGCTGAAAATTTCTCTTATCTTTCAATCCTGTAGGGAGGATCTTCAAATGCTTCGCCTGTTGATACAAGTCAAAGCCTATCAGCAAATCCTTGTCAGAAAGATCCGATCCGATGACCTTAGTCCAAAGGATACAAGTGGGGAAGAACTAGATTCCAATTGGGTGCTTAGTGATAAGGCTAGTTTTGAAAACATTTCCATCTGCAGCCTTAAAGTATTCTTCATGAGGAACCCAGTATTCTAAGGGTAAGATGGCTGGGTTCATCATACTTTTGTGAGCCCCGGTATCCAGGAAGCCAATGACACTAATGGACCGTTCATACTTACTGGGAAGAATATGAATCGGGACTAAAGGAATTGGAATAGTGTCTGGGCCATAAGTGGATTGGGAAGATTGGATATATTGGGCCAGGTAAGACGGGTAATGGGCTTGATTCTTCAGTGATTGAGTAATCTTCTTGTCCATTCCAAGGGCAAAGATCGTATCTTCATCGGGCTCATCCTGAGAACAAGGATTCGACATCATCATGCTCCAGGGAGATGTGAGAAGCCTGTTGTATGTGTTGTAATAGCTTAACTGCCTTATTGGGGTTCTTAGGGCAGTTCTTGGCATAGTGGCCTCGGTTGCCACAGATATAGCATCTGTCAGACTTCTTTGTACTCATCATTTTCTTTCGGAAGTATCTTACTGACCTTCTTCCTTTCTTTTGCTTGAAAAGGGGTTTGAATCCAGAGGGATGCTTCTTGTAATGTGCTTTCTTCTTTGGTTTGCATTCACAGTTCTTTTCCTTGCATTTAATGGCAAGGTGAGACTTCGCATACATTCTTCAAAGCTTTTTGTCAATGATATCTTTGAACAACTGTTCACACATTTTGTCAAGACAGGCCAGAGTCATTTGATGAATTTCCCCTATAGTGATAGCATTCATTGCTCTTCTGGTAGCAGCAATACTTCTGTGGAGTTCTGGTTGTAATGCTTCTGGCAATGAGGCAATGTAGGTATGCCTGAGGTTAACATCATTATATCCATTAAGCAGATAATAGCGTTGAGTCATGCGCTGGTAGTGTCTCTCAATGTCTGATCTTTTTAAAGAACAGCAGCGCATATCAAAGAACTCTTGTCTTAACTGCTTGCTGTATAAAGATACATCTCTGAGAAACTCAGCAAAGAGAGCGTTGATTGCTTGTAAGGGAGTCAGGTGGCAAAATTGGGCTTTTTGATATTCCCCAATGGAGGAAAACCAATCTTGCAATGTGCCAACAGTTCGAGAGATGAATTCTCTGAGTATAGTGTGGGAGTTAGCACCTTCCCGGAGCATTTGAACATCAAGCCAAGCTTTAAATTCTGCAAGGTGATCTCTCTCTGAAGTTCTCTTCTATGGCTTTCTAAACTCTTCTCCTTCTCCCTGAAAATCTTTGAATGTGTATCATACTCTTATAATCAGAGATACGTATGCTCTACACTTGCCTCTTTAAGAGGATCCTGTGTATCAGAAATATCTTTGTTTTGACATTAAGGTGCGACGGTCCCATTATCACTTGTATAATGAACAAAAGGGCATAGCCAAAGAGTACCTATGGATAGGGAAGAGGCATAGCATAAGTTCATTCTATGAGTGGTAAGGGCTCCCGGCTTATCTTGGTATCAGAGCCTGGTTATGTTTGTATTATACATACTTCACTGGTGAGTAGGGGAGAACTTTTCCAACTCTGGTATTTTCTCTTAATCTTTGTATCGCCATCTTCTCTTACCTTGGTATATCTGGAAACCAAGAATCGCTAATTCCTTCCTAGAAGGTAGAGCGATCTCTGGCCACAACGCCACGTACCAAATATGGCTTGCCAAACACCTAACCCTGTTTCTGAAACTCATATCCAAACCCCTTCTCCCTCTGAGATTGTTAACCTCACCTCTTCTCTCTCTTTCTCTTCACCACTTAGAAGAACACTATCCTCCAGAATTGATAATCTCGTAGAAATATCCACTTTACCTGAAGATGCTCTGGTTGGAGAATCTCTCCTTCCTCTTCTCAGTCCATACAACATCTACAGACGATCTGGATCTTTAACCAGATCTATCAGATCTCTCATTTCATCTAGAAGATCTTTGTTAAAAGAATATGTTCAGGCCTCCAGGATGGATCAATGCTCTCTCCAGAGTTCATCTGCTGAACAATATGTGACTTTAGAAATCCCTCCTCAACTCATTCCTAGATGGAGACAAGAAGGGTTTTCTCATCTTCACTTTGGAGACTTATCCTCAGTCTACATGGGAGACGAGGGCTTCCAGTTACAGCCAGAGTGTCTCTCCTTGATACACGGTTCTTGCAGTATGAACATGCGGTTATAGGAACCTGCCTCACCACCTTACATGCTGGGAGTGTGGTGCTGACATTCTTCCCAAACTATAATCTCTCGCTAAGAGATCCACATCTTAGCACTGCCCTTAAAGTTCAGGTTCAACTCAAGGCGATCTCTCCACCTTGATGGGGGAACATCATCCAAGGTGAACCATGGGCCTGAACTGGGCCTGGGCTGTTGTGGAGCGCCTGGTAGTCCAAAGTCTAAAATTGGTTCATCATCTGGGATTTCAACATGGGGGTCTTGGGGAGGTCCTGTAGGGCCTGTAGTGCCACTAGTAGAATCTGTGGTTGGTGAAGGACCTGTTTGGGAGGCTGTTGGCTGAGGATCAGCCATGAGCAGTGTCGTGATATCCATTCGTCCGTCCTCACTGTCATCAGACAAGTCATCAGAAGAATCTTCTTCTGGTTCTGGCTCAGAGGGTATGGACACCATATGCTGAGGAGGAGGATCAGGATACATTCTGTCCTTCCCTTTATCAATCTTTCTTTTTGGAGGATGGGATTCTTCTGAGGAAGATGGACTCTTTTGTTCATATCTGGCGGGTGTTGGAGCAGGTTTAAACAAAGGAGACGGGTGACATGTTGGAGGTGGTTCATATGAATAGTTAAAAGGTCCAAAAGGGGAGTAAGCAGGTTCAGGAGTAGGAAGAAAGGGATTAGGAGTTGTTTGAGCAGAGAAAGGGCTAAATGGGCTGTAAGAGACCGGAGCTTCTGTGGGCTTATGTAAGTCTGCCTCAACTTGGGCCAACTGTTTTTTCAGCCTTCTTATCTCCTGTTCCTTTTGGTTGAATTCTGCACCAAATCTCCGTTGTTGGATCAAAGCTTTGGATCTCTATCAAGTAAGTCCTTGTACATGTTTTGGGCAAAAGCAGTGAAGGAGTCAATCTTTTGATCAACATGCTGAGTCCTGGTGAGGACCTGGTCAATCTTAGAATCAATACGTTGTAGTGCCTTATTCTGGACAATAGCATTCTTGGTTTGCCAGTTCAAAACTTCTTCAGCTTGAGTGATTGGGGTTGTCTGACCTTCACTATCAACCTTAGTTGAGTGAATGAAAGGCCTGGTGGAGATTTTAGTCTGTTGTGCTAATGGAGGAAAATCGCTTCATAAGAGGTAGGTGAGAACATCATGGTTGTACGGAAGTGCGAGGAGGAGGAAGAAAGCGGTTTAAGAGGGGGTAGTTTCTTTTCTTCCTTTCTGATGATCTCAAGGGCAAGCTCATAGATGGGAAGAGGCTTCTTCTGCTTGGTTTCCTCATGGATACCAATCCATGGGCTACTATCTGGATAGTCTCTTCTGAGAACTCGTTGTGGCTTGCAAGAGGCTCTTTTTGTTTGTTTGGTGAGCTTCCTCCAATTTTTGTCATGATCATACTCATTTTCCATTGTCACAGTCACAATCTTCGCATGCTCGAACACAGGAGATCCGACCATCTATTTTTTGAGGATAGATGTAATGATTGTCTGGTGTTACTGCTCCAATGGGATAGTCGTTTTGTTCCTTCTCTAATGGCTGGACCATCATGGTCTGGAATACAGGCAAGGATCCTGTAGAATGCCGTGGTATCTGGAAGGAAGTTTGTCTTGCTCCATCATTCCGTCAAGGAAGATTCGTGATCCGATAGGCTGAGAGGTTGAATGAAGCCTTTCGTAATTGGTTAACCAATCCTTTGGGATGAGCTGTTCAAGCTCATTTCTAGGCAGTTGCCTAGGTATCTGGACAATTGTTGGGGTGGTCTCAGTATCAGCCAATACAAGCAGAGCATCATTGGAAACAGATGGCTGTGAGAGATCTACAGCATGATCCTGCAATCTGTAGATAATTTGATGGTGTAAGGTGGCCATCATCGAAGAGGTCACCTGAGCGGCGCCAGTGAGTTGAACCTGAACAATTTTGTCTCTTTATGGTTTTCTGCAGTGAAATTACCGTCAAAGTTTCTACGTGGCCGTTACAGAGCTAATAAAGAGCGGCGGTGGCAAATTTAAATAGAGTTAACCCAACTGATTCAAAGTTATTCTTATCTTATTTTAATTCTTGTAAAATAAAAGAAAAATAAAAAAAATATATCATATATTTTTAGATTTTGACATATAAAATATTGTAATTTAATTTTTATTAAATCAATATTCCCTATTAGTAAATATAATTCAAACTATTCATTATCCTATAATAATAATGACATGACCAATATGTGCTTTAACATGACGATAAATGCAAACATGATGTTTATGTAGTGAACACGTGACACTAACGTGTTACCTATGTGTTGCTATATTAGCATTAAATAGTAACTAATAATTTTGGATCACAATTACTTATTAAAAAAATCAAAGAATATCAAATTGATAAAAATTAAATTACAGTCTCTTACATATCAAAGCGTAAAATTACATGATATATTTTTATATTTTTCTCAAAAATAAAAAGTAGGAGAATTATCATAAGATTTGTAAGGTTTTCTTTTTTACAGAAATTTAGTATAATGTCCATGCTATGCATGGAGTAATTTATAATTTTTTTTAATATAATTTTTAATTACATTCTAAATATTTTGAAATTATTATTAAATTAATTTTCATCCAAATTTATCTCTTATTTAATTTAATTTGAATATGTAATAACATTATTTTTTTTAAAATAAAATTTTTAACATTTATGTATATATATATGGTATTTAAATATTATTTTAATATTAGCTAACTAATTTATAATTTGGTAATACTTTCTTTTATATATCTATATATATTAGTAATGTTATTTCTAAGCATATTTTATAAAATTATTTAGTAGTCTAATTTTAATTGAAATGATTAGTTTTAAAAATTAACGTTAAAATCAATTAACAAAATACATTATTTTATTATTTTAACCTTGGTTTTAAGATTTGATAAATTGTTATTAATTTGATTATTATTATTATTATTATTATTATTATTATTATTATTATTATTATTATTATTATATTTTATATTTTCCTTATTATTTAATTGCACACATATTTATATTTTGGGACATAGTTGAAAAAGAATTTTGGACGTATTTGAATAAACTCAAAAAGTTTTGGGATTGAAAGTATAATTAAAAGTAAAAAAAAAAAACAAAAAAAAACACTTTTTGAAAACCCATTGTGCAGGAGCCCCTCCCCCACTCCTGATCTCTCTCCTCTCCCATCCCTCTCCCTTTCTTTTCCCCTCCAGTAAGACAAGCGCTAGGCCGGTGATACTCTGGCCAACTTCTAAGCAGTCAGGGGATGATGAAGCGGGCGATTGACGGTGAGGATGGTGACCGGTTTAGGCAACAGCATGCGAAGAGCGTGCGATGGAAGCCGTGTCTTCCCTGGCCATTTCCGGCCATTTCTAGCGATGGGAAGTCCTGCAATCGGTGGTAGCGAGTATTTGGTGGCTCATATGTTCCTTTGGGACCTTTTTCACTGGCGTTAATGGAGTTTTCCCAGCGAGTTGAAAAGAGAGAAAGAGGAGAGAGAAAGTGGAGGCAGGACGAGTTTCCATGTAATCTGACTCTCGAATCGATAATCCGAGACTATCGATGGACTCAGTGCATCGAGATCCCTTGAATGGGACTAACTCTGCTCCGATCGGATACTGTTTGAAAAAAGCAATCATCGGACAGTCCATATTACTTGGTGAGATTTTTTATCCTTTTCAATGCCCGTAAATTAAATATATTTATATGATAATTATTAATAATTTATGGGCTTTGTTTAGGTGTGATTGGATCAGTGATAGCTCACCAGCACTTCGGGACTGAGTTTTTGGCACTCGGGACCGAGTTTTCAGTTCGGTCTAGGTATCCGGTGAGTTGTCCTAGAAAGGGGTTGTATTTACAGTTGTTTACAGTATTTTCTAATGTTCCAGACGCATTCCAGATAGCAGAATTTGCAAAGATAATCCCTAAGTCAAGTTGTGTAGTTTGTACCTTAATTAAGCTAGTTGGTTAAATCTGTAAATATTTCTAACTTAGTAAAATTAAGTAAACTAATTTTAATTAATATAAGAACGATATAGAGGACCTTCAGGAATATTTTTATAATTTTTAAAGTGCTAAAAATAATTATTTGGACTGTAGAGGAGTTAGAGACCTAAGCTGGAGTTTGAAGGATTAGACCTAGATTAGGATTCGTGTAGGCCCCATATGGAAATTATAATTACTGTTGTGAGCCTAAGGCCCTGTGTATTGCTATTATTATATTTTTCTTGTAGGGGGATTAGGTCCAGTTATAGGAAAGATTTTGCCAAAATTTCGACAAGACCTTAGGAAATTATTTTTGCTTCTTTGATTAAATTAATTAATTAATTGTATCAGTAATAGAGGTCAATGTGTTTGTCTAGGTAATCGATGCCAATCAACCTTTCTTCTCCTTTCATTCAGACTAGTGTAATTGGGTCGACCAGTTTGTAAGTTAGACATTGATTACTTTTGTAATTTCAATATTAATTATATATATCTAGTATGTTCATGCATGTTATAAATATTAATTATGCACATATATAGTTAATATATTAGAGGCATTTTGGACTGCTACATGTTTATTTATTATTATTTATTTGTTATTGTTGCCATGAGGATAATTTGGAGCTCTGTGTGTGTATTGGCATGAGTATGGTGTGGATATGGATATGGATAGGATGGGTAGTCGCAGCTGGAGCTTGATTCGCTAGGAACCGATTCTTATATATGGATAAGTTGAGGTGAGTATGACTTTGAGTTGATCTCGCTAACCCCCACACTTGGATTATTAAGCGAAAGTCTGGCTTGAGTTGACCTCACTAGCAGGTATTGGATTGAGAGACCTGTTTAGGGGATCAACTCCTATATGTATATACTGATGTGATATACCGAGTGTGTGAATAGCTCCAAATTAACTTCTCATGCGAATATTGGGTGAATTATTTATTTATGTGTTGGATGTGCATTTCATAGGAGGATTGCACTAGTCTTAGATAGTTATAGAAATTATATCTATAATCAATATCTAAACTTTCTAAATCGAACGCTTATTTCTGTTCAAATATTTTTTCTAGGTTGCAGGAGGAGAATGTCTATTTCTTCAAGTCTAACCTGCATTTTTCCTCCACAGGTTGTACTTCTTAGATTAATAGTTTCTTGTATCTAGTTATTTAGTTAGTTATTTACTTGTTTAATAACTAGAATTCCGCTGTGACATTGGGCATGTATTTATGATATTAATTAATGAAAAATTATTATGATATTAAATAGTTATACATGATGTTATCAGGGTTGAGCTGGGCTCCCCTAGCTTTAGTTTCTGATGGTAATTGGGTTGGGTTAGCTCAAATAAAAAATATAATATTTTATTTTATTTTATTTTATTTACATGTTGAGCTTTAATTTTTGCCCTGGTCATGGGTTTGAGACTACGGGCCTTGGGGGCTTTAGGTTATGACAAAGTTAGTATCAGAGCTTAGGCTCTAGATTCATGAAAAAGTGTGTACTTAGAGTTGTCACATGCGGAGTATAGGATCCTGTTTCGTCTTCTTCTGTAATTCCTTGACCTACATAGTGAAATCTTCTGGTCTACGATATAGGGTCTTGGACAATTTTGGCATTACTATGGATGTTTTACCTAAAGTTTAGTAAAAATAGTATCTTCTTTGTGTGGCAGCAAGGCATCGAGTATGACTTTGCTTCCCTAAAAGGAGATCAAATGCTATGAATGAGGTTTATAGCCTATAAAATGATGCCTTAAGGAGTTTGTAGTATGATATGAGAGCAAATAGCCTGACATGATTGTGGCAAGATGACAGATGCAGTACCTCTTTTGCAATCCATTGTGATGTAAGGTATAGTCTTATACTTTCAGGAGGGATAGAAGGTTACTACTGATGATGGTGACCTATGAAATAGTGTCCCAGATGGGACTGAAGAGTATGGTAGTAAAGGGTAGTATGTAGCCTAAAGGATAGGAGAAGAGATCACACAGTGAATGCATTGCTGTATTTCCCTGAGTTCTTTTTCAACTTTTTATTACTCAAGATAATAGTATACTCTAAGCAGAGGAAGGGTAAGGGAAATAAGTCAATAGAGGTAAATCATAGGATACTAGTATATAGAAGAAGTGTAAAAAGGAGGGTTAAAACAATCGATTCAAATGTAGTAGGAGAGATAACCTAAATGCCAGTAGAAGTATTAGCTAGCTAAAGTGGTCAAAGGACTAATTCTGAGCAACATTGAGGTATAGATGACTTGGTAAGGACAGCGAGAAGATACAAATTTTTGATACGACAGTCAGATCAAGGAAGAGAACAGAGCTAAAGAATAAAATAATCAAAGTTCAGTTTTGGGTAGGGTAAAAAGGAGTTGGCTAAAAAATAAGCTGAAAAGCCTAGATTAGGATAAGATTAGGAAGAGTAGAGTCAAGATACAAAGGAGGCAAAATGCGATTTTAGGAAAGGTAAATGAGATCAACATAAAGGTAAAGATAGAGAGCTTAGAAAAAGATGGCAATAGGGAGAATGTTTGTCATGGTATATAACTTAGAAGTGCAGAACTCAGAGCAGGTCATAATTGGTGTAATGTAGGAGCCAGAACATGGAGCTTAGAGTTGTAAGATCTGGAATAGGCTTTGTTTATTTTCTATCCCCCAAAGTAGAATGAGGGGCAATGGGATAAGGAATTTTTAGATTATTATTAATATGAGGAAGGTTAGGTGAGGTATGCAACCAAAGTAGGCAGTAAGTTGAATAAAAGTCAACCTAATGAATTCAAATATGCCTGATGAGAGAAAGGAACGAGGGATAATGGCATAGAGACTTGATGTTAGAGCTCAGAATGGTGAGAACTAGAATTTATAATCAGGAGTTAGACAAGTGTTTTCAGTGTGACCGTCTGAGTGATAGTTTGATAAGATGTAACAGATCACTAGTAGAAGACAGGATAGGACAATATTGGTATAGGTGTTTCTCATAAGTTATTAAGAAGTACAAATATTAGAGTAATAAATGTAGGTAAGACTAAAGATAATTCTGGAAGGATGTGATAGTGAGAGATATCTCCAGAATACCGCAGAAGATAGAGACATAGGATAATGATGCTAGGTATGAAATACCAATAGAGTGTAAACGGATATAGTAGATTATGAGATTTTATGCCAGATAGAGTAGTGGTACAATAAGGAGTTGGTGTAGTGAAGTGCTGTAGGAAGAGCACAACAATTGTGAAGGGATGATGAAAAATTGACGAGGTGGATCAAGAGATGTGGTTAGATTTAAGGCTAAAGTTTGAAAAGCTATAGGCAATAGATGTGGCTATAACAAGAAGAATGAATGTGTAAAGTATCTTGTCCGGGATTGTGGTATAACACACATTTCTCACTACTATGATAGTTCAAGTGAAACTTATAGGTTCAAGAATATCTATCTATCTATGAAGAGCAAATTCCCTCTACAAAAGATAGTAGGGAATGATAATATTTTGGTGGTTATGTTAGGAAGGAGGTATAGGAAAGATCATTCATGGTGAATGATCTATGTTCTATAACATAAGTAGTAGGTTAGTATTATAGTATGATACTATATAATGGATGTCTTGGTGGGAACTAAGTGCAGAGTTAAAAATTCTAGAGGTAATGGAGTTAGCAATCAAGTTAGGATTAAGAAATAAAAAGGTTACAATTAACACTGATGGGATGAATACCTTCAAAGGAAAAAGCACAAGGTGAGAAAAGACTAAAAGGAATGGTATGAAAGGGGCGCTACAGGATGTTTAGGATGAGTTATGGTAAAATGGCAGGTTAAAGGAGCGGTGAAACCTTGATTCAAGTGCCAATGTTTCAGGAAGTACGTCAGATAATACGAAGTTTTAAGTAGAAATCAAGGAACTCCTTTTTCAGGAAAGGAGTAGAATATGATAAATCGTGTTCACTGGGTGGCTCGAGAATATTTAAACTTTTGTCATGACAGAGGAGAGACCATATCACTTTCCGATGTCGATAGATGGTGTAAGAAACATTTGGCTTTTAGATGGAACTCTACATAGCTGATTATCAATGAGATAGGTAGGAGTTGGTAAAAGGACCTTATTAGTGACACGAAGTAAGTGGGAAGTTCACAATATCATGAAATTAAGAAGTACATGTGCTTTTAGCAGGAAGAAAAGTATTGCTAAAGTCCCAATGGCCAAGCAGGATCAGCAATGATTTTAGGTAAAGTAAGTGCAAAGGTAGTTATTTTAGAAAGGGCATTTCACAAGACATTATAAAACAAGCACTACGAGTCACTTTTGTGTGTCACAAAGATTGGTAACAGAAGAGAACATAGATTAAAATTTCAAGTTACTACATTAGAGTACAGTGGAAGAATAAATAGTACCAGAGATATCAGAAAAAGATTAAGGAGTGGTGGGAGGTTAGGAGTTCACTAGAAAGGATGACGATAGCTTAAACGCTATAGCAAAGTTAGAGAATAGTAGAACGAGTTTGGCAACAGATGTAGAGTTTGAGGAGCAATGAACAACCATCTTCTTTTCCTTGACCCTTTTTGTTAAAATTTAGGGATAAATTTTTCTTAAGGAGGGAAGATTATAATAACCTATATTTTTTTTAAATTAAAATTTTTACATATATATATTTGTAATGCTATTTCTAAGCATATTTTATAAAATTATTTAATAGTCCAATTTTAATTAAAATGATTAGTTTTAAATATTAATGTTAAAATCAATTAACAAAATATATTATTTTATTATTTTTAACCTTGGTTCTAAGATTTGATAAATTGTTGTTAATTTGATTATTATTATTATTATTATTATTATTATTATTATTATTATTATTATTATCATTTTTTGTATTTTCCATATTATTTAATTGTACACATATTTGTATTTGGAGACCTAATTGAAAAAGAATTTTAGACTTATTTGAATAAACTTGAAAAGTTCAGGGATTGAAAGTGTAATTACAAGTAAAAAAAAAAAACACTTTTTGAAAACCCATCATGCAGGAGCCCCTCCCCCACCCTCGATCTCTCTCTTCTCCCATCCCTCTCCCTTTCTTTTCCCCTTCGGCAAGACAAGTGCTAGGCCATTGATACTCTGGCCGGCTTCCAAGCAGTCAGGCAATTATGAAGGGGGCGGTTGATGGTGAGGATGGCGACTGGTTTGGGCAAGAGCACGCGAGGCGCGTGCAATGGAAGCCACATCTTTCCTGGCCTTTTCTGACCATTTCTGGCGATGGGAAGTCCTGTAATCGGTGGCAACGAGTCTTTGGTGGCTTAGGCGTTCCTTTGGGACTTCTTTTGCCGGCATTAATGGAGTTTTCTTGGCGAGTAGAAGAGAGAAAAAGAGGAGAGAGAAAGTGGAGGCAATGGGCTTCCCGGTGAGTTTCCGACTAATTCGACTGTCGAATCGATGATTTGAGACCACCAATGGACTAAGCGCATCGAGACCTTCAAGATGGGACTGACCCCGCTTCGATCAAACACTGTATGAAAAAGGCGATCATTGAACGGTCCAGATTGCTTGGTGAGATTTTTGATCCTTTTCGATGCCCGTAAATTAAATATATTTATATGATAATTATTAATAATTTATGAGTTTCGTTCAGGTGTGATCAAATCAGTGATAGCTCACCGACACTCGGGATCAAGTTTTCAACCCAATCCGGGTGTCTGGCAGACTATCTTAGAAAGGGGTTGCGTTTCCAGTCATTTCTAGCTTTTTCTAACGTTCTGGACGTGTTATAGGTAGTAGAATTTGTAAAGGTAAATTCCTAACTCAAGTTGTGCAGTTTGTGCCTTAATTAAGCTAGTTGGTTAAATCTGTAAAATATTTATGGCTTAGTAAAATTAAGTAAAATGATTTTAATTAATATAAGAACAATATAGAGGACCTCCAGGAATATTTTTATAATTTTTGAAGTACTAAAAATAATTATTTAGACTGTAGAGGAGTTAGGGACCCGAGTTAGAGTTTGAAGGTTGGACCTAGATTAAGATTCTTGTAGGCCCCAGATGAGAATTATAATTGTTGTTGTGGGCCTAAAGCCTTATGTGTTGTTATTATTGCGTTTTTCTTGCAGGGAGGTTAGGTCCAGTTATAAGGGAGATTCTGTTGAAATTTCGACAAGACCTTAAGAAATTATATTTGCTTCCTTGATTAAATTAATTAATTAATTCTGTCAGTAAATTTAATAGAGGTCAATTTGTCTGTCTAGGTAATCGGTGTCGGCCAGCCTTTATTTTCCTTTCAGCCGGATTAGTTGTAATTGGGTCGATCAGCCTGTGAGTTAGATATTGATTATTTTTATAATTTCAATATTAATTATAAATATCTGGCATGTTCATGCATATTATAAATATTAATTATACACATATATAGTTAACATATTAGGGGCATTTTGGATCGCTGCATATTTATTTATTGTTATTTATTTGTGATTGTTGCCCTGATGATAATTTAGAGCTCTGTGTGTGTATTGGCGTGAGTATGGTGTAGATATGGATATGGATAGGACACGTAGTCAAGGCTTGGAACTCGATCCTTATATATGGATAAGTCAGGGTGAGTACAGCATTGAGTTGATTTTGTTGAGCCCCCACACTTGGATTATTAAGTGAAAGTTTGACTTTAGTTGATCTCGTTGGCAAATATTGGATTAAAAGAGCTATTTAGGGAATTAATTCCCATATGTATATACTGATGTGATACACTGGGTATATAAGTGGCTCCAAATTAACTTTTCATGCGAATATTGGGTGAATTATTTATTTTATGTGTTGAATGTGTATTTCGTGGTAAGATTGTACTAGTCTTAGATAGTTATAGAAATTGCATCTATAATTAATATCTAAACTCTCTGAGTCGAACACTCATTCATGTTCAAATATTTTTCCTAGGTTGCAGGAGGAGCGTGTATATTTCTTTAGGTCTAACTTGCATTTTTCCTCTGCAGGTTGTGCTTATTTGATTAATAGTTTCTTGTATCTATTTATTTGTTTAATAATTAGAACTCCGCTGTGGCATTGCATATGTATTTATAGTATTAATTAATGAAAAATTATTATGATATTAAATAGTTGTACATGATGGTATCAGGGTTGAGCTGGGCTCCACTAACTTTGGTTTCTAATAGTTATTGGGTTGAATTGACCCAAATAAAAAATATAATATTTATTTTTTTTATTTATATGTTGAGCCTTAATTTTGGCCCTGGTTATGAGTTTGGAAATAGTGAGGCTAACTATGGGCCTCGAGGGCTTTATACTGGCTCTGGTCCTAGTACCGGTCTGGCTCATAAATTAGGTCGTGACAGAATAAAATTTCACTTATTGTAATAATAAAATTTTAATTAATTTGTGATATAATTAATTAAAATATCTTATTTAATTCTTTTTATACATATATTAATAGTTGTTTCTATGATTATTTAATTTAAAATATAATATAATTATTTCATTCATAAAAATAATTAAATTTTATAAAATATTTATATTTTATCTCATAATTTATGTAAATTTACATTTATTTGTTGGATTATAGAAAATATATTAGATTAATGAGAAAATAATATTATTTTAAAAAATATAAATATAATTTTTTAATTAATATATAATAAGAAAAACATTAAATTACTAATAATGAATTATTTAATTTTAACAATAAAAAAATATATAACATCATTTTTAATTAAAAATAATATTTTCAATTTAAACATTATAAAATTTTTATATTTTATTTCATAATTTATGTAAATTGATATTTATTTTTTTAAAGCGTAGAAAATATATTAAATTAATAAAAAATAATATTATTTTAAAGATATATAAATATATATTTTTAATTAATATAATAAAAATATATTAAATCACTAATAATAAATTGAATTATATAATTTTAACGATAATAAAAATATATAACATTATTATTAATTAAAAATAATATTTTATTATATTTTTAAAAATAATGTATCTTTAATGTAAAGTATATATTTTTTTATTAATTTGACATATTTTTATAAAATAATTCTTTTATAAAAATGTTTATCGATTTAATATAAAATACATATATTTTATAAAAAATTAAATTTTAAATAAATAAACAATATATGCATATATATGAAATATCATCATAGTATAATACAATTTTTAAAAAATATATACCATTTTTTAAAAGATATTTTCTATAATTTTGATACTGTGACTTTAATTTTTTAATCATATTTATTTATTATTAAATTTTTGATTTAATCACAATTGTCATCTATCTTTGAGATTCTACTGATAGATAAAAATATAACGAAGATATAATTTCTACATAAAAATATAGCTATTTAACTAAATTTGAAAATATTTCATTAAAAACTAATGATAATAAAATGATGGATAATCAAAATATTAGTCTGAAGCGTGATGAATAATTTTAGTACAAGTTACTATTTTTTAGAATTTAATTAACCTTTCCTAATATTATAGGAAATTAGGAATTAATAGAAATATAAATAAGTTTTGAAAATAAGGCCAATAAATATTGAATAGAAATAATAAAAATATAGCAAATCAAAAAAAGAGTTTGAGAGCATGACATAAGAAAAATTTTTTTAATGACTTTTTTTATTGTTGGCTGTGTGTCTCGAACATTACAAGATATCAACTATTTATAAACAAAGAATAAAAAATCATTTGAATCAAAATTTTAATTTTATTATTAATAATTATTTAATTGCAAAAAAGAACATTAACTTATTACTAGAAATTATTTAAAATTGACCATTTAATACTAAAATATTGGCTAAAGAATTTATCCATTTGAAACAATGTATCCAGTATATTGTCAATTTAATGGCTATAACTCAAATCAAATAAAATGAAAATAGTTATCTCATTATAGTGAAAACTTGAAAAGTAATTTTTAACTTTTTAGAAAAAAATTATATTGACTATATAAAGAGTGTAACTTGCGTGTTTGGGTGAACTCTAATAATATATATTTCTTTTATAAAGTCATTATAATTAATGATTAAAATTATTATGAGAAAAATATCACAATATAATATATTTTGCTAATAAAAATAATATATAAATACAAAATTTATATATAAGTTATAATTAAATATCAAATATAATTAATATTTGGTTATTTTAAAATAGAAACTGTCAATTGTTATTTATTTTATTTGATAAATATTATTCAATTGGAAGTTACCATAGATGTCCCGATGATCATAGTTATAAAATGACAGATTTGGGGCACTTATAGCATTGCAATTAATGAATAAAATTCTATTTGAAATTGCAGTAGGAAAGGTAAATTAATTAAAAATTATTTTTTTAAAAAAATATTTATTTTGATGTGATTGAAAAAATATTTAGAAAATATTTTATTACTTGAAAATTATAAGGTTAAATGAAAAAAAAAAATCTTTATGTCAATTATCAATTTTAACTTCATATTATTTTCAATTTTAGTAATAAATTTAATAAAAAACAATTAAGTTCATTAATTGATAAATTACTCAATTTTTTCATCTATTTATTGTTAATAGCTAATCTATTTAATTTATTAATTTATTCAATAATTTTAATATTTCATTAATTTTAATAAAATTCCTATTGATAAAAAAATATAATAATTGAATAATATATTTATTTTAATTTTTTCCCTCCTTTACTATTATATTTTTAATTCACATTTTTCTCACTATGTTATGTTGAATTTAAGGCATAACAAATGAAAAAAAAATTCAGAAGTTTACACATAAAATAATAATAATAATAAATAATATAAACTTTCAAAATAATAAGTATTTGATTTAGAAAAATAATATTTTTATTTGATTTATTTGAGAATAATTGTTAAAATGATTGACTAAAGTTATTAATGTTAGTAAATATTTAAATTATTTTTAATAATTAACTCATCTAATTAAACTAATTGCTAAGATTGAAACTAATATGAAAGTTTGAACTAAATTAATAAAATTAAAATTTTTTTACTAAAATTGAAAAAACTTATAAAGTTTAGATTTTTCTTTTAATCATTTAATAAAGTTATAATAATTAATTAATTATATTAAATTTAAAATTTTTACATAAATAATATTAATAACACATAATAGAGATTAAATATAAGCTTGATGTGTATATTTGAAAAAATAAAGTCAATAAATAATTTTATAATATTAATATATCGTGTTATTATAATGCATTTTAAATCAGTAAAATTTAGATGAATAAAAATTTTTTTTAACAAAATTAAAGTGTAATAACTATATTAAATTTATTATTAAAATTTTAAATAATAAAATTAATAAATTAATAGTCTATGATACATATAACTCATATATTATGCTTTGTCAATTTCATTTTACTGTATATCTCATATATATAAATACATAATTATATAAATAAAATTTTATTTCATTTTTCCAAATTTCATATTATATATGTAAATTAATAATGAAAATTAAATATATTTAATATTTTCAATTAATAATAATAATAATACTTAAAAGGAAAATAAAAACAGAATTAAATAAAAATAGAATTGATTACGTAACATAAAAGACAATAATTATTATAATTATAAAACATAATAATATGTGTATGGTAAGTGTCACATAACAACATTAAAAAAAATTTTATTCACATAACAACACTAAAAAAATTATGCGTATGTATATATATATATATATATATATATATATAACTTTCTAATAAAAGAAAATATACTAGTGTTGAGGATTAAAAACTTTTATTTAAATATAACTTGGACAGTAGTATATTCAGTAATAATTGATCCTTGTTATTTTGAAATTAAAGAGATCTTGGATACAGTCATTTTGAAAACTTATTATTTTTATGCCTTGTAAAAAAGTTTAAAGCACGAAATATCAAATCGCATTATTAGGCCAGAAAATATCATTACCTATATGTAAATATCTAAAGTCTCCAATCAATGATCTTTTGAAATTGCCAAAAGTCAAAGAAATATATGAAATCAATGATTTTTTTAATTAATTTATAAAAATTAACCACATTCTAATTTTAATAGTCTCACCTCAAACAAATAAAGTATATATAAATGAAAGATACAAAGGAATTGCGAAAATGAAAAAAAAATCCATAACTAAAAATATATGAATACTTTGAGGTGCATTAACATTAATTTTTTTTAATTATATTTTTAGTAGATTAAAAAATAATGTAAAAATTTTAATTATTGAGTCTTTGAATTTTGTCAATCAATTATTAAATGAAATAATTATTTAATTATGAAATTAAATAATAATAATAATAATAATAATAATAATAATAATAATAATAATAAAAAAGATATTTAAAAAAGAATACATAGCATGTGTAGCTAAAGAGAAATGAGAGAATATAATGAAATAGTTGAAAAATTATTAATTTCCGAACAGACAACTAAACTGAAATAGTTGTTGAAGAAAAAGTTATTTACAAGTGATAGTATGCCTTAAAATTCGAGAACCCTTACCTCATATTAGATCCAAATTTTTGTAGTCAAACAGAGGCTGTTCAGATAAGGCAAGGATGTTTGGATAAAATAAAAATATTCTAATAGAACACATAATGTTCAGGTAAGATGTAAAGTGTTCGGATAGGATATAGAATGATCAGGTAAGTCAAAGTGTTTGGATAAAATGAATTATTTTGAAGGACGAACACATGTTGTTAGAATATGCTATAATTCCACCGAAAATATAGCTATATGACAGGTGTCATTTTCGTGATGTATGGAGGAAATTAGTTGGGTATGAACTAGTAAAATCCCAATTGTGATTGAAAATTTGTTATCCCTAACTTTATAAATACAGCTCATGACACCTGCTAATATACACAACTCAATTTTCTTTTTACTCTTTGCTATTTGCTATTTTCTTTGGCATTTACCGACTTGAGCGTTGGAGTGACCCTGCTTAAGCCGCCGACTTAACCTTTTTCATTGTTACAAGCATTACTGGGATCATCCATTGACCCAAGAATCTTACGCAACATCAACAAGTAATGCAGAATAAGAAGCACAAGTACGCTCTCAAGAAAAGTATTGAAGCCCTTGATGTAAAATGTTTCACATTACAAGCGAAACCTTCCTTCTCAATTTTACATCAAAACAAAAGGATCCATAATGAAGTTCTAGAAAACTTGCATTTGTCAATATTGCAATAGTCTATTCTAGAACCTTCATCAATATGTATTATAATAAACTGAAACAGAAACATCAAACCATTTCATTACATAAGAAGCCACTCCATTTCCATTTCACTGGTTGAAAAGGAAGTGTACATGTACATTTCTTAATGAATAAGTAAATACACCAATGCAACAGGAAGCATAAAACAAGTATTTTCAATGAGCATGGCAAGTAGTCGAGACCTTTTACAAGATACAGACATGCAGAAGTGACACCACTACAGAATTAGTTAAGAGCAACAGGATGTGCTTGCTGTCCTTTCTGCAGGTCTATCCATAAGAACCATTCCAGATGCGATTCTGTGCTGGCTGCACTCGAGGCAGCCTTTTCGCTGTATCGACAAGTAGAGGGACAAAATAGTCATGACCAATTCATTCAAGAAGAAATAATATGTTCACAATATAAGGAAACCACAAAAAGGAACCATTCCAGATCTTTCTTTTCTTCATCATTATGATTTTAGTATATAAATATTGTTTCTATCATAACAAAATACTTCAGCCATCCTTGAGCTTGATAATATATTTTTGTATTAAAAATATCACAATCAAAATTCTCTCATAAAATTTCAGTCCTCGTATTCTTTTTCTAGGCAGAAATGTTTGATGTACCTATTTCATAAAAAATGTCATTGACATTGATTGCAGCTTGATGTTTCCATAAAGAAAAGGCCATTCTCCTGAGCATATTCTTGAGCTTCCTGCAATATTAATAAAAGAACTCGATAAATAGAAAACTTTCTATATTTTGTGTCTATATCTCCTGTAGGTGATTATCATATCCTTATATATATATATCTTAATCACGCACTAAGTACATGAATAAACAAATAGAAGTCAAATGTAAGTAGCAACCATGTTCATAAGCTCAATATCAGTGCACTCCCATCAAAAGGGAAAGAAGAAAAAGAATAAGAGGGATTGGTGTGTTCTTTAATAATTATTCCCACTTGAAAATATGTCTCAAAATAAAAATTTGTTCGCGTATCTCTAACTGATCCTGCAGCCCTATAGTTGATAATGCTTATCAATATATAAAATTGCTTCCCATTTGAAGAAACATCGAGCTAAAAACAGATGTTTGGCAGAGATGAAGTTTCCATGCGGCCAAAGCCCCAACTAGCTGGTTGAGTTTGAGTTTGGATGGTTGATGGAGGACTAAATCTCATGGTAAAATCAAGGTATTCAGTTAAAACTAGGGCTTTGTTTCCATAAAATGATTTGAAAATTTCTATTGGAAACACAACAAAATTGGATCCTGTTGATTACCAACTTTGCCTGTGTCACCACTAAAGAAAAGGCATCTTATTCTTTTCAATTTAGCCTCTATCTCTTTATCTCCTCAGATTTCCAAAGAAATACCAAGTTACAGCTCTTCAATTTCTTATCAAAGTCTTCCATTCTTGGGACGCTTAAGTATTTGTAAAGATTTAAGGAATCTTCAGTCGCAGATACAATAAATAGTAGTACAAGCATAGATACTTGCTTCTGCTGCTACCTTTCTTGCATCTAGCAAATCAGCTTTATTCCCAGCAAGTGCCATAACCATATTTGGGTTGCCTGGAGGAAAGCATGTAGAATAGAATGATTAAGGAATGCCAACCAATTAAAGTGAATAAAATTTCTAAATATCAATATATGAATATAAGCAAGTAATGAACATAGATATATAAGATAGCCTAGAAACAAATTATACCAAATACCAAACTTATAACATGGCCAAATTATGTTTCATGTTGAAACGTTGGTTTAAATAACAAAAAAACCTTTGATGTTTACCACAAATACAGTGGTCCCTTTTGTTCCCAAAATTAGCAATTTCAGTCTCTATACTACCACCAGTATACATGGACTGAAGTGTTTTATAGTGTAATAATTTAGGGACTAAAGTACAATTAAATTTAGTACCTTAGGGAGGAACCAAAGTGTTGTTTATTGTAAAATATTAGGAACTAAAGTATAATGAAAGATTCATAATTTTATAACCAAGGAGTAAAGTGTTGATTTATTAATGAATCATAGAGTTTAAAATTGCTAATTTTGAAACGAAGGACCAAAGTGTATCACTAGAGAAAATCAAGGGGGGTGTTGGGTTAGTAACTAACACTGAAATGTAAAACCACAACTACTCAGAAATGTCACACAAAGAAGACTATTCGGAATCAATGATGAATAGATAGCAATATATGTAAAAGGTTATCTACAGCCAACTTGAAATGTAAAGTCACCTTGTGCCTGAAGTTCTTGGACCCATTTTTTCGTCCTCTCAAATGAAGCCTACAAGAGAATACAGAGTACAAATTCTGGTTACTAAAAGAATTTAACCAGCTCAAAAAAAAAAAAAAAAAGCTAAGCTGAACTAAATTAAACTAATAAAAGGAGATAAGAATCTGTATAAACATAAAGTGCGACCACTGTGTAGGAGTCTAAAAGCAAGGCTCTGTTTATCTTCTTTGGACGGATTATATTATACCAGAGCACTATTTAATAGTAACCTCTAATAAAATATTTCAGACCACAATAACACACTTTCAGGCCTTATGAAGGTCAATCTTCCATGCATTGAACAAAACAAATATCAATTTTTTATTTTATAAAAACAATTGTAGGAGAAAAAGGATCCATATACCTAACCTCAACTAGTTTGGGATTAATCAAGGCATGTAAACCATTGCAACTTCAAACAGGAATAAGACAAAATTATGAAATGGAGGCATGAACAAGAAGGAAAAATCTGAAGAATGATCTTCCAAAACCATAGAAATACCGGCTAGGTGACAATGAAATACCCACACAAACTTGGTTTCTATGAAAAGTGCAGCACATGCTATGCTATGCTACTGTCATATATAACTTTACTAGCAGCACTGAGCAGAGACCTATTTTGTAACAGGGTAACTTAACTGACATGTTTGGTAGATCTAGATCATAGTGTATACATATGTGTATATATATATATATATATATATATATATATATATATATATATATATATATATATACTCTATGGACCAATAGAGGCAAATGATTCAAATAGCCAACCACAACTAGACTAGAGTTAAACTTAGTTGACTGAGTTGACTTTCACAACTTA
Organism: Hevea brasiliensis; assembly: GCF_030052815.1. NCBI lineage: Eukaryota > Viridiplantae > Streptophyta > Magnoliopsida > Malpighiales > Euphorbiaceae > Hevea > Hevea brasiliensis. The sequence goes on along the minus strand of NC_079503.1, from coordinate 70,441,076 downwards.
ACTGAACTGAGAAGTGCCAAATTCTGGAAACTACCAAGAAACATGCACAAGGCAAGGGCCACCTATCTTGTTGTTAAGTGTATAAGAAAGTAGAAAAATAGCACAGTGACAGAATAAACTACTAAAAAGCCATCCAATCACAAAGTCATTCAAGATGTGTTCCTACACGTTGACTTTAGTTGAAAAAGAAAAAATGTTCAGAGTAGATATTGCGACATACAATTTTAATTTTGAGTTAATTTTGAGCCTAAGAGGTGATCGCCTATTCATAAATTTTATTATAATCAAAATTTGAACTCAAATTACTTTTGCTTTAATAAAATATAATATAGTAAAATCCATATAATATTATTTGAACCATATACCTAAGTGTGTGCATAATAAGTTCTTTACTTTACACAAAGATTATTCATCATAGACAATTTACAGTTACTAATATTTTGGTAGACAGGCAAGTGAAAAAATGGCACAAACTTCAGAATTTCAATTGCCCATAAAACTTGAGGTACAACATTTTTAAAATTAAAGAGAAAAAGAAAGGGCCTATTAGTAAAAAAAATCCAAACTTTTACGTGTTTTGGTGAATTTATCCAATCTTTTAAAACTTGGCAAAAATGACCAGAAATTCAAATTTTGTAAAAGTTGTAGCCACTTTTCGAATGGGATCAAGAGGCCACATGCCAAAGCTGAGCCGGCATCGCACGTGACAATTTTTAATATTTTTGAGTGGGACCCACGTAGCCACATTAGCTAACTGAGGTTACTAAAATGTAACCCAATCCAACAATTAACTCTAGCTCATTTAATCTACCATAGTTAGTTGAAAAATTAAAATTAAACAAAAATTAATTAAGAAAATAGAAAAGATTGAAATCCCTAATATCTCATCACTTCGAAAATCCTAAACAAACGTTCTCATTGACTGATCTCGATACTAAAAAAGCTCCACAAAGAATGAGTCTTAAAGGGATTTTCTTTTCTCATTGACGGCGCCTTCGATTGTTCGCTTATAACAGTGGAAGGACGATTCGGTGGTGGTGCTCGTTGGTGCGATATCGATAGCAAATTTGGTTTTTGTGCAAGGTGGTCTAAAAGAGAGATAAAATAACAATATATCAGAGGTGGTCTTAGCCTTTTTATGCAAAATGAAGCATAAAAAGGATGACTAGAGGGCCATTTATCAAGGACCCGAGAAAAAGTAAAGTGGTTTTTGTTTGCTTGTTTGTACGTATACTCAATGTCTGATGCTTTATATATGTCTGTGTTTGGTGTGAAATATTAAATCATGCTCATTGCACACGTTTCTTTCATGTTGAATTGCATGGGTTTGTTGTGGAACAGTAACACACGTTTGAGAATTGCATGGTATATTAGGGTTTCAAACAGTTACAACTTTTAGTTAAGGTTTTATATGTTTGATATGCACTTAACTGGTTGGTTTTTGTATTTGAAAATTACTAGTATATGGGATTAGAATTTGTGATGATATTAACTTAATAATTATTTGAACAGATTTATTATTGAGATTTGTGTAGGTGGGAAGTTTATTGAGGATCCAATGTTTAATTATTTATGTGGACATGTTATAAAAGAATGTTGGACAGCTTGCTATAAACTGACTTATAAAGATATTGAAAATAGGTTGAAGGATCTTGGATATGCTGATAAGGTTGATAAGATAGGGTATTACAAAACCAAAAGGGACTAGCAGCACCAAACATTGGTGAATAATGATGCTGAGGTGAGACAAATGAGGGAAGAAGGACTAGATTTAAATTAGCTGAAGCTTCTCACAGAATTTAGGGAAAGGAATGGGGAAGATCAATAGGTTGAAGGATCTTGGGTATGCTGATAAGGTTTATAAGATAGGGTATTACAAAACCAAAAGGGACTGGCAGCACCAAACATTGGTGAATAATGATGCTGAGGTGAGACAAATGAGGGAAGAAGGACTAGATTTAAATTAGCTGAAGCTTCTCATAGAATTTAGGGAAAGGAATGGGGAAGATCAAGGGGAGGTGTCCAATATAATGCCTCCCATTGATAGCAATGAGATTGAGAATGTGCATACCCAAGATAGGAATGAAAATGAGAATGTGCATACCCAAGATAGGAATGAGAATGAGAATGTGCATAGTAAAGTTAGGAATGACAGTGTGCCTACCCATGTTAGAAATGAGAATGTTGCACCTCATGTAGATGATAGTAGTGATGAAGAATTTCTCCTAAGTAATGAGATCGAAGAGAGTTCAGAAGATGAGAGTTTAGTGAAGAGATTCAAATTGATGATGAATATTATATGATTGCTATGCAAAATAGGAAGGCACTCAGAGCTTCTCATGGGGGTAAGGTGCAAGTTGATAGGAATTTCGTAATAACCTAATTTTTTTTAAATATAAATTTATATTTTTACGTATTATTTAAATATTATTTTAATATTTTCTAACTAATTTGTAATTTTTGTAAAACTTTCATTTATATATTTTTAATATTATTTCTATACATATTTTATAAATTATTTAATAGTCTAATTTTAATTTGAATGATTAGTTCTAAATATAAATATTAAATCAATTGACAAAATATATTATTGCATTATTGTTAACATTAGTTTTAAGATTTGATTTAATTGTTAGTAATTTGATTATTATCATTATTATCAATATTATTTATTTTATTTTCTTTATTATTTTAATTTATTGAGTAAGAGTTCATTATAAATACTAGTAATATTTTAATTATATTTTGATTAGAACTTAATAAGGATGTTTAAAAAATATTATCACTTCAATATTTTTAATGTTATTTCTACACATATTTTATAAATTATTTAATAGTCTAATTTTGATTTGAATGATTAGTTCTAAATATAAATATTAAATCAATTGACAAAATATATTATTGCATTATTGTTAACCTTAGTTTTAAGATTTGATTTAATTGTTAGTAATTTGATTATTATCATTATTATCAATATTATTTATTTTATTTTCTTTATTATTTTAATTTATGGAGTAAGAGTTCATTATAAATACTAGCAATATTTTAATTATATTTTGATTAGAACTTAATAAGGATGTTTAATAAATATTATGTATTTAAATGTTAAAAGTATTGTTTTTATATTATAATTATATATATATAACCGAAAAAAAAAACAAAAAAGGTATGAAGTGACAGTGGCATATAGCAGTAGAAATTATAATATTATTTATTTTATTTTCTTTATTATTTTAATTTATTGAGTAAGAGTTCACTATAAATACTAGTAATATTTTAATTATATTTTGATTAGAACTTAATAAGGATGTTTAATAAATATTATGTATTTAAATGTTAAAAGTATTATTTTTATATTATAATTTAATATATATATATATATATATATATATATATATATATATATAACTTAAAAAAAAAGGGTATGAAGTGACAGTGGCATGTAGCAGTGGAAATTACACCCACTGCTAGCTGCAGAATTACAAAAATAAGGGGGGGGGGGGGGTGTTTCTTCTTCCTCTCACTTCTACCTCTCTCTTTCTTTATCCTCCAATGAGCCACCACCACCAGCGACACTCTAGTAACTTTGATGAGTTCCAACAGCAGCCGAGAGAGAGAGAGAGAGAGAGAGAGAGAGAGAGAGAGAGAAAATTTCTCTAGCCAAAATCTGATCGTTCTGGCCATGGTCCGGTGACACTACCGGTCCCAATCAACTCTATCCCACTTGAGGAAGCTTTTCCGACCAACCTCACTGTCGGCAGCCACCAGAATGATGCAAATCAAAGAGAGAGAAAATGGGGTTTTTCAAGCTTTCTAGCCACTTTTTTAGCGACCCGACTGTTTGATCGGAAATCCGAGACCACCAATGGACTCAGGGCAACGAAACCTTCGAGATGGGATCGACCCCGCTCCGATCGAACATCGTTTGAAAAAGGTGATCATCGGATGATCTAGATTGCTTGGTGAGATTTTTGGGATTTTTCAATTCTTGAAAATTTAAAATAATTTTATGATAATTATTGACAATTTTGGGCTTCATTTAGGTGTGATTGGATAGATGAAAGCTCACTAGGGCCTGAGATCGAGTTTTCGATCAAATCCGGCCGCCTTGCGGTCCATCCCGAAATATAGTCAATATTACAGTCGATTTTAATGTTTTTAGACGTTCCGGATGCATTTCAGGTGTCAGATTTGGCATAGATAAACCCAAACTTCAAGTTGTTCATTTTTGCCTCATACCGGGTTTAGAATAAAATTTATAATATATTCGTGCGTAGTCAAAAAATTATGATTCCTTTTGCAATAGCCTTATAATATTATTAAGGACCGTAGGGCGAGTTTATAGAATTTTTAAAGTTACTTTGGCTGCTTTTTGGAAAATATCAATTTTAAGCCTTATAATTGAATTGTCTGATTGTGTGTGTTTGGTCTGGTTTGGCTCAAGAGGGGCCATGTGATGTTGCTAATATGTGGGCTTGAGACTTGTGATATTTGAAGTGTTATTTGAACTACTTTGCAGGTTGGATAACTCCTAGGTATAAGAGAAACTTTGCTAGACTTTTTAAATAAATTAGGATGTCTTTGCCTCTTTAAATTCTTGATTTGAGTTCACACTAATAAATTCAAAACATAATTGTCCAGGTGATCAGGGTTAACTATCTTCCTCCACTTAACTGCTACAGTAGTCTCCTATGTACAGTGAGTAGATATTGATTTTATTTATAATTTCAATATTATTATGCATATAAAGCATGCTCATGCATTCACTTATAATTATATGTATATAGCTATTATAGGTACACTTTGTGTTGTATTATTATTATTAGTTGACGAAATTGATGTGGGTGTTGCCTTAGGGTAATTTGGAGCTATGTGCGTGTGTCAGCGTGCGTGAGGTGTGGTACTGGATATGGGTAAGATGGATAGATCAGCTTGAGCTAGTCTCGCTTGGGGCCCGATCCATTTTTGTGATAAGTCAGGGTAAGTATGACTTTGAGTTAATCTTGCTGACCCTCGATCTTGAATTATTAAAAGAAAGTCCGACTTGTCACACCTTACCCCTCTGTAAGGCATAACATGATCCCGTAGAATACCTAATGAACTATCGAACTTCACCTACTGATAACTCATTAAGTACACTACAAGGGATTTTAAAACCATTTCCTTACTTTTTTGGAAGTGATAAGCATTTTTGGTAGAAATTAAAAATATTTAATTGAAGTTTCAAAACTAGTTAAAATTTTTGTCAATTTGTATTTTTTTGCAAACTTTGGAAAAAAAAAATTTCGGCAGAGTGCCGACTGTATTTTGAGAAAACAGTTCTTCAAAAACCTGTAAAAACACTTTCAATAATTATTTTCACAACTCCCAACCACCAAAATGACTCAGTTCAACATAATTCAAATCAATTTCACAATTCAATCAAAGTTTGTCATCTCATAATATTTCATAATTTCATTCACATTGCATTTAAAATTTAATTTACATTTACAGGTCTTAATTTACAAAAAGAAAATCCAAAATAATATTATTACAATTTACTGTACAACTGCTCAACTTTACATTAATACATATGACATTACAATATTTACATCAAAATAACTACAAAGGTATAAATAAATCCCGGTACCAAAAAGGTCAATGTAGTCCTCTATCTTAATAGTAGCTCACTCTGTTGCTTTCTCCTTGCCCTTATTTGCGACAGCAAAATAAGCTATTGCTGAGTATAAAAATACTCAGTGGTGCACAATAAAAATTCAAAATGCAGTACATAAAATATTCATTGATAAATCACAATTTAAATATTTCACAAATTATCAAAACTCATTATAGCACAATTTTGGTCAAATAATTTAATAAACACAGTGTTGCCAATTCATACACAACTTAAGCCATAACACAAAATTTTCGATCAATGCCGCATTGTACACCACGACAAAGCAATCTACAACCCCACTAATCAAAATCAATGAGGGATTTGGCTAGCTAGCTAAAGAGTACTCATCCGATCTATAACCTCAACTGGTAAGCCAGAGAGGGAGAAAAATAAACGATCTCAACCCCATAAATAGAGGAGGAATAATGTGGTACTGTCATGCTAAGTGTAAACACAAAATCAATTCAAAATAAAATACTCAAATAATTTAGGAAAGATCCCAAACAATTTCGAAAGTCATTTTTGCAGTCACAAAATGGCAACACAATTTATAAACAACACAATGATTTCATAAAGCATAACAATTCAACTTTTCACTTAGAAAATAATTACATAAATTTATTGTGCACAAACCTGACGTGAGTTGTCTCTAAGCCTTGACTCAGTTCCTTGGATTTTTAGGGTCTTTTTTAGCTGAAATACACAATTGATAGTGTTTCAGTGTCTTATCTCACAATAAATCTAATAATTAAACTCATAAATGCTCAAATCTAGCCTCAATATACTTAAACTTACGTTCTTGGAAATTTTTATGTCAGGGTTATTATTCATGGTACTATTCAAGTCAAAATATTGACTTTCTTATACTTAAAAGGTATGAGAAATCCAATTATACCCACATACCACATTTTGGTTATCAATTTTGTTGGTTTTAGTTGTTCCTTCAAATTTTAGGTCTCCTAAGTACAAATTTCAATTTTCCAGATTTGATGTCCTGTTTTATACTATTCCATTGGTCATGTTACTGTGGAAATTTGACTAAGTTTTCTTCATAGAAGTTGTTTCTTATTGTCTTAACTTTATTTCCCTTTTTGAATCACTCCATTTGGAGTTTTTTAGCCTAAGTTATATCCATTTGAACATGGCTGGCCGGATTTGGTTTTACCCAGAATTCTGGGCATTCACTGGATAATGGCAGTTTTTGTGGGTTGATTGCAGGTGGCTTTTCAAATAGGTTATGGTCAAAATTTGGATTTGTTTTCTTCATGAAAGTTGTAGGGCTATGTCTTAGCTTTCTATCGGTATAAAATTCAGGTCATTTGGACCTTCCTAGACCAAGTTATGGTCATTTACGTAACTACTGCTCATTTGGTCATTTTTGTATAAGTCAGTTTGCCAATTTCAGATTTGGCCTAATTATTCACTAAGTTATGGTCACTTTCTAGGCATGATTCCTAAATGAAAAATGTGACATTTTGTGTCTAGTTTTATTTTCAATTGGCCTTACACCAATTGGGTTGATAAATTTTCAGTTTTGGTCCCTGAAAAGGACCTAGGTCAAGCTGCCTAGAGATTGACCTTCACCAATCCGAATTGGAACTTGGTTCCAATAATTCATACACACTACAAATGGTCACAATTGACCATTTCTCAACTCAAATAAGGTCAATAACATCATTTGGCCAATTTTCAAATTTTTCGTCAATTTTTCACAATCTCAAAACCCTAATTACATACATTTCAACTCTAATTCAAATTTAAAGTGTATATTCATGATTTATACACTTAATTCACTTCAAATAACAATTCAAATCCATCAAACTCATTCATATCAAACCCTAACCCTAGCTGGATGAATTTCATGTTTGGTCCCTCAAAAATTATTTTTGTTTGATTTTAAGTTAATTTCTAGGTTAAGTGAACTAAAAGCACAAGTATTAAACTAGAATTTCAAATTAAACTACTAACCTCAACTTTGATGTTCCACTTCCTCAATTCTTTCCTTTTCTCCTCCCTTTTTCTTCTTCAATCCTCTTGTCTAGTTGAGATAGCAAGCTTTTTAGGGTTTAGGGTTCACTTTGGGAGGTGAAAATCAAGTTATGCAATCTTGGAAATGGGGTTTCAATGGAGTTTTTGGGAGAGAGAAGTGAGAGAGAGATGGGGACGTTTTTTTTTTTGAAGAAGAAATGATTTTCTTTTCTTTTTTTTTTATGTCATTTATCTCTTTAAATTAGCCATTTGACTTAGTCCAAATTTGTAGGAAAAAGTAAATTAATTTTGACATCATAATATCATCACATGATGTAATAAAACTTTTTCAATTTCTTCTTTTTTTTTATTTTTTATTTTTTCTTAGTTCTTTAATTTAATTCTTGATCCCGAAATTTTCTTTTCTCAAATTTTATTGGACAGTTAGGTTAAGAGTCAGCTCTATGAGTGAATTGACTAAATTGCCCCTCGCCGGCTCAATCTGGTTTGCAAGTTATTCGATATTTCTTCCGGATCCCTGACCTAATTATTTGACCTGCTTAACAACTCTTTTATGTGATTTTCTCTTTTCCACTATGTTCGCAATAGTCCTAAGGACTGCAGCGTCACATTTTATGATTTGAAATTTGAGTTTAGACTGACCTCGCAGTCATTCCCGAGAAGGTCACCCATCGCTGTGATTCTTGGCTCATTTAAATTCTTATGCTTTGTTTTTCTTATGCATTGTTTTTCTTCTTTATACTTAACTATTTGACAATTACTAATTATTTGTATTCAGGGTTTATCTAGGTGTCTTAAATGTAATTCTAATCCTCTTAATTGTCTAGACCGACACCGATTACCAGAATAGTATAATTTACCAAGCTAGGTAAATAGGGGTGTTACACGACTCGAGTTGATCTCGCTAGCAGGTATTAGATTAAAAGAGCTGTATAGGGGATTAGCTTCCATATATGTATTTAATTGATGTGACACACGGTTGTATGAGTTCTTTAAATTATTCTTTATGCAAATATTATTTAAACTTGTTTGAATCTATTGGTACATGTTGCATTTCATTTTTAGGAATGCATTAGCCTAGATAGTTATAAAAATTGTATTGAAAATAAATATCTTACTCTATGAGTCGAGCGCTCACTCCTGTTTACTCGATTTTTCCATGCTATAGGAGGATTTCTTTTTCAAAATAATCTGCTTCCTTTCTAGCAGGTTTATTAGTGGCTACTCTTTTGTACTATTATTTTCTTAATTTGTAATTTAAAACTCCGCGTGTACTAGCAGTAGCATTAATCTTTTCAGGAACTGTGTTAATTTAAATTTTGGTATTAATAAATTTTTTTTTATGATGTTTAAATAGTTTGTAAATGATGGTATTAGGGTTGAGCTGGGCTCCCCTAGCTTTAGTTTTTGATGGTTATTGGGTTGGGTTAGCCCGAATAAAAATATAATATTTTATTTTATTTTATTCGCATGTTAGGCTTTAGGTTTTGGCCCTAGTTATGGATTTAGAAACAGTTAGGCTTACTATGGGCCTCGAGGGCTTTATGCGGGCCCAAGTCCTAGTTCTGATCCAGCCTATGGGATTGGGTCATGACAAGTTGATATCAGAGCTTAGGCTCTAAATTCATAGGAAAGTGTACATCTATGATTTTAAAAAGAGTCTTTTAGGAAGTCACATGTTTAGTAAAGGATCTTATTTTGTCTTCTTCTGTAATTTCTTATTTCTAGATTCTACGTTATTCCTTGGTTAGTGTAAGAGTGCTTCAGTTTAGCGTTTCGATTTTCGTGGAGTATATAGTGATATGAACTAGAACAAGCAGACATGTTGAGGTCTGTCGTGGAGATACGTACTCTAAGAAATGCTGTGTTTCTGTCAGTTTATGGCTAAGTGGCATGCCTATCTAATGTAAGGCATGAGTACACAAAGGTGAGTTATGATAGTGGTTGCCCTAGATAGGGGTGAGCATACCACTACTAGCAGTTGTTAGTGGATAGCCTAGTCAGAGTAAATTTATAGTATCAGGGGGGTTAAAGAGAAATGAGAGGTTGGGAAACATAGTTTGTTGGAATGCACCATAGTGACCTATGCAATATTCTTGATGTTTGTGTTGTAAGCTGTAAATTACAGTACTGACACAAGATTATTGTGTAGAACTACGTGCATCCCCAATGTGTATCCTAAGGGTGTTATAGACGACTTTTATTTTGGTACAGTTATGCCAGCACAAAGTTCTATATTTGCAAAGGAGATGAGAACTCCTAGTTAGGAGTTTAAAACCCTTGAGCTAGAATATTGAAGGTCCTAGTTGGGTGATAACTAGAGTCAGAGACTTAATTACCCTAGCATGAGCTAGAGTTGCATCAAGAGTTGCCATAAGATTAGAGGTTTTAGTTTAGTCACAAAGTAAATTTAGAAACTGCAGAGTGAGACCATTTGGTCTCTGATATAGGGTCTTAGATAGTTTTAGCATTATAATGGATATTTTGCCTAAAGTTTAGCTCAAATAGTATCTTTTTGTGTGGCAACAAGGTGCAGAGTATGACTTTGCTCCCCTAAGAGAAGGCCGGATTCTATGAATATATTCATAGCTTGTGAAATGACACTTTAAGGGGTTTGTAATGTGATAAGACTTGACATGTCTATAGCAAGGTGGCAGATGCAATACATCTATTGTAGTTAGTTGTGATGTAGGATATGATCTTATCCTTTCAGGAGAGACAAAAGGTTGCTACTATTAAGGGTGACCAACAGAATAGTATCCCAAATGAGATTATGGAGTGTGGTAAAGAATGGTCGGCTCAGGTATCCTAAAGAGTGTGCAAGTTCCCTTGTAGGAACCATAAGTGATAAGATCATGATGTATATAAAACCAGTGAATTGAATGATGGGTTTGGATAACTAGTATTTTAAGTTTTGTTCAATTAAATGGATATGGGAAATTAGAATTGTTACAAGTATAAGGGGATAATATGTAGTCTAAAGGGGTAAGGATAGAGATCACCTAGGGAATGTATGACTGCTATTCCCTGAGTTCATCCTTAGCTTTTTATTACTCAAGACAAGAAGTATACTCTAAGTAAGGAAAAGGATAAGGACAGAAGTTAGCATAGATAAATGATGGAGCTCAGGGTTATAAGATCTGGAATAGACTTTGTCTTTTTTTGTCCCTATGGTAGAATAAGGGGCAATGGGAAAAGGACCTTTGAGATTGTTAATAGTATGAGGAAAGTTAGATGAGGTATGTAACCAAAATAGGTAGTAGCTATAGGGTGTGCTATGATAGTTTGAACTTCTTATCAGATAAAGAAGTAAAGTCAGCAGGTAGTAAATTGAATAAAACTCAACCTAATAGATTCGAATATGCCTGATGGGAGAAAGGAATAAGTGATAATGGCACAGAGGTTTGACGTTAGAATTCAGGATAGTGAGACCTATAGTCTATAATTGGAGTTAAGCAAGTATTTTCAATGTGACCAACAGGTTAACCTTGTAAGGAACATGAATGTCAGTCAAACAGTAGACAACAGAACAATAGTAGAGGGCAGTATAGGATAGGTATAGATGTTACTCACAATTTATTAGAAGTACAAGGAGTAGAGGAGTGATTGTTGGTAAGACTGGAGTTAGTTTTGAAAGAATCTGTCAGTGCTTTATATTCTAGAATATAACCAAGTATACGAAGCATTAGACAAATAATTATAAGTATGGAGGAAAAATAGAGAATAAAAAGGAAATTGTAAATTCTAGGATGATATGTCAGGTAGGACAATCGTACAATAAAGGGTAGGCTCAACTGATATCTTATAATAAAGCACAATAATTACAAGGAAATGATAGAATTGAAAAGGGGAGAATAAGGGGTATGAGCTAAACATTGTTTATCAAACAATGGGGTACTATAAATTCTAGGAAAAGATTTCTCATTCTTTCTAAATTAGCACGTGTTTTGGTTCTATAAGATTGTGTTAAGCAGGGAGACTGTGTCAAGGTTATTCAATTAATTGAGAATTGGGTAGGCACTAGTTTATACATAATCTCCCAAGAAAGGAATGACGGTAAGTGCATACTTAAGGTCAAGGATGAAAGGATGATTAGGATCGTGACCAAAGTTAGATCAAGTTAGTTACTAAGGCTTGCAGCCTTCTGAACTATAAGCTAAATGGAGTGCTACCTATGGATAGTATTCAATAAAGGTAACTTTACTGATATGTAAATTTGAGACTAAAGTTTGGGAAACTGTAAACAGTAGATGTGGCTATATCAAGAAGAATGAATACGTAAAGTATCTTGTCTAGCATTGTGGTACAACACCCATTTCTCACTACCATGACAATTCAATTGGAACTTATAGGTTCAAGGATACCTATTTAACCATGGAGAGCAATTTCTTACAAAGGATAGTAGGGAACAATAACATTTTGATGGTCAAGTGAGGAAAGAGGTACTGGAAGGATCATCCATGGTGAATTGCCAAAGTTTCATAAAATGAATTATAGGTTAGTGCTGTAGTGTGATAAGTGTTGTAGTGTGATACTATATGCTGTATGTGCTAGTGGAACTCAATTATAGAGTTAAAATTTTGATAGTAAAGGAGTTAGCAATCAAGTTAGGATTAAGAAATAATAAAAAAGTCAAAGTTAACGTGAATGGGATGGATATCTTCAAAGAAAAGGCATAAGTGAGGAAAGATAAAAAGGAATGGTATGAGAGGGACACTAAGGGATATTTAGGATAAGTTATGGTAAAATGGCAGGTTTATGAGGCGATGGAGCCTCAATCAAAGTGCCAATGTGTCAGGAAGTACGCTAGATAGTAAGAAGTTTCAAGCAAAAGTCAAGGGACATTTGGCTTTTGGATGAAACTCTACGCAGCTGATTTCTTATGAAATAGGTAGAAGCTATTACAAGGACCTTATTTGTGGCATGAAGTAAGTGGAGAGTTCACAATGTCATGGAATTAAGAAGTACAAGTGCATTTAGCACAGAGAAAAGTCTTGCTAAAGCTCCATTGGCCAAATAGGATCAGCAATGATTTCCAATAAGGTGTAGGTAAAAGTAGTTATTTCAGAAGGGCGCTTTATGAAACATTGTAAAATAAGCAGTGCGAGTCACTAATGGATGCCACAAAAGTTGATATTAGAAGTGGACAGAGATTAGATTTTCAAATTACTACATTAGAGTGCTATGAGAAAATAAAATTACCAAAAGTTCAGAAAAAGATAAGGGAGCGGCTTGAGGTAGGAGTTCCCTACAAAAGGATGATGATGGCTTAATTTCAGATGGAGGACGTTAACTAGCGTGCTACAGCAAGGACAATGCAAATTAAGTGTTTTAACTATCTTTGCATAGCTGAAGGAGTAAATACTCACACCTGTTCCAATAACTTCCCTTCCTTTATCCCCTGGTTGTTGAAAAATTCGGGGACAAATTTTTCTTAAGGGGGAAAGATTGTGATAATCTAAATTTTTTTAAAAATATAAATTTATATTTTTATATAGTATTTAAATATTATTTTAATATTTATTAACTAATTTGTAATTTTCGTAAAAATTTCATTTATATATTTTTAATGCTATTTCTATACATATTTTACAAATTATTAATAGTCTAATTTTGATTTGAATGATTAGTTCTAAATATTAATATTAAATCAATTGACAAAGTATATTATTGCATTATTGTTAATCTTAGCTTTAAGATTTGATTTAATTGTTAGTAATTTGATTATTATCATTATTATTTATTTTATTTTCTTTATTATTTTAATTTAGTGAGTAAGAATTCATTATAAATACTAGTAATATTTTAATTATATTTTGATTAGAACTTAATAAGGATGTTTAATAAATATTATGTATTTAAATGTTAAAAGTATTATTTTTATATTATAATTTAATATATATATAACTTAAAAAAAACAAAAAAAGGTATGAAGTGACAGTGGCATGTAGCAGTGGAAATTACACCCACCGCGCCACTGCACTAAAAAAAAAGGGGGCGGGCAATCGAGAACCTCCCACCCCCCTCCTCCTTTCATCTTCTTCCTCTCACTTTTTCCTTTCTCTTTCTTTATCCTCTGGCGAGCCACCACCACCGGTGGCACTCTAACAACTTCGACAAGTCCCAATAGTAGCCGACAGGGGTTGCCACTAGCGGCAATGGTGGCTGGTTTTGAAGAGAGAGAGAGAGAGAGAGAGAGAGAGAGAGAGAGAAAATTTCTTCGACCAAAATTCGACAGTTCTAGCCATGGTTCGGTGACGCTACTAGCCCCAATCAACTCCCCTCCACCTGAGGAAGCTTTTTCGATTAGCCTTACTGCCGGCAGCCACCAAAATCATGCAAATCGAGGAAAGAGAAAATGGGTCTTTTTCAAACTTTCTGGCCACTTTTCTTGTAATCTGACCATTTCATTAGAAATTTGAGACCACCGAATCTCAGGGCGACGAAACCTTTGAGATGGGACTGACCTCGCTACGATCAGACATCGTTTGAAAAAGGCAATCATCGGACAGTCTAGATCGCTTAGCCAGATTTTTGAGCCTTTTCAATTCCTGAATATGGGTAGGATAGGCAGATCAGCTTGAGCTAGCCTTGCTTAGGGCTCGGTCCTTTTTGTGATAAGTCAAGGTGAGTACGGCTTTGAGTTGATCTCGCTGACCCCCACATTTGGATTATTAAGAGAAAGTCTCACTCGAGTTGATCTCACTGGCAGGTATTGGATTAAGAGAACTGTATAACAGATCAGCTCCCATATATATATATAATTGATGTGATACACAGGTGTGTGAGTGCTCCAAATTATTCTTTGTGTGAACATTATTTAAACTTGGTTGAATCTGTTGGTATATATTACATTTCATTTTTAGGAATGCGTTAGCCTAGATAGTTATAAAAATAGTATTTAAAATCAATATCTTACTCTATAAGTTGAACGCTCACTCTTGTTCACCATATTTTTCCAGGCAACAGGAGGGTTTGTTTTTCAGAATAACTTGCTTTCTTTCTCATAGGTTTATCAGCGGCTACTCATTTGTACTGTTATTTTCTTAATTTTTAATTTAAAACTCTGTATGTGCTAGTTGTAGCATTGATCTTGTAAGGGACTGTGTTAATTTAAATTTTGGTATTAATAAATAAATATTTTTATGATATTTATATAGTTTGTAAATGATGGTATCAGGGTTGAGCTGGGTCCCTTAGCTTTAGTTTCTGATGGTTATCTGGTTGGGTTGGTTTGAATAAAAATATAATATTTTATTTTATTTATTCACATGTTGGGCTTCAGTTTTTGGCCCTAGTTATGGATTTAGGAATAGTAAGGCTTACTACAAGCTTCAGGGGCTTTATGTTAACCCAGGTCCTAGTGTCGATTTGGCTTGTGAGATTGGGTCATGACAAATTTAGCTACTAGTGGACATGTTAGTGATTATGAAGACAGTGAAGATGGGTTTGATACCCCATATAGTAGTGATGGGAATGATTTGGGAGAAACTGTTAAGAGGAAAGGGAAAATATTTGGTGTGCACAATCCTAGTTGTGATCGTTTTAGGTTTGAATTTGTTGTTGGAATGATATTTGAGAATGCCAAACAATTTTAGGAATGTGTCAAATTATATGGGATTAGCAATGGATATAATATTGGATAGAAAAGGAGTTGTGAAACAAGGATGGAGGCAATATGTGATGGTAACTGCCAATGGACTATTTATGCAGTTAAGTTACAACACGAAAGGACATTCCAAGGAAAGAGTTATAATGGGGACCGCAGTGGTTTTAGGAGCTTATGTAATGCAAAATGGGTTGCAAAGGAGTTTATGGAGAGATTTAGGAGAAATCTAGATTATGGAATTGATAATATGATGATTGATCTACAAGAAAAGTATGGGCTGAGTATATCAAAGTGGGTTTGTTATAAGGCAAGAACCAGAGCCTTAAAGCTCATAAGGAGGACCATAAAGGCTCATTATGCTGAGGTGGGATCATACATAGCATAATTGAAATCTATTGATAAGCAAGGAAGGTTTGAGTTTCTAACTGATGCTACTGGACCTAGAGGGCAGCCAGTATTTAAAAGGTTTTATGTTAGGTTTAGTTCTTTGAGGAAGGCTTACGTAGAGAGTTGCAGATCTTATATATGTTTGGATTGGTGTTTTTTGAAAATAGAGGTTGGTGGAGCACTTTTGAGTGCAGTAGGCAGAGATGGAAACAAGCAAATGTTTCCAATCTCTTGGTGTGTTGTGGAAGGTGAGAAGGGGCACAGTTGGAGATTGTCTCTAGAAACGTTATTTGAAGATTTGAATGTTATATTAAGACTTAGTTTGACTTTGGTTAGTGACCAACAAAAGGTAATAATATTTTCTTTTCATTTATTTACATAAAGTTCCAAGTTTTTCTATGTATTAACACTAATTCAATGTTAATGTATCACAAGGACTTGCAATGGAAATAACAGAGTTAGTGCCATATGCAGAGCACAAAAATTGTGCCAGGCATATTTATGCCAATTAGAAGAAAATTCATAGGGGTTAAGAATTTAAAGCAGTCTTTTAGCAGGTTGTGAATGCAACATATGTGGCTGCATTCAATATGCACATGGACAAATTGAAGGAAATATCTGAGAAAGCACATGAAGATTTAATGAAGCAGGATCCCAAGGTATTTTGCAAAGCCTTCATCAATGTATGGCCTAAATGTGATGTCATAACCTCGAACCTTATAGAAACCTTTAATTCATACATTTGTAAAGCTAGGACAAAGCCCATAATTAACATGTTAGAGGAAATTAGGACATGCTTAGTGGAAAGAATGTTCATTAAAAGCGAGGGCATGAAAAAGTGTGAAGATACTATTTGTCCTAGGTTGAGAAAGATTATTGAAGCTACCAAAAAGGGGACAAAATTTTGTGTAGTTAAGCCTACAATAGGAAATAAAATTTAAGTTACATTTGGGACAGATGGATTTGTAGTTACATTACAAAGAAAATCATGCTCATGTAGGGCATAGGATCTGTCTGGGCTACCGTGCTCACATGCATTAGCATGTATTTTTTATATGAAGCATAAGTTAGAGGATTATATAAATGAATATTACTCTAAAGCCAAGTACCTTGATGTCTATCAATATGCCATTGAACCTTTGAATGGAAGTAATATGTGGCCTGTAATTGATGGTCCACAAATTATTGCACTTGAGTATAGAAAAAAGCTTGGCAGACCCCGAAAAAATGGGAAAAAGGACAAGTTTGAAGGTGAAGGTGAAGGCACTACTTATGGTAAAGTTAGTAGGGCAGGAATGGCAACGACCTGCCAACATTGCCTGCAAACTGGACATAACACAAGAGGATGTCCAAATAAAGACAAACCAGCAATTGGCCACCGAAGGTAATTTAATAAAGCATGTTAAAAAAAATTTATTTATTGATATATCACTAACTTTTAATTTGCATGTGTGTCAAAAAAAAAGCATGATAGACTAAGGAAGAATCCAATGAAGCAACTAGTAGAAGCAAGTGAGACCTCAAACACACTACTTACAGATGCAGAATTAAGTAGAATTGATTCTACCGATAGGCAAAAGTTACTGTAGATGAATTTTTCATTTGTTTAAATTATGTATAAGTTGCTTAATGTAATTGTTTTCACTATTTAATAGGCAAGTGTTGAAATTGAACTTTAAAATTCTGAGTTGTAATTGATGTATTGTGAATTGTTATATTCTGCCCAAGTTGACCTAAATGTGATTTGTTGAGTGGTTATGGTTTAGTACCAATTCATAATTTGGTAGAGAAGTGGACTTATAACAAGGTTAATGTGTATGTGGATTGGTGTTTGAGAGACATGTAAATGGGCAATATGTTTTTTAGGCTATAAATAGACTTGTGTAACTCCAATTAGTATGAGGCCAATTGGAGATAAAACTAGGCACAAAATGTGCCAACTTTCATGTTGGAAGCCTACCTAAATTCTGTTCGAAAAGTGACATGAAGATTGACCAAATCCAGATTGGTGACTTTGCAAACCTGAAAATTGACCAATTGAATAGCAGTCAGTATTTTGGCCATAACTCACTGAAAACAGGTCCAAATGACCTGAAATTTATACCATGGAAAGCATAGACATAGAGCTACAACTCTTATGAAGACACCAAATCCCAGAAATGATCATAACCAAGTCAAAATGCTTGCACAAATTGGGTTACAAAAACTGGCCGAATTGACTTTGACCTAAAAATGACCTAAACTTTGCAATATAAGTGCAACTTGACCAGCATTAGTAAAATGACCATAACTTGGTCCATAGAACTCCAAATGACATGAAATCAGTCCCAAAATTTCAATAAGATATAGATCTACAATATTGGTAATTTGACCAAAACCCAAAAATCAAGGGAACTAGGTCAATTAACTTGATTAAGTTGGCATACTAAATCTGAAATTAGCACATTTGACCATAAAATCCAAAAAATTAAAATAAGCATATCTCCCACTAGAAGTGTCCAATTTAAATGAGCCATACCAATCTAGAAAGCTAAGAAAGAGACCTAAAACATTGTTTTAGACAACTTCCTCAAATTGTAAATATATAAGGTTAGAATTTAAGGTCAAAGCCATTGACCTAATTGAGGACCATGCCAATATAGGACCTTTGAGTCCAAGTTAACAATTTGTCTATAAAGAATTCTATAAGACTTGAAAGATGGTAAGCAAAATTTTTGGTTGTCCCTAAGACATAAGGCAACAATACTTATGAAGAATGCTAGACCTCAATGTGATTACAAACAGTCCAAATAAATTAGTAAATTCAGAATCGAAAATGCCTAAAAAGGAAACTAAATCTTAGATTTGACCTAGTTATGGTTAATTGACCATAACTTGAGCTATACAACTCCAAATGGAGTGATTCAAAAAGGAAATTAAAAAATACACAATGAGAAATAATTTAATGAAGAGAAATCTGTTAAATTTACACTGTAGCTTGATCCAATAGACTGTAAACATTGGCCATGAAATCTGAAAAATGGCAATAAAATGCAATAAGCTTTAAAATGAAATTGGTAACATAAACCAACACTTAAAAACTATAAAATATGACAAATTGGGAACATTAAAATTAATTCACCTAGTGTGTATTAATGGTCAACATTTTAGTTTGACTAATGAAATAAATTGAAGGGAATAGTACCAAGAAAATTTAGATATTGGATCTTATTGTTAGAAACAAGTTAATTGAGTATTGAAACACTTTAAATTGTGTGTTTCAGTTGAAAAGGATATTGAGAAGCATAAGAAACATTGAGTCAAGGCCTAGAGGCGACTCAAATCAGGTCTGTGCACAATACTTTTTATATTCACTGCTTTTACTAGAAAATTTATTTGGAAAAATGAGTTGTGAGTTTAAGACTTGGGAAAATTTATTTGAGAAAAGTTTATTGTCTATTTTAGAAATGGAAATTTGAAAATAAGGTTTGTTTGATTGTTGCCTGAATTACAATTGAACATTATAGTTTTAAATTTTGTTTGTACACAATAACTTTAAATTATCGTTTTCCCATTGAAAACTTGATTAGTATGCATTGTGTTAATTATGGGTTTCGATAACTACTGTGTTGCCACTTTGTGAATAAAAATTGACTTTGGAAATTGATTATGTTTTGCATGAAATATTTGAATAATATGATTTGAAATTGTTTTTGATTCACACTTGGCATGGTAGTCCCTTACTCTGTTCCTCCTCCACTTGTGGGGTTGAGTTTGATATTTGATTATTTTCCTCCCTCTCTGGCTTGCCAGTCTGAGGTGAGTTTGGATGAGTACTCATTAGCTAGCTAGCCACCTCCCTCATTGATTTCGATTAGTGGGGTGAGTTTCCCTTGTCGTGGTGTACAACATGGCATGTTCGGAAAATTTGTGTCATGACCTAAGTTGTGTTATTGATTGGCAACACTATTTTATTAAATTGTTTGATCAAATTTGTGTTATATGAGCTTTGAAAATTGTGACATGAAATTGTGAATCATTTGAATTCTGAATTGTCAATAAATGTTTTATATACTACATTTTAAATTTTTATTGTGCACCACTGAGTAAATTTTACTCAGTGATAGCTTTTTCATTGCTGTCGCAGGTAGACGGACAGATAAAGCAGCAGAGTAGGCTGCTTGTAACTTCGCTTTGGGATTTTGTCGAGTATATTGAGTATACCACTTCCTTGTAAATATTATTGTAATGTATGTGAATTGTATGTATATATTGTAGTTGGTCTTGAGCAGTTATAAAATAAAGTTGTAAATTATTTTGGCCTATAAAAATGTTGTACTATAATTTTCTTATATCAGTTTTAAAATACTTAGTCATTTTGCATTCTATTTTTGAAACTACAGAAAGTGATGTTGAATTGAGTTTGACTTATGTTTGAGAAAATTGATTTGTGTTGAGCCATATTGGAGTTTGGGACTGAAATAAATATATTGGAAGTGTTTTCTACAGGTTTTTGAAAAACTGTTTTGCTCAAAATATAGACGGCACTCTGTTGAAATTTTTATAAAATTTGTGGCTATTTCAAGACCTAATGTGTGATTTAACTTCGATTAAAAAGTTTTAACACCTGTCAAAAGTGCTCACCACGTTAAAAAGAAGTAAGAAATTGTTTAAAATCCCTTGTAGTGTATTTAATGGATTACTAGTACGCGAAGTACGGTAATTCATTAGGTGTACTACGGGATCATGTTACATCTTACAGAGGCATAGGGTGTGACATGTTTAGTGGTATCAGAGCAAGTTTTTAAATTCTGTTTTGACCTATAATTTGAATATTTTTCCTTCATAGTACAACTGCTCAATGTCATGGTTTGATGCATACAGTACATTTACATCATAAATATGAACTAATGGAGAGAAATCTCCTTGTGGTGGTTGTACAGGAAATAGAAAATCCTATGAAAAGATATGGAAGAGAAGAATGAGACAATCGAACAGTCTATGATGGCAGAGCACAAGGTGAGGCTCCAGCTCCGCAGAGTGTCAAAGGATCAACTATACCAGTTTTACTGGTACAAATTACTGCACAAATGGCCCAACAAATGGCTACTTTCTTTCAACAAATGGCTGATAATTTGTCAGCCGAAGTCCAAGTACCAACCCAACCCCTAGAAGGGCAGCATGAAATAAAGAAAAGGGAGAGACCTATGAGTCAGAGATGAAATAGTAAATTGGGAAAAAGGAAGAACACTGGAGAGCCTAGTGGTTATGGATCTGATAGAGATGGATCTTCAGGGCAGAGGCCACCAAGGTCCAGTCGTCGAACAACTAGAAGTTCATATCCTCCTTGCATCTGCAACTCTTATGGCAAACTACATGGGGGTGTTTATCGTAAAGCCACTGGAGCCTGCTACAATTGTGGTGAACATGGATATTTCCCTAGAGATTGTACTAGAGCACCTCGATCTGCTCTCCAAAGTTCACAGATAGTCAGTAGAGATCAAGATAAAAATAAAGTTGATATTTCTCACAACCATAACCATAGCACAGTGAATTAACCCGAATATAGTAGCGCACTAGTCAGAGCGTCCATTATGCACCAAGGAGAAAGAGCAGAAGCTTCGGATGTAGCTGCTGGTAAGTCCTTAATTTAGAAAAAAAAAAGTTATTCTTTGATCCCAGCACTACTTATTTGTATGTTAGTATTAGAATTATATGTTCTGTTGCTATTCCTTTACAGAGGAATAAATTTTGATGCATTAGTGACTAGTCCTTTAGGATAAAAACTACGATAACAAGTATGATTGACATTAATTTTGAAAGAATTTTCAGCTAAAAGTATTTTCTAACACACCATAAATTATAAAGCTAATTGGCAAGCCTACTTAATGTAAGGCAAGAGGACCTAAAAGTAAGTTGCAGTAATAGACTTGCTCTAGATGAGGGTAACGATATTACAGTTAGTAATTATTAATGGATATTGTAATCAGAATAAGTTTAGGATATAAGTGGACTCAAGAAAGATAAGATATAGGAAATTTTGATCTATTAGAATGTATCATAGTAACTATGCAATGTTCTTGATGTTTGCACTGTAAGTTGCAGATTACAGTACTAACTTGAGATTATTGTGTAGAGCTACATACTACTCGATAGTACACCAAGATGAGAATAGTTGCCAACGGCATCTGTTTTGGTATAGTTATGCCATGACAGAATTTTATTGTTGGAAATGAGTTTAGAAATCCTACTTAGGGATTTAAAACTCAAAAGTTAGAATATTGAAAGGTTATAGTTTAGTACAAAAGGAAGTAAGTTATAGAATATTGAGAGATAAAAGAGTTGTGGAAGTAAAAATTTGAACAGTTAGTTCAAATATAACAAAGAAATGTTACGAATATGAGTAAGATTGTTGACTAGAATGGTTAGAGGACCAGTGATTAAATAAATAATTTTAACATGACCACAATGGTCATTCAATAAGGAAACATGGATTGAAATATTAGACAGAACGATAGTAAGAGAACATTAGTGTTATACGAACAAATTAAATGTTGTATTAGATTGTTAAAAGTCTTACACAAACTTAAGGAAAGAAGATTAAATGATTGTATAAAAAAGAGAAAAACTAAGTTCTCACTCCATAGGATCACACAAGGTCCTAGAAAGAGTGGATTCATTAGCACACAAAATTGCTTACCTCTAAAAAGGTGGAATGAATTTAAATTCAATGTATGATGGGGAAACTCATAAAGATCTTAGTACATGAGGTGAAGCAGCTGAGAAATAAATATATACATTTGGTTAAGGTGTTATGGACCATCATTCAGGCCAGGAAGTTACTTAGGAATGAGAGGAGAATATGTGGAGGCAGCACCCACAGTTGTTCAGAGACTAAAATCAGGTAAAATTTCGAGATGAAATTTATTTTAAGGGGGGGAGAATTGTAACACCCCTATATTCGGTAATGCGTTCTACTGTTCTGGTGACCAGTGTCTGTCCGGACAGCTAGGATGCTCGAAACTACACCTAAATGTTAGTGAGGAGACATGAAATAATGAAATACAATAGAGAAAAATACAAAAAAAAAAAAAAACAAAGGAAAAATAAGAGCAATGAAATGTGACTAAGTTAAATGAGCCAAACTCGTAGCGATGGGTGACCGCACCGGGAAGTTGCAACGAAGACCGTTGACTAGCCCTGGACCGCGAGAAACCCTGAAAAATATTTTTAAGACTTAAATAAACATCTATTGAGGTATAAATGACATTAGAAATGTTAAAGAAAAATTAATTAATTAATTAGTACAAAGAAAAATGAAAAATCGAGAAACCAATAAAAATCGGTATTACCAAAAAATCGGGAATACAACCCGAGGAGGGGCATTTTGGTTAATTGACACCTAGAGTTGACTTTTGACCTAAATTTCTACGAAAAATTAGTAGTGTTAAATTTTGAAAATTCCATAAAAATTAGAAGTCAAATATATAGAATAAATAATGAGAAATTAGGGAAAATGTGGGGGATTAATTTGAATTATGAAACTTTGGATTATTAAAATGTTAATATGGGTTAGTGGGGCACTAAAGGAGAATATATGGACAAATGTGAACAAGTCCACTATCTCATTTTCTATTCTTCTTCTTCTTTCTTCACTAAGCCGAATTGGAAATCCCTCCCAAAACTCCATTGCCGTCCATGTGTGGAGCTTCATCCACTCAAGATCAAGCCATCCAAACATCAAGTCTTCTTCATTAAAGTTGGAGTACACACCTTGGGTAGCATTTTGGGAGCAAAAAGGGAGAGATTTGAAGAAGATTTAACAAGCTTCAAAGATAGGTAAGTGCTTGTTTTCCATTTTTGCTTCATTAAAGTCTGTGTGGGTGTTGTGGTGAATTGATTTGTTGAAGAAATTGAAGGAATTGATGAGTTATGGGGGTGTTTCATTTTGGCAGCCATGATTGCTGAGGAAACTTGATGTATTTTCACTTGTATTTGATGGGTAATGAGGTTAAATGAAGTGCTTAAATGTATAAGAGCTTGATTACCATGTGTATGTGTGAATTGTGCATTAAAAGGGAGGTTAGGAAGTCAATATGGGAGATTGAAGTATATGTGTAAATTGGGCAGCCTTGTGATGCATGGTAGAGTGTTTAAATTCATGAAATAGTTTAGTGAATTATGGTACCAAGGATGGCAGAATGTATATGTAAATATTGATGGAAAATTAGATGTGTTAATGGGAGTTATTCATGTGTAGGTATTGTTGAAATTGAACTTTAAAATTCTGAGTTGTAATCGATGTATTGTGAATTGTTATATTCTGCCCAAGTTGACCTAAATGTGATGTGTTGAGTGGTTATGGTTTAGTACCAGTTCAGAATTTGGTAGAGAAGTTAACTTATAACAAGGTTAATGTGTATGTGGATTGGTGTTTGAGAGACATGTAAATGGGCAGTATGTGTTTTAGGTAAATGGACTTGTGTAACTCCAATTGGTATGAGGCCAATTGGAGGTGAAACTAGGCACAAAATGTGCCAACTTTCATGTTGGAAGCCTACCTAAATTTTGTCCGAAAAGTGACATGAAGATTGACCAAATCTGGATTGGTGACTTTGCAAACCTGAAAATTGACCAATTGAATAGCAGTCAATATTTTGGCCATAACTCACTCAAAACAGGTCCAAATGACCTGAAATTTATACCATGGAAAGCTTAGACATATAGCTACAACTCTTATGAAGACACCAAATCCCAGAAATGATCAGAACCAAGTCAAAATGCTTGCACAATTTGGGTTATAAAAACTGGCCGAATTGACTTTGACCTAAAAATGACCTAAACTTTGCAATATAAGTGCAACTTGACCAGCATTAGTAAAATGACCATAACTTGGTCCATAGAACTCCAAATGACATGAAATTAGTCCCAAAATTTCAATAAGACATAGATCTACAATATTGGTAATTTGACCAAAACCCAAAAATCAAGGGAACTAGGTTAATTAACTTGATTAAGTTGGCACACTAAATATGGAATTAGCACATTTGATCGTAAAATCCGAAAAATTCAAATAAGCATATCTCCCATCAGAAGTGTCCAATTTAAATGAATCATACCAATCTGGAAAGCTAAGAAAGAGACCTAAAACATTGTTTTAGACAACTTCCTCAAATTATAAATGTATAAGGTCAGAATTTAAGGTCAAAACCATTGACCTAATTGAGGACCATGCCAATATAGGTCCTTTGAGTCCAAGTTAACAATTTATCTATAAAGAATTCTATAAGACTTGAAAGATGGTAAGCAAAATTTTTGATTGTCTCTAAGACATAGGGCAATAATACTTATTAAGAATACTAGATCTCAATGTGATTACAAATAGTCCAAATAAATTAGTAAAATCAGAATCGAAAATGCCTAAAAAGGAAAGTAAAACTTAGATTTGACCTAGTTATGGTTAATTGACCATAACTTGAGCTATACAACTCCAAATGGAGTGATTCAAAATGGAAATTAAAGAAGACACAATAAGAAACAATTTAATGAAGAGAAATCTATTAAATTTACACTGTAGCTTTGTAACACTCCTATTTGTATAGTCTGGTATATTTTACTATTCCAGTGACCGGTGTCGGCTCGGATAATTTAGGGGATTAGAACCACACTTAAGACAATTTAGGGGAAATCTCCATGTGTTACTTGTTCAGGAGATATCCTACTCCAGACTATTATGGAAGAAGAGGATCGCTCAGTTGAGCAATCTGTTGAAGTTGAGGCGCAAGGGGAAGCCCCAGCTCTACAGAATGTTAGTGGGTCAGTGGCACCAGCCCCACAAATGCCGCAGTTTCCTGCACAGTTCACACAGTAGATGGCGGCAATGTTTCAACAAATGGTTGGGGGTATGCCGGCTCAAGCTCCACCCCAGACACTTATGATACAACCACAACCTCTAGCCAGACAGTATGACAAGCTGTTAAAGTATGGGGCTATGAAATTTAAAAGTATAGTAGACCCTTTAGAGGTAGAGCAGTGGCTAGAGAGAATGGACAGAGTATTCAAGAAGCTGCACTGCCCAGATGAGTTGAAATTTGAATACTCCATGTCACTACTATAAGGGGATACATATGATTGGTGGAAGACTATCCTCCACAGCTTGGCTGAACCAACAGTACTGACCTGGGAAGATTTTATTAGAGAATTTAGACAGAAATATGTCCTAGATGCATATGTAGATCAGAAACTACAAGAATTTCTTAGTTTAAAGCAAGGTAATAGAATAGTGGCAGAATATGAGAGGGAGTTCTCCCGCTTAAGCCACTATGCTGGGAGTCTCCTTTCTACCAGCAAGGAAAGGTGCAAAAGATTTGAGACGGGTTTGAAGCCCAGCCTATGGATGCAAGTTATGGGATTCAGACATAGTAATTTCTCAGAGCTCATCTCTCAGGCACTTGAGTTGGAAAGAATTGAATCAGAAGCTACCCTAGCAAAAGAAAAATCAGAAAAAGCTGAAAAATCAGAGAAAGACAAGGGGGAAAAGTTAGTAGAGCCAAGTCTTAGTGGTACTTCTAGGAAGAGGAAGAAATTTGGTGGACCTAGCAGAGGTCGAGGTGGAAGGTTTGGAAGGGGTAGATTCTCTGGACAGAGACCCCCTAGGTCTAGTCAATAGTTGAGCAGGGGTTCACAACCTCCCTGCCCCTGTGAGAATTGTGGCAAGATTCATGGGGGAGAATGCTATTGGGCAACATGAGCCTGTTTTAACTGTGGAGGCAAGGGTCATATTGCAAAAGATTGCACTAGTGCTCTTAGATTTGGTCCAGCTCCTATGACTGCAAAAGGATCTATTCAGAGTCCTGCTCCTAGAGGTTCACAACCAGTTGGCAGAGGAAGAGGCAGAGGTAGAGGCACTGCTTCTGGTAGTCAAGGTACTATTGGTCAGTCAGCACATGGAAGTGCTTCAACTAGAGTTTATACGATGAGACAGCGAGAAGAGGATGAGACTTCCAATGTGGTCGGTACATTCTCTATCTCTGATTAAGAAGTATTTGTATTGTTTGATCCGGGTTCAACCCACTCATATGTTAGTGCTAGCATAGTTAGTTCACTTGCTGTTTCGTGTCTCCAAATGGGTTTTGAAGTGCTAGTAACTAGTCCGTTAGGACAAGAGGTTCGGGTCAACAGAATCTATAGAGACTGTCCTTTAGTGATCCAAAGACATGTTTTTTCTGTCAGATTTGATTGAAATGCCCTTCAGAGATTATGATATTATCTTGGGCATGGACAGGCATCATGCTATGATTGAGTATAGATCGAAGATAGTAACTTTTGGTCTCCCTCTATACAGTGATGTGGTAATACATGGGGAGAGGCAATTATTGCCATCAAACATCATTTTAGCTGCACTAGCCAGAAGGATGATCAGAAAGGGGTGTGAAGCATACTTAGCACATGTGATAGACACCCAAGTGGGGATCCCAGCACTAAGGGACATCCCTACAGTATGTGATTTTCCGGATGTGTTTCTTGATGAATTGCCAAGATTACCTCCAAAAAGAGAGGTGCAGTTTGAAATTGATGTTATGCCTGGTGTGGATCCAATCTCCATAACATCATATAGAATGGCACCTGTAGAATTGAAAGAGTTGAAAGTGCAGTTGCAAGAGCTGCTTGACAAGGGCTTTATCCGCCCTAGTGTGTCACCTTGGGGAGCACCAGTGTTGTTTGTTAAGAAGAAGGATGGCACTCTCCGCTTATGTATTGACTATTGGCAGTTGAATAAGGTGACAATAAAGAATAGATATCCATTGCCCCCGCATTGATGACTTGTTTGATCAGTTAAGGGATGCAGGTGTGTTCTCCAAAATTGACCTGAGATAAGGTTATTACCAGTTGAAAGTACAAGAGCAAAGTATTCCTAAAACTATCTTTAGAACCCGTTATGGCCATTATGAGTTCTTGGTCATGCCATTCGGGCTAACTAATGCTCTGGCTGCTTTTATGGATCTGATGAACACTATCTTCAGATCATACCTTGACCAGTTTGTTGTGGTATTCATAGATGATATATTGGTCTATTCGAGGAGTGTAGAATAGCATGATAGACATCTGCGGATTGTACTGCAGACTTTGAGGGATAAACAACTATATGCCAAATTATCGAAGTGTAAATTTTGGCTGAAGGAAATATCCTTCTTGGGCCATGTAGTATCAGTAGAGGGCATCAAGGTAGATCCATGTAAGATAGAAGTTGTCCTTAATTGGAGGCCACCCAGAAATATCACGGAGATTCGCAATTTTCTAGGTTTTGCTGGATATTACCTTCGATTTGTGAAAGGATTCTCCATGTTGGCATCTCCATTGACTAAGCTACTTCGAAAAGATGTGAAATTTCAGTGGACGGATAAATGCCAACAGAGTTTTGATGAATTAAAGAGATGTTTGACTGAGGCTCCAGTCCTGACTTTACCTACTCCGAGTAAAGAATACACAGTTTACAGTGACGCTTTTCACAATGGGTTAGGCTGTGTATTGATGCAAGATCGAAATGTCATTGCCTATGCATTACGCCAACAGAAACCATATGAGAGGAATTATCCAACACATGACTTGGAGCTTGCAGCTATTGTGTTCACTCTTAAGATCTGGAGACATTAATTGTATGGGGAGAAGTGCTACATCTACACAGATCATAAGAGTTTAAAGTATCTGGACACTCAGAAGGAGTTGAATTTAAGACAGAGGTGATGGTTAAAGTTGATAAAAGACTATGATTGTCTGATAGACTATTAGCCAGGGAAAGCTAATGTAGTGGCTGACGCCTTAAGTCGCAAGACTATGGCAAGTCTATGGGTTACTCCTTTGTCTATGGTACATGAGTTGAGATCATTACATGCCAGCTTAGAGATTAATGATGAGAGGCAGATAGCAGTTGCATGGCATGTACAGCCAGTGTTGATTGATCAAATCAAAATAGCTGCTCAGAATGATGAAAAGTATCAGAAGCTATTGCAAGAAGTCAGATAGGTCAAGAAACCAGAATTCTCAGTAAGAAATGATGGCCTACTGTTACACCAGGGCAGAATGTGTGTTCCTAATGATGTTAATTTGAGGAAGATCATTTTGAAGGAAGCACATAAGTCTCCTTTTGCCATGCACCCTGGTGGCACAAAAATGTATAGAGGGCTGAAGGAGCATTACTGGTGGATGGGTATGAAAAGAGATGTGGCACAATTTGTTTCCAAATGCCTAACTTGTCAGCAAGTGAAGGTAGAGCATCAAATACCCATGAGGTTGTTACATCCACTACAGGTACCAGAATGGAAATGAGAGAGAATAACGATGGATTTTGTGATGGGACTTTCGGGGACATAGAAGAGTCATGATGCAGTATGGGTCATCATTGATAGACTAACCAAGTCTGTTCATTTTCTACCAGTCCGGATGGACTATAGTTTAGAAAGATTGGCCAAGTTGTACATTGATGAGATAGTAAGACTGCATGGAGTGCTAGTATCCATCGTATCAGACAGAGATCCTAGGTTCACTTCTAGATTCTGGGGTAGTCTTCAGAGAGCCCTAGGAACTAGATTGAACTTCAGCACGACATTCCACCCACAGACAGATGGCCAGTCTGAAAGGGTAATTCAGATCTTAGAGGACATGTTACGGGCTTGTGTGATTGAATTTGAGGGTAGTTGGGATACACACTTGCCTTTGATTGAGTTTGCTTACAACAACAGCTACCAATCAAGCATTGGGATGCCTCCATATGAAGCTTTGTATAGCAGAAAGTGCAGAACTCCCCTGTGTTGAGATGAAGTAGGTGAAAGAAAGATGATTGGGCTTGAAATTGTTCAGCAGACCAAGGAGAAGATCAGGATAATCAGAGATCGACTTAAGATTATATCGCATCACAAGAATCCTATATTGATTTAAAGAGAAGGGATATTGAGTATGCAGTAGGTGAGAAAGTATTTCTCAAGGTTTCCCCTTGGAAGAGAATTATGAGGTTCGGCAGGAAGGGAAAACTGAGTCCTCGTTTCATTGGGCCATATGAGGTTTTGGAAAGAGTGGGTCCTTTGGCATATCATTTGGCACTACCTCTAGAGTTAGAGAAGATACATAATGTCTTCCATGTGTCTATGTTGAGGAGGTATCGATCAGACCCATCTCGTATACTACCAGTGGAAGAAATTGAAGTGAATCCAGACCTCACATATGAGAAGAACCCATGGAGATTCTAGCTTATGAGGTAAAGCAGCTACGGAATAAGCAGATACCACTGGTAAAAGTGCTGTGAAACCATCATTCGGGCTAAGAAGCTACTTGGGAACGAGAGGAGGATATGAGGAGATAGCACCCACAACTGTTTAGAGACTGATACCAGGTAAAATTTTGAGACGAAATTTATTTAAGGGGAGGAGAATTGTAACACCCCTATTTGTATAGTCTAGTATATTTCACTATTCCGGTGACCGATGTCGGTTCGGATAATTTAGGAGATTAGAACCACACTTAAGACAACTAGATAAGCCCTAAACACAAATAATTAGTAATTGTCAATTAGTAAAGTATAAATAAGAAAAACAGAACATAAGAGATGATGGTTAGAGTTGAATTTAAGACAGAGGTGATGGTTAGAGTTGATAAAAGACTATGATTTTCTGATAGACTATTAGCCAGGGAAAGCTAATGTAGTGGCTGATGCCTTAAGTCGCAAGACTATGGCAAGTCTATGGGTTACTCCTTTGTCTATGGTACATGAGTTGAGATCATTACATGCCAGCTTAGAGATTAATGATGAGGGGCAGATAGCAGTTGCATGGCATGTACAGCTAGTGTTGATTGATCCGATCAAAATGGTTGCTCAGAATGTTGAAAAGTATCAGAAGCTATTGGAAGAAGTCAGACAGGGCAAGAAACCAGAATTCTCAGTAAGAAATGATGGCCTACTGTTACACCAGGGCAGAATGTGTGTTCCTAATGATGTTAATATGAGGAAGATCATTTTGAAGGAAGCACATAAATCTCCTTTTGCCATGCACCCTGGTGGCACAAAAATGTATAGAGGGCTAAAGGAGCATTACTGGTGGATGGGTATGAAAAGAGATGTGGCAGAATTTATTTCCAAATGCCTAACTTGTCAGCAAGTGAAGGCAGAGCATCAAGTACCCATGAGGTTGTTACATCCACTACAGGTACCAGAATGGAAATGAGAGAGAATAACAATGGATTTTGTGATGGGACTTTCGGGGACATAGAAGCGTCATGATGCAGTATGGTTCATCGTTGATAGACTAACCAAGTCTGTTCATTTTCTGCCAGTCCGGATGGACTACAGTTTAGAAAGATTGGCCAAGTTGTACATTGATGAGATAGTAAGACTGCATGGAGTGCTAGTATCCATCGTATCAGACAGAGATCCTAGGTTCACTTCTAGATTCTGGGGTAGTCTTCAGAGAGCCCTAGGAACTAGATTGAACTTCAGTACGACATTCCACCCACGCATGCATGGCCGCCTAAAAGGGTAATTCAGATCTTGGAGGACATGCTACGGGCTTGTGTGATTGAATTTGAGGGTAGTTGGGATACACACTTGCCTTTGATTGAGTTTGCTTACAACAACAGCTGCCAATCAAGCATTGGGATGCCTCCATATGAAGCTTTGTATAGCAGAAAGTGCAGAACTCCCCTGTCTTGAGATGAAGTAGGTGAAAGAAAGATGATTGGGCTAGAAATTGTTCAGCATACCAAGGAGAAGATCAGGATGATCAGAGATCGACTTAAGATTATATTAGACCGTCAGTAATCCTATATTGATTTAAAGAGAAGGGATATTGAGTATGCAGTAGGTGAGAAAGTATTTCTCAAGGTTTCCCCTTGGAAGAGAATTATGAGGTTCGGCAGGAAGGGAAAACTGAGTCCTCGTTTCATTGGGCCATATGAGGTTTTGGAAAGAGTGGGTCCTTTGGCATATCATTTGGCACTACCTCTAGAGTTAGAGAAGATACATAATGTCTTCCATGTGTCTATGTTGAGGAGGTATCGATCAGACCCATCTCGTATACTACCAGTGGAAGAAATTGAAGTGAATCCAGACCTCACATATGAGAAGAACCCATGGAGATTCTGGCTTATGAGGTGAAGCAGCTACGGAATAAGCAGATACCATTGGTAAAAGTGTTGTGGAACCATCATTCGGGCTAAGAAGCTACTTGGGAACGAGAGGAGGATATGAGGAGATAGCACCCACAACTGTTTAGAGACTGATACCAGGTAAAATTTTGAGACGAAATTTATTTAAGGGGAGGAGAATTGTAACACCCCTATTTGTATAGTCTAGTATATTTCACTATTTCGTTGACCGGTGTCGGTTCGGATAATTTAGGAGATTAGAACCACACTTAAGACAACTAGATAAGCTCTAAACACAAATAATTAGTAATTGTCAATTAGTAAAGTATAAATAAGAAAAACAGAACATAAGAGGTGATGGTTAGAGTTGAATTTAAGACAGAGGTGATGGTTAGAGTTGATAAAAGACTATGATTTTCTGATAGACTATTAGCCAGGGAAAGCTAATGTAGTGGCTGATGCCTTAAGTCGCAAGACTATGGCAAGTCTATGGGTTACTCCTTTGTCTATGGTACATGAGTTGAGATCATTACATGCCAGCTTAGAGATTAATGATGAGGGGCAGATAGCAGTTGCATGGCATGTACAGCTAGTGTTGATTGATCAGATCAAAATGGCTGCTCAGAATGATGAAAAGTATCAGAAGCTATTGGAAGAAGTCAGGCAGGGCAAGAAACCAGAATTCTCAGTAAGAAATGATGGCCTACTGTTACACCAGGGCAGAATGTGTGTTCCTAATGATGTTAATTTGAGGAAGATCATTTTGAAGGAAGCACATAAGTCTCCTTTTGCCATGCACCCTGGTGGCACAAAAATGTATAGAGGGCTAAAGGAGCATTACTGGTGGATGGGTATGAAAAGAGATGTGGCAGAATTTGTTTCCAAATGCCTAACTTGTCAGCAAGTGAAGGCAGAGCATCAAGTACCCATGAGGTTGTTACATCCACTACAGGTACCAGAATGGAAATGAGAGAGAATAACGATGGATTTTGTGATGGGACTTTCGGGGACATAGAAGAGTCATGATGCAGTATGGGTCATCGTTGATAGACTAACCAAGTCTGTTCATTTTCTGCCAGTCCGGATGGACTACAGTTTAGAAAGATTGGCCAAGTTATACATTGATGAGATAGAAAGACTGCATGGAGTGCTAGTATCCATCGTATCAGACAGAGATCCTAGGTTCACTTTTAGATTCTGGGGTAGTCTTCAGAGAGCCCTAGGAACTAGATTGAACTTCAGTACGACATTCCACCCACAGACAGATGGCCAATCTGAAAGGGTAATTCAGATCTTGGAGGACATGCTACGGGCTTGTGTGATTGAATTTGAGGGTAGTTGGGATACACACTTGCCTTTGATTGAGTTTGCTTACAACAACAGCTACCAATCAAGCATTGGGATGCCTCCATATGAAGCTTTGTATAGCAGAAAGTGCAGAACTCCCTTGTGTTGAGATGAAGTAGGTGAAAGAAAGATGATTGGGCTTGAAATTGTTCAGTAGACCAAGGAGAAGATCAGGATGATTAGAGATCGACTTAAGATTATATCAGACCGTCAGTAATCCTATATTGATTTAAAGAGAAGGGATATTGAGTATGCAGTAGGTGAGAAAATATTTCTCAAGGTTTCCCCTTGGAAGAGAATTATGAGGTTCGGCAGGAAGGGGAAACTGAGTCCTCGTTTCATTGGGCCATATGAGGTTTTGGAAAGAGTGGGTCCTTTGGCATATCATTTGGCACTACCTCTAGAGTTAGAGAAGATACATAATGTCTTCCATGTGTCTATGTTGAGGAGGTATCGATCAGACCCATCTCATATACTACCAGTGGAAGAAATTGAAGTGAATCCAGACCTCACATATGAGGAAGAACCCATAGAGATTCTGGCTTATGAGGTGAAGCAGCTACGGAATAAGCAGATACCACTGGTAAAAGTGCTGTGGAACCATCATTCGGGCTAAGAAGCTACTTGGGAACGAGAGGAGGATATGAGGAGATAGCACCCTGGCTGTTTAGAGGCGATACTGTAAAATTTTGAGACGAAATTTATTTAAGGGGAGGAGAATTGTAACACCCCTATTTATATAGTCTAGTATATTTCACTATTCCGGTGACCGGTGTCGGTTCGGATAATTTAGGAGATTAGAACCACACTTAAGACAACTAGATAAGCCCTAAACACAAATAATTAGTAATTGTCAATTAGTAAAGTATAAATAAGAAAAACAGAAGATAAGAGGTGATGGTTAGAGTTGAATTTAAGACAGAGGTGATGGTTAGAGTTGATAAAAGACTATGATTTTCTGATAGACTATTAGCCAGGGAAAGCTAATGTAGTGGCTGATGCCTTAAGTCGCAAGACTATGGCAAGTCTATGGGTTACTCCTTTGTCTATGGTACATGAGTTGAGATCATTACATGCCAGCTTAGAGATTAATGATGAGGGGCAGATAGCAGTTGCATGGCATGTACAGCTAGTGTTGATTGATCAGATCAAAATGGCTGCTCAGAATGATGAAAAGTATCAGAAGCTATTGGAAGAAGTCAGACAGGGCAAGAAACCAGAATTCTCAGTAAGAAATGATGGCCTCTTTGTTACACGAGGCGAGAATGTGTGTTCCTAATGATGTTAATTTGAGGAAGATCATTTTGAAGGAAGCACATAAGTCTCCTTTTGCCATGCACCCTGGTGGCACAAAAATGTATAGAGGGCTAAAGGAGCATTACTGGTGGATGGGTATGAAAAGAGATGTGGCAGAATTTATTTCCAAATGCCTAACTTGTCAGCAAGTGAAGGCAGAGCATCAAGTACCCATGAGGTTGTTACATCCACTACAGGTACCAGAATGGAAATGAGAGAGAATAACGATGGATTTTGTGATGGGACTTTCGGGGACATAGAAGAGTCATGATGCAGTATGGGTCATCGTTGATAGACTAACCAAGTCTGTTCATTTTCTGCCAGTCCGGATGGACTACAGTTTAGAAAGATTGGCCAAGTTGTACATTGATGAGATAGTAAGACTGCATGGAGTGCAAGTATCCATCGTATCAGACAGAGATCCTAGGTTCGCTTCTAGATTCTGGGGTAGTCTTCAGAGAGCCCTAGGAACTAGATTGAACTTCAGTACGACATTCCACCCACAGACAGATGGCCATTCTGAAAGGGTAATTCAGATCTTGGAGGACATGCTACGGGCTTGTGTGATTGAATTTGAGGGTAGTTAGGATACACATTTGCCTTTGATTGAGTTTGCTTACAACAACAGCTACCAATCAAGCATTGGGATGCCTCTATATGAAGCTTTGTATAGCAAAAAGTGCAAAACTGCCCTGTGTTGAGATGAAGTAGGTGAAAGAAAGATGATTGGGCTTGAAATTGTTCAGCAGACCAAGGAGAAGATCAGGATGATCAGAGATCGACTTAAGATTATATCAGACCGTCAGTAATCCTATATTGATTTAAAGAGAAGGGATATTGAGTATGCAGTAGGTGAGAAAGTATTTCTCAAGGTTTCCCCTTGGAAGAGAATTATGAGGTTCGGCAGGAAGGGGAAACTGAGTCCTCGTTTCATTGGGCCATATGAGGTTTTGGAAAGAGTGGGTCCTTTGGCATATCATTTGGCACTACCTCTAGAGTTAGAGAAGATATATAATGTCTTTCATGTGTTTATGTTGAGGAGGTATCGATCAGACCCATCTCATATACTACCAGTGGAAGAAATTGAAGTGAATCCAGACCTCACATATGAGGAAGAACCCATGGAGATTCTGGCTTATGAGGTGAAGCAGCTACGGAATAAGCAGATACCACTGGTAAAAGTGCTGTGGAACCATCATTTGGGCTAAGAAGCTACTTGGGAACGAGAGGAGTATATGAGGAGATAGCACCCACAACTGTTTAGAGACTGATACCAAGTAAAATTTTGAGACGAAATTTATTTAAGGGGAGGAGAATTGTAACACCCCTATTTGTATAGTCTAGTATATTTCACTATTTCGGTGACCGGTGTCGGTTCGGATAATTTAGGAGATTAGAACCACACTGAAGACAACTAAATAAGCCCTAAACACAAATAATTAGTTATTGTCAATTAGTAAAGTATAAATAAGAAAAACAGAACATAAGAGGTTAAATGAGCCGAGAGTCACAGCGATGGGTGACCTTCTCCGGAAGGATTGCGAAGTTGATTTAAACTCAAATTTCGAACCGTAAAATGTGACGCTGCGGTCCTTAGGACTATTGCGAACACAGTGGAAAAGAGAAAATCACGAAAAAGAATTGTTAAGCTGATCAAATAATTAGGTCAGGGATCCAGAAGAAATATTGAATTATTTGCAAATCGGGTCAAACTGGTGAGGGGCATATTGGTCAATTGACCCGTGGAGCTGACTCCTGACCTGACTGTCAAATAAAATTGGAGAAAAGAAAATTTTGAGATCAAGAATTAAATTAAAAGAACCAAAAAAAAAATAAATGAAAAAGAAAAATATGAAAGTTAAAACAATTAATGACATCATCATGATGATGCAACTATGACTTTATAGTTAATTTTAATTTAATTAACTAATTGACTAAGTCAAATTAAAGAATAAAAACAAAATTAAAAAGCCAAATTTTTATCTTCTTCTTCTTCCATTTGCCGTGGGCTCTCATCTCTCTCCCTTTTCTCACTAAATCCTCCATAGCTATTTAATTTCAAGCTTTTAAAGCTTGAATCAACCCCAAAAATCCCACAATTTTCCTAAATAAAACTTGTTCTTGGATCTTGGCAAGCCTATTGAGAAGGAAATTTGAAGGAAAATAAAGGAAAATTAAAGCTTTGGGAAACTTCACAAGAGGTTAGTGACAAATTCTTCAATTATTTATTTGAATTCTTGTTTAAGTAATTGATGTAAGTTAAAAATTGTTGTAAATGAAACAAAAACACTATGTTAGGGATATAGAGGAAATTTTGGCCAAGATGTGGGGACTAGGGTTTGATGAGTTCCATTGAATTAAATTTGGTAGGAAGCTTGAATGAGTTGAGAAATGGAGTTTGTATGTTTGGAATTAATTAAATGTAACAAAGTAGTGAGTTAGGGTTTGGACCTAGGGTTTTGGAAGACAGAAATTAGAGAATTGGTCAAATGGTGTGTTTGACCTAGTTTGAGTTGAAAAATGGTCATTTGTGACCAATTGTGGTATGTTGGAAGTGTTGGAATTGAATGGAAATTCGGATTGGATGTGGTCAGTTTTCTGGCAGTATGACCAAGGTCCCTTTCAGGGACCAAAACTGAAAATTTACTAACCCAATTGGTGTGAGTCCAATTGGGAATGAAACTAGACACAAAACGACACATTTTTCATTTAGGAATCATGCCCAGAAAGTGACTAAAACCTAGTGAACAAATTGACCAAACCCGGAAATAGGTATTCTGCCCTGTACAAAAATGACCAAATAAATAGTATTTGTTCATTTGGCCATAATTTGGGCTAGGCAGGTCTAAATGACCTGAAATTTTACCAATAGAAAGCTGAGATATAAACCTAAAACTTTCATGAAGAACACAAACCCAAATTATGCCCTTAACCAAGTCATTTAGCCACCCAAATTTGGTAATCTAAAACTACCACAACCAGTTTTGGTGCCCAGAAAATCTGGGTTAGGCCAATCCGGCAGCCATGATTCAAATGGCTATAACTTGAGCTACAAAACTCCAATTGGAGTGATTCAAAAAAAAGAAGAATAAAATGAAGACAATAAGGAAAAATTTCTATGAAGAAAACTTAGCCAAATTCTAACAGCAACATGACCAATGGAACAGTGCAACATAAGACACCAAAACTAAAAATTTGAAATTTTTCCTAAAAGACATAAATTTTGAGAAAACAACCAAAAGCAAAAACTTAGGTAACCAAAATGTGGTATGTGAGTACAATTAAAATTTCCATACCTATTAATCCTTAGAAAGTCAACAAATTGACTTGAATAGTGTAGTGAATAGTAACCCCAAAACACAAATTTTAAAGAACGCCAAGTTTAGCATATTAAAGCTAGGTAAAAGTAAATTTGAATTTATTTTTGGATTTATGATAAGTTATGATACTGAAACACTATGAAACTGTGTGTTTCAGCGAAAAAGAATATCGGGAAAGAACCTGAGGTGTCGAGTTAAGGCCAAGAGGCGACTCGTATAAGGTTTGAGCACAACATAGAATTTCTGTAAATTTTCTTCTGCACATCATTTTGAATGAATTGAAATATCAAATTGTGATATCATTATCTTAAAATATTTATTATGCTTTTAATTTAAATTTTTGAAAGTTTAATTGTATATATTTTAAATGGCATCAAATGTTTAGTAAATTGTTAAGATAGTTTTGAAACCACAGTGTCATAACCATATATTTGAATATCTCACTAGCTGAAGTGTTGAGGTGTGTGCCAGTAGAAGAAGAAAAAGAATGCGTTCTCATATATTTGAGCTAGCTAGCCTTGTGTTGTGACTTCTCCTTAGCCTCTGGCTACTGAGATGATATTTGTTTCGAACGGCATGATATAACTGCGTGTTTTTATGAAATTTGTTTTGAGACTTTTGAAATGAAATTGCTTGGATTAAAATCTTATAAATCATGTTTGAATTTATATTTCATGCTCAGTTTAATTTTTGAATAAGTATGATTTAAATTTTGCATAAAGGTTATTTTAGTATGTTGTGCACAACCGAGTCCTAGTACTCAGCGATGGCTGTTATTGCTATCGCAGATATAGAGACTAGAGGAGCAGCAGAGTGAGCTGCTAAGGATTGAGGAGCTACCTACTCTGAAGTTTATCGGGTATATTTTATACCCTGATTGTAAAAATTATTTTGATGTATGTAATGTATGTAAATGTAGGAAATGGTCATGAGCAGTTGTATAAAGCTTGTAATAAATTTTGGTTTGGATTTTTCCTAATGTAAATATTTAGAATGATGTATCTAAATTGTTTTATCTTTATTGAAATATGAAGGGAAATATTTTATTTTAATTTGAATGAAATTGAATTATATTATTTGATGATGTTGAATTTTGGAAATTGAGAAATGACGTTGAAATTGGTTGGGATGGATGTTGAATTGATGAAGTTGTTGAGATAAATATTTGAAAGTACTTTTTACAGGTATTTGAAGAACTGTTTTCTCAAAATACAGATGTCACTCTGCCGAAATTTTTATAAAATTTGCGGAAAAATAAAATGGAACAAAAATTTTAACTAGTTTTCAAACTCTAATTAAATGTTTTAATACCTAGTAGAAAATGCTCACCACTTATGAGAGTAAGAAAATTGTTTTAAAATCCCTTGTAGGGTACTTAATGAGTTATCGGTAGGTGAAGTTCGGTAGTTCATTAGGTATTCTACAAGATCATGTTATGCCTTACAGAGGGGTAAGGTGTGACAAGCTTTGCGACACTCCTTACCCGTCTACAGTGTAGCCGAGCAAGATATGCCACGCAGTGTATCGGAACACCCTATTTTAATTCAATCATTTTTTTCCTTCCTGTTTATTTTTTTAAAAGTTATGAAGTACAATTTGTGAAATATAATTCATTTAAGTCATTTATTGAAATTATAATTTATTTGAGGTTCCGAAAATTTTATAGAAAATCCGGCAGAGTACTGGCTAAAAATGGAGAGAACAGTTCTTCGGAACCTGTAAAAAACACTTCCAATATTTTCAATCAATCCCAAACTCCATTTAATCAATAAAATCCCAATTGTTTTTTTCAACAACATTTCCATTCCTTAATCATTCATCTCATATGATAATCATGTAAAAGTCATAAATAAATATTCACTTTTTCATTCATAAACACAATTTTCACTATTTACATTAATACCAAAATACATTACATAAGTTTCAATTACATATGAGAAAATAAAAGTTAATTACAAAATACCCAAAATGAAACCTAGTGTCCTACTAATGCACTGACGTCGGTGAGGTGACACGAACACTATGCAGAGCTACAGAAGGTCTCACCCAGTTTGTGGTCTATTGGGCTCTCGGTCGGTCTCTCCAGAACCTACGCGTGGCAAAAGCAACGCGCTAAGCAATAATGCTTAGTGGTGCCAATAATAAAATAAAAAGAAATAACAGAAAATAAATATGCAGTGAATGTATTGATGTCTCATTGCAAATAAATTTTTTTTGAGTATTTGTAGTCTTACTTATTTTGTACTTGTTATATTCATTATTTCATTAAATTTATCCACTTTCATTTTTGGTTATCCAAGTAACCTATACTGGACTACTGGACTGGAAAAACAGGTAAACTGACAATGGGTATTAAGTACCTCGGGCCGTCACACCATCGGTCACATATGTGTCTCCCGGTGTGCAACAGAACAGCTAATAAGCTGTAATAACATTAGGCACAAGGCCAAGTATCAACATAATGTCAGAATAGCTAAAAGCCATGAAATCACAGAATGGCATAATGCTATGTGCAGTACTGCTAACTGAACCCTATTGGCATGCCAAGCTATCCAAACCAATCTTGTTAGGTTTACTAGGGCATTTCACACTTTTAAGTTTCACAATTTTTGGAATTTAAGTTTTAGTGTTACTATTCCATTCATTGGTCAACAAAAATGTTGACTTTTGCATAGGCAATAGGTACATTGGTTTTAATATCATTAACATACCACATTTTGCATTCAAAATTTGTTGGTATTGGTTGCCAATACCATTTCTAAGCTTAATGTTAGTTGGGCAGAATTTTCACTTTTTATGCCTTGCATTTACTGTTCCATTGGTCAATTTTGCAGTGGGAATTTAGCAAACTGATCTTGTTCCTTATTTTGTCTAGTTGCATTTCCATTTTTGAATCACTCCATTTGGAGTTTCGTAGCTCAAGTTATGGTCCAAAAACCACAACTGGCCGGATTGAAATTTTTCTGGACTGACCATATCTACATAGGCAAAGGAATGTGATTGCAACTCACTTGTTGGATAGGTTCTGGTCATAATTTGGGTTAGGTTTCTTCATGAAAGTTGTTGATCTATATCTCAGCTTGTTTCTGGTAAAAGTTCAGGTCAATTGGACCATTCTACACTGAGTTATGGCCAAATGACCAAACACTGTTCATTTGGTCATTCTGCAAAAACAGACTGCAGGTCACCCGGATTAGGGTAAGCTTTTGGTCCACTTGGTTTGGTTTTATGGGCATGGTTTCTTCTAAAAGTTGTGCCATTATGTGTCTAGTTTCATGTCCAATTGGCCTTGCACCAATTAAACCTGTAAAATTCAAGCTATGGCTACCCAAACCTGCTGGACTCATGTCCAATTCTGTAGGTCACCATGGGCAGCCACACCAACTGCAATTCCCACTAATCAAATCACCTCATTTCTTGTTTACACATAACCAAATGGTCACTAATTGACCATTAAAACTCACTTTCATCATTCAGGGAAAGCATCTGGGAAGTCTTTTACTGTGGGTATGTCATACAGATCTGGCTTAGCCTGCCTAGGATCCACCACATGTGCTAGGTAGGCTTCACAGCCTTTTCTCATTAGTTTTCTTGCAACTGTCACTGAGATGATATTGGACAAGAAATCTGTCCTTTCCCCCACAACTGTGATCTCATTACCCCCAGGAGTTTTCAAAGAAATTCTCTTCAATTTACAATCAACCATTGCCTGATGACGTGACAACCAGTCCATTCCCAAAATCACGTCAAACTCATGGAAAGGTAACTCAATCAGGTCTGCTAAGAATTCATACCCCTGAATCCTTAACGGGCAACCTTTGTACACTTTGTTCACCATTACACTGTGGCCCAATGGATTAGTGACCAGGATGTCTTGGTCACTGTAACACCCTAGGCAAATCCCACATCGACAAAACATGGGAGAGATGCTGGGTTTATAAGTTGGTGGTTCGTAACCCCTAGTGACGCATTTTAAAACCGTGAGGGCTTTGATCTAGAGCGGACAATATCACTAGTGGGCCGGGCCGTTACAGTCACTCTCCCCTACTAGTATCCCCCTTTCTACGGGTAGGTTGATGCAGATGTATGAATGAGTGGATCCTGGATCCACCAATGCATGCACAGATGTATTGTAGAGGGAGAATGTTGAAGGAACGGAAGCGTGAAAAACACAAGTTTATACCATT
Source organism: Hevea brasiliensis (assembly GCF_030052815.1). NCBI lineage: Eukaryota > Viridiplantae > Streptophyta > Magnoliopsida > Malpighiales > Euphorbiaceae > Hevea > Hevea brasiliensis. The sequence continues at coordinate 70,399,172 of NC_079503.1, read as the reverse complement.
GAATTCAAAAATTTTCACCTAGGGTCACATGCATCATGCAAGATTTATTTTTATCTATTTGATTTCAATGATAAAAAACATATTAAAACTCTTTTAATAATCAAATAGATAAAAATAAATCTTGCATGATGCATGTGACCCTAGGTGAAGATTTTTGAATTCAATGGTATAAACTTGTGTTTTTCACGCTTTCGTTCCTTCAATTGGTATCAGAGCCACTATATTTGCCATTTAGATTGTTTATTATATGATTTATTTGTGTGATTTGATCATGAGATGATTGATCCATTGCTGGTTGGATCAAGAGGTGTGGCGGCATGCTTGATGAACTCCAACATGGTGCGCATGGCTTTGGAAGATCATGGTGCGCATGGTTGTTATTAAATTCTGCAATTGTTGCATGATGAAAGGTTCATCATATGACTAATTAAAATGTTTAATTAGGATTTTTAATCACACAATTAAATTATGATTAAAATCAAAAATTTTAAAAATTGTTTGAATGTGATTCAAATCTGAATTTTTAAAGTTGTTTCAATCATATTTAAATCTGATTTTTTAAAATTGATTGAATAAAATTCAGTTCTGATTTTTTAAAAAATGTTTGAATGTGATTCAAATCTGAATTTTTGAAGTTGTTTGAATGTGATTCACAATTCAGATTTGAATCTCATTCAAACAAATTTAAAAATTCAAATTTGAATTTTTAAATTTGTTTGAATGAGATTCAAATCTGAATTTTTAAATTTATTTGAATCATATTCAAATCTGGATTTTTAAGTTGAATATGAGATATTCAATTTAATTTAAGTATGTATGTTTTATTTAATTGTTAAATAGTGATATGCATGATGGATGATCATGGACTATAAAAGACCAATGTGATTGGATTTATTTCTTTTATGTTTCTTTGGGATTGTAAATTAATTAATTAATTTTAATTTATTTTGGGCATGTATTATTAAGTTTGTAATAATTTTTGGGTTGTAATTTCATTTATTTAAGTTCTTGTAAATTCGCCTTGGTATGCCAAGGATTACTATGTAATATTGGATTGCAAGAAGTTCAAGGAGGTCAAGAGCATTAGTGGGACCAGTGGGAGGATTTCAAGATCAAGTGTTGATTATGTACTCCTTCAGCAACTCTTGTAAAATGAATGAATGAAATGCACCTAGGAATGCCCTGATTCAATTCTTGGTGGCTCAGAATTGAATCCCTTAGAAAGTCCATGATCATACCATATTTACTGCTTATCCATGAATGCATGAGATGTATGGAAATGTATGCAATTATATGATATATGCATGCTAAATGGATAATGTGCAAAGTGAGACCTTAATAGTAATTAGAATGACCATAAAATCTTCCAAACAAATGATTAAGTTGGATATGCTATAATTAAAGTAATTATAACATAGGCCCTCCATTAGGGCAATTATTTTAAGAAATTTTAAATAGTTGCATGAGATGCAATTAATTTAAGAGATTTTCTTAAGAATAATTGTGAAGCATGAGATGTTGTAAATATGTAAATGGTTTGGTGGCCAATATTGGATGTACCTGAGGACATTAAAATTATTTACATAATTACTGGCTCAATGGGATCAACTTAACTAATGCAAGATAAGTCAATAATGGATGTACCTGAGATTTTGAGCATTAGGGGCTAGGTAAAGGATTGAACCTCACATGAGATGTGATGGGCAAGGAGTTGCTCACTTATAGTTTATTGTAATTCCAATAATGGATGTACCTGAGGATGATCAATAGAATTATAAGAATTCAATCACCCACTAGAAATCTATCCAACTAGGATTTCCGTTTCCTACTTTGGAAGTGTAGGATTCGCTAAGTTAGTGGGTGGACCTATTTGATTAAAAGACCATAATCATTTTGGTTAATTACATGATACATTTACTAATTAATCTGGTTATTTTCTGCAGTTAATTTTCTGATAAAAATGAGCACAAAACAACCACCACCATCCAATATCCTTGCAAGCATACTTGATCACAATAGGTTGACAGACCAAATCATGCGATTGGCTAAGAAATTTGAAGCTTGTCTCAACCTTGAACATATAGGATATGTTCTAGATTCAAATGTTCCTAGTCCCTTACTTCCAGAGGCCACACAAGAGGAACATGATACTTTGGACAAGTGGAAGGAGCATGATATGAGAGCTAAGTGTTACATGCTTGCTTCCATGAGTAATGAGTTACAGAAGCAACATGAGAACATGCAGAGTGCGAGTGAGATCCTCCTTCACCTACAAGAGTTGTATGGTAAGCACAAAGCAGAATGCTAGGTATGAGATATCTAGACAATAGTCCGTATGAGGATGTCTGAGGGACAGAATGTTGGGGATCATGTCCACAAGATGATTCGGCTGATTGAGCAGTTGGAACATCTTGACTTCAACATGGATTTCCAACTACAGACGGATTTGATCCTTCAGTCCCTTCCTGAGTCTTTTGGGAATTTTGTGACAAATTTCCATATGACTAAACAGGAATGCACCTTAGCTGGTTTACTCAACATGCTGGTTATTGCCCAAAAGAATATGCCAGGCAATAAAGGGAAAGAGGTAGCTTTGGTTGCATCTTCTTCACTGGAAAGTCCAACAAGAAGAAGGGCAATAAGAAAAAGAAACCTTAGATTCCTAGTCCTTCCAAGAAAATAGCTAAACAGAAAAGGAAGACTAAAGCTGATGGAGGCAAAGGAAAGTGTTTCCACTGCCAAAAGGATGGGCACTGGAAAAGGAACTGCCCAGAGTATCTTGCTTCTTTGAAGGACAAGAAGGATACACCTTTGGAAGGTATGTCCATATCTTGTTATTTAGATTCTGATGATACTCATAGTTCATCTACAGCTTGGGTTTTAGATACTGGTGCCAGTTCTCACATTTCTAATGATATGCAGGAACTTGCAAACAGTAGTAGCTTGCGTTCTCAAGATATTAGAGTCCGGATTGGCAATGGCTCAACTGTTGAAGCTTTAGCCATAGGATCTAAATCTTTTTACATATTTGGACATGTTTTGTGTTTGGATAATATTTTATATGTACCTGATGCTTTTAAGAACATCATTTCTATATCTAGTTTGACTAGAAATGGCTATGAATTTCAGTTCACTGATGATGTTTGCAATATTTATTTTGGAAATAAATATGTTGGTTCGGGTTATATGAATGATGGTCTTTATTATTTGGATAATAATGACAAACACAAATTGAATGCAAGTGATCTAAAAGAATGCAATGCCATGGTGAAAACCAACTCAAGTTCAAAATATATTTGAAACTGAAGGTTATGTCATATTGCAGAAGATAGGATTGCAAAATTAGAGAAAATGGGGATTCTATCCTCATTGGGCTCTGAGCCTACTCCAACTTGTGAATCTTGCCTTCAGGGTAAAATGACTAGATCACCCTTTGTTGGACAAGGGCTAAGAGCTGAAAATATTTTGGAGCTAATACATAGTGATGTATGTAGTCCATTTAAAGAAATGGCTAGAGGGGGTTTTCATTATTTTATTACCTTTACTGATGATAAATCAACGTTTGGGTATTTGTATTTGATGAAATACAAACATGAATCTTTTGAAAAGTTCAAAGAATTTAAATCTGATTCAGAAAATCAAACAGGAAAGAATATTAAAGCTCTTCGATCAGATCATGGAGGTGAATATTTGAGTACTGAATTTGATGAATACTTGAGAGAGCATGGCATTGTTTCTCAGTTGACTCCTCCAGGAACGCCACAGCTGAATGGTGTATCTGAAAGGAGAAATCGTACCCTATTGGATATGGTACGTAGTATGATGAGCTATACTGATATGCCAATCTTCTTTTGGGGATTTGCATTAGAATCAGCTTTGTATATTCTGAATAGGATTCCATCAAAATCAGTTTCTTCCACACCTTATGAGATATGGCATGGAAGAAAACCAAGTCTTAAGCATGTTAAGATTTGGGGTTGTCCAGCTTATATCAAAAAGCTGAACACTGATAAATTGGAGATCAGATTAGAAAAAGGTCGATTTGTTGGATATCCAAAAGATAGTTTTGGATATTATTTTTATTTGCCTACTTCACAAAAGGTTGTGATAAGTAGAGATGCCACATTTCTTGAATAACAGTTTGTTCAAGAAGGAGGCAAAGGAAGGCAAATAGAGTTAGAATTGGAGAATTCTGACCAATCAACAGATCAGATGGATATAGATCCATCTAGTCAACCAATACCCGTTGATGAAACATCTACAGCTGTTCCTCGTAGAACAACTAGGGTATCTCACCCACTAGTGAGATATGGTTTTCTTCATGAAGAAGAACAAGAGTTGTCTACTCATAAAGAAGTAGATCATGGAGATGATCCACTTACCTATGAAGAAGCTATATCAGATATAGACTCTTCAAAATGGATTGATGCTATGAAATTCGAGATTGATTCCATGTATAAGAATCAAGTTTGGGATCTTATTGACCCACCTGAAGGTATTATACCTATAGGGAACAAATGGGTTTTCAAGAAGAAAATTGGTTCTGATGGAAAGGTAGAGACCCATAAGGCAAGGCCAGTAGCGAAAGGGTTTCGCCAAAGGCAAGGAATCGACTATGAGGAGACTTTCTCGCCTGTTGCCATGCTTAAATCAATTAGGATTTTATTAGCAATAGCTGCATACTATGATTATGAGATTTGGCAGATGGATGTCAAAACAGCTTTTCTCAATGGATACATTGAAGAAAACATTTTCAAGGAACAACCTAGGGGATTTGAATCCCAAGATGGTTCCAAGGTATGCAAGCTAAAGCGATCCATTTATGGGTTGAAACAAGCTTCGAGGAGTTGGAACATCCGTTTTGATGAAGCCATTAAATCCTTTGGTTTTATCAAAAATGAGGATGAGCCATGTGTATATAAGAAGGTTAGTGACAGTGCTATCACTTTCCTTGTCTTACATGTGGATGACATACTGTTGATGGGTAATGACACAGGTATGTTGACGACTATAAAGGTATAGTTGTCAAATACATTCTCCATGAAAGACTTAGGGGAGGCAACCTATATTCTTGGAATTCGCATCTATAGAGATAGAGCGAAAAGAATAATTGGTTTATCCCAAAGTCTATACTTGGAAAAGGTGTTAAAGAGGTTTAACATGCTTGATTCCAAGAGAGGATTGTTACCAGTGAGACATGGTATCCATCTTTCTAAAGAGATGTCTCCAAAGACACCAAGAAAGAGATAAGATGGCCAGATTCCATATGCTTGCTATTGGAAGTTTAATGTATGCAATGTTGTGTACTAGGTGGATATCGCGTATGTCGTTAGTTTGACTAGTAGGTATCAATCCACCAGGTTTGGAACATCGATAGTCACAAGAATATTCTTAAGTACTTGAGAAGAACTAAGGATTTATTCTTGATTTATGGAGGTGGAGACTTGCAATTGGATGGTTATACCGATTCGATTTCCAATCGATATCGATGATAGAAAGTCTACCTCTGGATATGTGTTCATTTGTAATGGAGGTGCGATCGGTTGGAAGAGTTCCAAGCGAGCACGCATTGCAGATTCCACTACGTAGGTCGAGTATATTCTTTCGCATCGATGTCGCAAAGGAAGTCGCTTGGATAAAGAAGTTCGTGATGTAACTTACAGAGTTCCTTCCATTAAGTCGAGAGTTCCACTACACTGTGACAATAATGGAGCAGTCATACAGGCTAAGGAACCAAGGTCTCACCAGAAATCCAAACACATAGAAAGGCGCTACCACATTATCAGAGAAATAGTTGGGCGAGGCGATGTAGCCATGCAGAAAATAGCATCAGCTGAAAATCCAGCTGATCCATTCACTAAGCCTATGTCACAGACTCAGTTAGACCGACATCTTGAGAAGATAGGTCTAAGATATTGTAATGAATGGCTCTAGTGCTAGTGGGAGATTGTTAGTAGTATGCCCTAGAGCATATCATTTAGTATGTATCTTGTACATATTTTTATTAATAAAAGGTATTTCCACTTTTCCGTTTACATAATATATTTATGTGTAATAGAAAAGGTCCATTGATATTTTGTTAGAAATATTATTCTTAAGTTGTTAAGAATATGAGTGACAATATTTCTAGCACGAAGTATCATAAATAGGTTCATAATCGAGGATACTTCATAATAAGGACATGACTTATCCATAAAGATTGTATTCATGTTTGTTCCCAAGTTATTTATATGAGATATAAATAAGATGGAATGGTGAGTCTCATGCCATATAACAAACATGATAGGCACTTATAAATGATAAGTAGGCCGAACCAGTGACACTTATGACAAGCACATGGAGTTTACTCTTGTCAATATTTTGTCATAAATCATATCAGTGCATATAATCTTTAGACCTAAGATAGCACAGTTATCTTGTATATAGGTAGTTTGAGTTTGATACTGCTTTCATACTTGTACTGTGTATGGGTATATGGGCATGTGTTGGCTCCTACTAGTTATATATGGAGGTAGGTGTTGATCAAGATGGAATCTGTTCCTCTAAGTAAATAGAGATAAAATCCTATGTTCATTTAATTGTTCTTGATGTTTCAAGTTCCTGGCCAGGACAGATATATTTATTCAGAAAAGAGTTTCTGATGAGAAAATCTTTTTAATCAAGAACTGGAATTAAAAGAGAACATAATATTCATAGCAAATGGAGTTTGACATAAACCATGACTCCAACTTGAGTTGGGATTTTGTAACAGAGAGATTCTAGTGCATGGTAACATATGATTATAGGTTCATTTAAGGTAAACCTTATTACTAATTGGGTGGCCATGGCATGCTATGCTAGGTGTTAACCATGGTCTATGAGGTTCATAAAATGATTTAGAGAAATCATTTGTTGTAAGAAAGAGTTCTGATGATATTAAGAGTTGATATCATGTCTCATTGCCAATTAGTGATGAGCCTAGTAAGTCACACACATACACAAGTTATCACCTAATTAAATATAATTTAATTAATTAATTAAAGAGTTTAATTGATTAATTAAATAGGTTTGGTTTGCAATTAGTTTGCAAAGTCCCTAGCATGACTTGAAACCAAATCTAGATTATTGGATGTATAATATAAGTTAAATTTATATTTAAAGTGTTTAAATATGAATTTAATTAATGAGAAATTAATTAATAGAGATTAATTAATTAATTTATATTTGATATAAATTAATTAGAAGAAGAAAAAATAATTATTTTGGGTTGAGAACTCAAAATTAAGACACAGGGGCATTTTGGTCATTTTGCAGTGTGACACGTGGCACCATGAGATGGTGACATGTGGCATAACACATAAGCTTGCCAAATGTTTTTTAATCATGTAAGATGATTAAAATCAAGATTACATATAGGTTTGACACTTGGCACAATGTGATTGGGTCACTTAAACCTAGAGCTAATCAAAGGGTGACATGTGGCAAGGGTTTAATGTGTTAACCTAGCTATTTAAGTGTTGTTATGAGAAAATAAAATACAACCAGCAGCCACACTCCTTGGTCACGCCATTTTGCAGCCCTCCCTCTATTCTTCTTCATCTCTCATCAATTCAAAGAGATTAGCCATCAAACTCTTGAATTAAGAACACTAGAAATTGTTTCTAGTGTCCTGTTTACATCTCTAATCTCTTAAAAGGCAGAACTTGAATTTCTAATTAATAGAAAAGGCTTTAGAAGCTGTTCAAGGGCTGCCATAGGTGTTCTTGGTGTGGACAAGCTAGAGGGACAACATCTGGTGTCCTGAAGACGAATCTCAAAGGCGCAGACACGCTGCAGTGCATCAAGAGGTTAGTGTAATCGTTCTTGATTTAATCTAGGGTTCTAAAATTAATCTGATTAATTTTAAAACCTTAAATGGAAAATACAGATCCAAAAACATATTAAAAGAGTTTTAATATGTTGTTTATCATTGAAATCAAATAGATAAAAATAAATCTTGCATGATGCATGTGACCCTAGGTGAAAATTTTTGAATTCAATGGTATAAACTTGTGTTTTTCACGCTTCCGTTCCTTCAAATGTACCCCTGATAACGTCTGAGGCATCTTGCTCCTCCTGAGCTCTCATGGCATAGGCTCTGGAAGGTGGTCTGCCCTCAAGCCTTTCTGCTGGCTCAGATGCAGTCCTCTGTGATGGTCCCACTGCCTCAGATTTGCCAAATTTCCTACCTCTTTGTGGTGTAGGAGCAGGTCTGTCTGCTTGTGTTGGAGCAGTTGTAGTAGTTCTGCGTCGACCCACACCTTAAGCAGGAACCAGTCACTCTCCAACACTCCCCCTTATGCCACTTCAGACAATGTGGACATGTAGAAGATGCTGGGGATGGTCTCCTAACCCCGTCCCTGGAGAGCTACCTACTAATGGTGTGGACTGACCTCTCTTAGGGGTGAACTATGGCCTGAGCCCCTGAGACTGACCCTAACCTTGTGGTTGACCTAAACTCTGTGCAGGTGGACCTTTGAACTTCTTCCCAGGTGCAGGAGATGAAATAGACTGACCCGGGCCCCTCTTTTGCTGTCTCTCTCTTCTGGTCTGCTCACTTATTCTAACCTTTTTAACTTTTATTGCAGCTTCCACTAACTTGGTGAGGTCTGTGATTCCCAAGGCAGTAATCATGATCTTTATGTTGTCATTTAATCCCTCTTCAAATCTCTTACACCTTTCGGCCTCATTAGGGACTATCTCCCTTCCGTAGCGGCTCAATCTGACAAATTCCTTTTCATACTCGACCACTGTCAGCTGTCTTTGCCTCAGGTTAATGAACTCTCTTCTTCTCTCTTCCAGGTATACACTACCCACATATTTCTTCTTGAATTCTGAGAGGAAGAAGTCCCAAGTTATTACTTCTGGTTGTACTTCACTAGACACCGTATCCCACCATTCATATGCATCATCTTGCAACAGAGATATGGCATCTTCTAGGTTTTGCTCTGGAGTGCAGTGGAGTTGTTTTAAAACCCTTCCTGTTCTGTTCAACCAATTTTCAGCTGCAACAGAATCATCTTCTCTCTTGCCAAAGAAATCCACTGCTCCAAATTTTCTTAGTCTTTCCAGGTGTGATTTTTGCTGTGGAGGTGGTGGTGGTGGTGGCATTACCCCAGCCATTTGTCTGAAGAATTCGGCCATTTGCTGAAACATGGCCTGTGGAGGCCGAGGTGCTCACTGGAGCTGGTGGAGCAGTTCTCCCTACCCCGCCTCGCCATCGCAGTGAAGCATGACTCTCCATTTCCTCCTCAATTGCCCTCTGAGATGTGGGGTCCATATCCTAATCAAAATAACAAAGATAAACAGATCTGCATTAGTGTCACCTCGACTCTTACAAATGCAATGCATGGTATGGACTCGATCTAGGCCCAGAAACGCCTAAACCGTGCTCTGATACCACTAAATGTGACACTCCTTACCTGTCTACAGTGTAGCCGAGAAAGATATGCCACGCAGTGTATCGGAACACCCTATTTTAATTCAATCATTTTTTTTCCTTCCTGTTTATTTTTTAAAAAGTTATGAAGTACAATTTGTGAAATATAATTCATTTAAGTCATTTATTGAAATTATAATTTATTTGAGGTTCCGAAAATTTTATAGAAAATCCGGTAGAGTACTGGCTAAAAATGGAGAGAACAGTTCTTCGGAACCTGTGAAAAACACTTCCAATATTTTCAATCAATCCCAAACTCCATTTCATCAACAAAATCTCAATTTTTTTTTTCAACAACATTTCCATTCCTCAATCATTCTCTCATATGATAATCATGTAAAAGTCATAAATAAATATTCACTTTTTCATTTATAAACACAATTTTCACTATTTACATTAATACCAAAATACATTACATAAGTTTCAATTACATATGAGAAAATAAAAGTTAATTACAAAATACCCAAAATGAAACCTAGTGTCCTACCAATGCACTGACGTCGGTTGCCAATACCATTTCTAAGCTTAATGTTAGTTGGGCAGAATTTTCACTTTTTATGCCTTGTTTTATTGTTCCATTGGTCAATTTTAAAGTGGGAATTTGGCAAGCTGATCAACATAAAAGTTGTTCCTTATTTTGTCTAGTTGCATTTCCTTTTTTGAATCACTCCATTTGGAGTTTTGTAGCTCAAGTTATGGTCCAAAAACCACAACTGGCCGGATTAAAATTTTTCTGGACTGACCATATTTACAGTGCAGTGAACAGTGATTGCAACTCACTTGTTGGATAGGTTCTGGTAATAATTTGGGTTAGGTTTCTTCATTAAAGTTGTTGGTCTATATCTCAGCTTGTTTTTGGTAAAATTTCAGATCAATTGGACTATTCTACACTGAGTTATGGCCAAATGACCAAATACTATTCATTTGGTTATTCTGCAGAAACAGACTGCAGGTCACCCGGATTAGGATAAGCTTTTGGTCCACTTGGTTTGGTTTTATGGGCATGGTTTCTTCACCAAAGTTGTGCCATTATGTGTCTAGTTTCATGTCCAATTTACCTTGCACCAATTGAACCTGTAAAATTCAAGCTATGGCTGCCCAAACCTACTGGACTCATGTCCAATTCTGCAGGTCACCATGGGCAGCCACACCAACTGCAATTCCCACTAATCAAATCACCTCATTTCTTGTTTACACATAACCAGATGGTCACTAATTGACCATTAAAACTCACTTTCATCATTACATGATCAAAGTCTCCATTTCATGCTCAAATCCTAACTCCAATTTCCAATTAATGGCATACACACACCAAACTCATACGAAATCACTTTATCCATCATCTATACTCATCAATAACATAATTAAGCCACTTAATTTCATCAAAAACCAACAATCCTTAAACTTTCTCATGGCTGCCAAATTTAGAGATTTCATTTACTAAAGTTTTTCTTTTAATTTCACACAATTTCTACTTGATTTAGCATGCTTACAAGATTAAAGAAAGAAAAGAAATTGTTTAGTGCACTAACCTTTTTGAGCTTCACTTAACCTTGATTAAACCTCCCTAATCTCTTCTTCTTTGGCTGTCAATAGCTTTTTCTAGGTGAAAGATTAAATTTTTGTGAAGAGACTTGGCAATTTTGGTGAACAAATGGAGAGGAAATTCAAGCTTTTAAGCTTGAAAATGGTGGAACCTCTTCTCTCTCTCTCTCTCTCTCTCTCAACATTTTTGGCTGCCCAAAGGTTGAAGATGCAGATTGGTTTTTCAATTTTTTGGTCTCTTTTATCTCTTTTAATGAGTTTAACAAATTGTGATTGTTGGAGGAAATTTAAATGACATCATATGATGTCATAATTAGCATTTTCTTTCATTTTCTTTTCTTCTCTTCTCTACTCATTTCCAATTTAATTTTTAGCAATATTTATTCATATTTTAGATCATAATAATTATTTGCTTAACTGGACAAGTCAGCCAAAAATCATCTCCGAAGACGAAATGACCAAAATGCCCTCCGTTTGGCTTAACGGGCCAAAATTGTCTGTACCGATTGAAAAATTTTTCTAAATATTTTCTTGGCATTCTAATGCCATAAGAACCTCAATGACCCTTCTCTAGAGTCCCAAAAATTATTTTATAATTTTTCTCCTGGGTCTAAGGCTCCTAGTTGCGAGAACCGCAACTTCTCACTAGGTTACCTATCGTTAGGGCACCGGCTCATTTAACTTGGTTGTATTTTATTTCTAAAATTTTTTCTAAATTTTTCTTATTAATATTTGAGTTAATTATGGTTCCTCATTTTAGTTTAAATATTTTTCCAGACGTTCTAGCTGTCCGGACTGACACTGGTCACCGGAGCAGTAGAATGTACAGAGTTGCTACAGGGAGGGTGTTACAAGCTTGATCCAATAGGCCGTAAACATTAGCCATGAAATCTGGAAAATGGCAATAAAATGTAATAAGCTTTAAAATGAAATTGGTAACATATACCAACACTTAGAGACTATAAAATGTGACAAATTGAGAACATTAAAATTAATTCACCTAGTGTGTATTAATGGTCAACATTGTAGGTTAACTAATGAAATGAATTGAAGGGAATAGTACCAAGAAAATCTAGAAATTGGATCTTATTGTTAGAAACAAGTTAACTGAGTATTGAAACACTTTAAATTGTGTGTTTCAGTTGAAAAGGATATTGAGAAGCATAAGGAACATTGAGTCAAGGTCTAGAAGCGACTCAAATCAGGTCTGTGCACAATTCTTTTTATATTCACTGCTTTTACTAGAAAATTTATTTGGAGAAATGAGTTGTGAGTTTATGACTTGGGAAAATTTATTTGAGAAAAGTTTATTGCCTATTTTAGAAATGGAAATTTGAAAATGAGGTTTGTTTGATTGTTGCCTGAATTACAATTGAACATTATAGTTTTAAATTTTGTTTGTACATAATAACTTTAAATTATTGTTTTCCCATTGAAAACTTGATTAGTATGCATTGTGTTAATTATGGGTTTCGATAACTACTGTGTTGCCACTTTGTGAATGGAAAATTGACTTTGGAAATTGATTATGTTTTGCATGAAATATTTGAATAATATGATTTGAAATTGTTTGATTCACACTTGGCATGTCCCTTACTCTGTTCCTCCTCCACTTGTGGGGTTGAGTTTGATATTTGATTATTTTCCTCCCTCTCTGGCTTGCCAGTCTGAGGTGAGTTTGGATGAATACTCATTAGCTAGCTAGCTACCTCCCTCATTGATTTCGGTTAGTGGGGTGAGTTTCCCTTGTCGTGGTGTACAACACGGCATGTTCGAAAAATTTGTGTCATGACCTAAGTTGTGTTATTGATTGGCAACACTATGTTATTAAATTGTTTGATCAAATTTGTGTTATATGAGCTTTGAAAATTGTGACATGAAATTGTCAATCATTTGAATTCTGAATTGTTAATAAATGTTTTATATACCGCATTTTAAATTTTTATTGTGCACCACTGAGTAAATTTTACTCAGCGATAGCTTTTTCATTGCTGTCGCAGGTACACGAACAGATAAAGCAGCAGAGTAGGCTGCTTGTAACTTCGCTTTGGGATTTTGCAGGGTATATTGAGTATACCACTTTCTTATAAATATTATTGTAATGTATGTGAACTGTATGTATATATTATACTTGGTCTTGAACAGTTGTAAAATAAAGTTGTAAATTATTTTGGCCTCTAAAAATGTTGTACTATAATTTTCTTATCTCAGCTTTGAAATACTTAGTCATTTTGCATTCTGTTTTTGAAACTACTGAAAGTGATGTTGAATTGAGTTTGATTTATGTTTGAGAAAATTGATTTGTGTTGAGCCATATTAGAGTTTGGGACTGAAACAAATATATTGGAAGTGTTATATACAAGTTTTTGAAGAACAGTTTTGCTCAAAATATAGGCAGTACTCTGTCGAAATTTTTATAAAATTTATGGCTATATCAGACCTAATGTGTGATTTAACTTCGATTAAAAAGTTTTAACACCTGTCAAAAGTGCTCACCACTTTAAAAAGAAGTGAGAAATTGTTTAAAATCCCTTGTAGTGTATTTAATGGGTTACCGGTAGGCGAAGTAAGGTAATTCATTAGGTGTACTACGGGATCATGTTACATCTTACGGAGGCATAGGGTGTGGCACAACACATCAAGTTCCCCAAAGTACTTCAAAACACATTCAAAACCGGCCCACCCCTTTGCTACATTGAAATTAAGGGCCAACATATGCCTTTCCATAATATAAAATCATTTCACAATTCACAATCTTCAAAACAATGCAATTAATTTTTAAATGCATAAAAGAAATCATATTTAAATCATATAAAGTCCATTCAACGCATTTATAATGTTAAAACAAAAGAAAAGTCTAGTTGTGCACAAACCTTTTTATACTTCTCTTGACTTAGCTAAACTTTTCCCTTCCTTGGAAGGCTCCTTTTCTACTCACTTGGCACTTCTCCTTCTTATTAAACTCTTCAAATTTCTAACTTTCATTACTTCCAATCTTCAAAGCAAGATCAAATATCAAGTTTTTATTCTAGTGGCTATGGAATTTATGGAGGGAATTTAAGGTCTTATGAGCTTGAATGAAGAACAATGGAGGAAGAGAGTGATGAAAGTGGGACGACTTGGAGGAAGAATGGAGAAGAAGATGATAAGATCCTATTTAATGAATTTATCTTCTTATTCCAATATCATATATATATATATATATTAATTTAGTTATTAATTATAATTATTATAATTTTAACAAATCATTAATTCCTTATGTGTCCTTTGTTATTTTTCCTACACTCCTTCATTAATTTAATTCTCTTTAAATATTTTAATCTCACACATTTTAATGGACATTTAGGTCAAAAGTCAAATCTTAGAGTGAATTGAGCAAAATGCCCTTCATCGGGTTATAGTCTACCTTTTTCCATAATACCCGATGAGTCCTTAGGTTGTGATTCACTTATTGGTGCTTATTCCTTTTTCATTTCTTTATTTTTTAAATTCCCAATAATGTCTATTAATCCTTGATTTAGGACTCTACAGAGTTCTATATAAATTTAGGATAGCAACTGATCTTATAGTCACTTCCTGTGTAGGTCACCCATCGCCGGGACCTAAGCTCATTTAACCAATTTGTGCTTCATTTCTCTTATTTTTATCCAACCTCATTTAATCTTTATTAATTCAATTTATGACCTCTCTCTATGGTGTAGGTATAATTTTTAGACATTCTAACTATAGGATGTACGAAACTGCTTAATTTGAGGGTGTTACAATTCTCTCCTCTTTAAAATAAAATTTCGTCTATGAAATTTACCTAATGCCAATCTTTCAATAGTCATGGGTGTTGTCTTCTTATGTCCTTCTCACATTTCCCATGTGGCCTCCTGGCCTGAATGGTGGTTTCATAGCACTCTAACCAGAGGTATCTGTTTATTTCTCAGCCGCTTCACCTCATGTGTTAAGATTTTTATAGGTTCTTTATCATAAGTTAAGTCTGGATTTACTTTAATTCTGGAGCTAAAGCGAGTCTGTGTGCTAATAGACCCACTCTTTCTAGAACTTCATATGGTCCTATGAAGTGAGGATTTAGTTTTCCCCTTTCTCCATAATCTCATGTTCTTCTTCCAAGGAAAACCTTCAAAAACACTTTATTCCCCACATTATCTTCAATATCTCATTTCTTTAAGTCTATATAAGATTTCTGACGATCTAATGCAGTTTTTTAATCTGTTTTGAATAATCTTAATCTTTTCTTACTATTGTTCTGTCACTTATTTTCATTCATGTTTTCTTATAAAGTGACCCTATTGGTCATATTAAAAATACTTATCTAACCATTGGCTGCATACGCCATAACCACTATCTTACCATCTTCACTCATGGCTATTTGAATCATTAGGTTTACTTTTATTTAACTTACTACTTATTAATTCACTCCTTTACCTGATAGAACAATTCAGGATACCATTACACATCTTAAATTTTTTTTTTTTTTTGCTTGCTCTGGTTATATTCCTTGTTAACTTTTCTCTTATTGTTATAAACTTAAATGGATTTTATCCCCGTGCTACCTACTTCATCTTAGAAATAGGAATAAATAGAGTTTGACCCATATCCTACAATTTTGAACTCCATGGTTTGACTCCTAACACTGTCCCAATTTGACTTGCTCTGAGTTCTGCACTTAAACATTCTCCCTAGTGTCATTTCTTTTTGCATTCTTCATCCTTACTTTTCTATTTACCTCTTTTACCCTTTTTAAAACTGTATTGCTTCCTTTAAATCCTGACTTTATTTTTCCCAATATTATCCTATTATGAGCTTTTCAATTTGTTCCTTAATTAACTCCTTTATCTCCCCCACAACTCAACTTTGGCTATATTACTATTTAGTCTTATTCTCTTTCTTGACCCGACTGTCATGTCAAAAGTTTGTACCTTTTTATCGTCTCTAGTAAATCATCTATACTTCAATATTACTCTAAATTGGTCCTCTGACCACTCCAGTCAGATCTTCCACTAATATTCATGGCATCTCTTTATTACGTTTAAATCAACTATTCAAATTTTCACTTCTATATTTTCTTTTATCTACTGATATTCTATGACTTATTTTTCACTAATTTACAATCATTGTCCTATCTCTTACTTAACTATAAACTATCCTCTAACACCTTAAAGAGGGAGTCTATAAGACTTTCCTTTTTCCCTTGCCATTCAAAAGCTCCACACCATTATGATATGATCTTTATGATCCTCACAATGAAAATTATGCTCTTTCTAAGGGATACCTGGGCCAACTATTTCCTATCACACTAATGCCCTAGTTAGAACATCATTTCACAAATCATTTTATTAGTGGTATTCATCCGTCCTTCTTAAGAGAACATTACTATACCCTTATAATATAACTGACTACAAAAGAAGTACTATATCTACTGCCTTACCACATCTATATAAAGTTATCTACTCTCTTTTCATACAGTAAATCCCTTAAAGCATCATTTTACAAGTTGTGAACATCATCCATAGCATTCTGTCTGTAATGCCCTCACTGTAGGTAGTCCGTACGTTCTACTGTTCTAATGACTAACGTCTGTTTAGACAGCCAGATTGTCTGAAACTACACTTAAACTAGAGTGAGAAAGCATAAATTGATGGAATAAATGATAAGAAAATACAAGAAAAATTAAAAAAATAAAAGAAATGAAATGTAACTAGGTTAAATGAGCCGAGGTTCCTACGATAGGTGACCGTACTGGGAAGTAACCGCATAGACAGCTGATGACCCTAGACCTGTGAGGAACCCTAGGAAATAATTTTCGGGACTTAATTAAAGGTTTACTGAGGTATAAATGACATTAAAAATGTCAAAGAAAATTCAAGAAAATTTAGTTAATCGGTATAGACAAAAATAACCCGACAAGCATAACGAAGGGCATTTTGGTCATTTCAACCTCAAAGTCAAATTTTGACCTAAATGTCAATTAAAATAAGAGAGATTAAAACAAATAAAATAAATTAAAATCCCATAAAAACATGAAGCTATATGTAAAGTAATTAAAGGAACATAAAGGGAATTATTAGAAATGTTAAAACTTTAATTATTATAATTAATAAATAATTTTTCAGTGGGGTATATATAAGCATAACATGACAAGATGTCAACCACTAAATGTCATCTTCTTCTTCAACCTTCACCATGGCCGAACCATTGATCTCTCCTTTCCTCCATTGATTTCCTTCTTCCAAGCTTTGAATCTCTTCCATTCTCACCATAATCTTCATAAGTCCCTTCATTAAAATTTATCCCCACACCTTGGGAAGTCAATTGGCAGCTAAGAAAGAGAAGATTGGTGAAGTTTTGGCAACTTGAAGAAGTGTCCATTATAGGTTAGTGCATGAATTATCTTACCTCTCTTCTTTAATCATGCTAAGCATGTTGAAATGAGTTGGTATCATAAGAAAGTTGAAGAAAATGATGAGTAAATTAGAACCCTAGAATTTGGCAGCCTTGGGAAACATGGGAGTTTCATACTTTCATGCATGTAAATGGTGATTTGTGATGTTGATGAATAAGTAAATGTGAGTTATATGTTGAGTGATGAAAGTACATGTACTAGAATTTGATTGCAAGTGTATGTTTATGATTGACAATTTGAGTTAGGGTTTTGACCTAACTATTAGAGATTTTGTGTAATTGCTAGAATTTGACTTTGTTAAGATGAGTTGATGATGTTTAGAAGTGCTATGAATACCAATTTGTAGTTTGGGAGTTGGAGGAAATGAAATTTGAAAGTGTATATTTCTTTGCAGGTTTGGGACTTTATAATCTAGTGTATGTTTTGAGCCATGACTGAAATTGTATTGTTCCAATTGACATGAGGCTAATTGGAGGTGAAACTAGACCCAAAATACTCCATTTTCCATGAAGAAACCATGCTTAAATTTTATTCACAAATTGACCTAATTTCTATCCCAATCCGGCTGACCATATAATGAACCCAAAAAAATGACTAAATGAATAGTACACATTCATTTGGCCATAACTCCCTCTAGACAGATCCAAATGACCAAAATTTTATATCATTGGAAAGCTTAGACATAGGACTATAACTTTCATGAAGGACATAGAGCCCAGAAATGTCTCTAATCAAACCAAATTGCTATCCCAAGTTAAGTCACAAAACTTTCCAGAACCATATTGCCCAGAAATTGCTAGATATAGGCTTACCTGATCAGTTTTGGAAAAAAGGCCATAACTTGGTCTACAGAAATCCAAATGCAATGAAACCAGTGACAAAATTTCCACAAGACATAAATCTACAATATTGGTATCTTGATCAAAACTCAGAAATCAAGAGAACTAGGTCAATTGGCTAGGTCAATTTAGTATGCAAATTCTAGAAATTGCCTAAGTGACCACTTGACCCCAGAGCAGTTTTTTAGTCATATCTCCCACTAGGAAACTCTAATTGGGATGAACCATATTGTTTTGGGAACCTAAGGAATAAGGTTCCAACTTTTTTTTAGACACTTTCCTCAAATTATGCATTAAAGACCCTAAAAGTTGATTCAAAGCCACTGACCTGAACTGGAATCCTGTTGGCACAAGTTACATGAGTCCAGGTCAGTGATTTGGCTATAATTAATTCTACAAAGCATGAAAAATTTCAATTCAAAATTATGAGTGACCATAAGACATAGGGAAACAAATTCTTTGAAGAACACTAGGCCTAAATGTGGCTGCAACATATTCAATTAAATTGGTAAATTGTAACTCCAAAATCTGCCTAGCTAAGGATCCAGAATTAAGAAATGAACTAGTTATGGTTATTTGACCATAACTTGAGTTCTAGAAATCCAAATGACATGATTCAAAAAGGAAAAACAAAGAGAATACATAGAGGAACAACTTCCATGAAGGAAGTATGGCCAAACAGTGGCCACAAATTTATCAAATTGATAGGTAAAGTCAAAACATTAAAACTGAACCTAAAGAAAGGTTCATAAGACAAATTATTTTATGGTAGGGTTTTAACCCTAATATGTTGCTAAGCACTAAATTACATGAAATAGGTATGTGGAACCTACTTTCCCACTACAACTTGACATGAAATTTCTAATGAGAAATTAATAATGCTTAATTGTCCAAAGTAAACCTAGGCTTATGTATGTAGTTTGGATCAATTGGTATATCAATTAAGGACTACAGATAGCAGTAATGCCTACATGAATAATCATTGACTGACAAAATATGTCTAATATAATTATTCTACAGGCTATATGCCTGCTTGTTGGCCATTATGCCTAATTTCATTTCTGGCTTTAAAAGCCTGCCCGCTGGCCTTGTGCCTGACATGACAGTTGTATACAAGGTAGATATATAGTTGTCTAACCAGTATACTCCAGTGTATCCAGCCTTTATAGTCTGTTATAGGTTACTTAGGCACTGATATGATTTTAACAAGACTGAAAATGAAATAAATGCATAGATAAGATCCTGATAAATAAATTGATTCCAAAGTTAAATAAATCTGTAAAGACTTAGAATTTTTGAAATTTGCCTAAAATTATTATTTTACTTATTTAGTTACTTTTCTTTAAATTTATGTACCACTAAACAATTCGCTTAGTGCATTGGTTTTCTATCGTCTAGGTGCTGGAGAACAGAAACAGCTGCAGCAGTAGTGCCCTAACCGAGATTGACTAGATTTGCCAGTGTTTACTAGTTACCTCAGCAATTTATATTTTGTTGGTAGGGCCCATATATTAGATTTTATATTTTGGTTTATTGTACATGTCGCAAGGACTTTGCAGTCACTGGACGATTCTCATCGAAGTAGGAAAAGTGAGGAGTCGCCACCTTAATTTTGAAGAGAATTAAAGAAAACCATCTTTAAAAATAAATTAGGAACCACTTCGAAAACAGAGATTCTAGGTCCGGAGTCCACATATAGGTAGGAAAGGTGTTAGGCACCCTACCTCGTCCCTCAATGAGGGTAAGCAAATTTAATGAGGTGTTCTTTATGAATTGAAATTGATAGTTTAGGGGAAGGGGAATGATGATGTTAATCCTTTGTAATGGACAAAAGGAATATTTAATGTTTCACTATCACGGGTTGCCCAAGAACACGAGTACGTGAGATGACTCTTCAGTGAATGGGTATTGTATAATAGGTATTTTGAGAATTAATATGAATACTAAAGTTATGATGTTTTTAGAGGGAATTTTGCTTCACAGGTATGAACGCCTTAAAGAGGACTTCCTATCGGGCCTCAACATAATATTCAGGGTACTTTGGAAGAACTCTCCCGTCGATCCCTTGGTGTATTAAGAATTTAAGTTGAGAACTCGAGTAAGAACTCTCCCCCGATCTCTTAGTGTTAAGAATTTAAGTTGAGAACTCAGGTAAAACTCTCCCCCGATCCCTTAGTGTATTAAGGATTTAAGTTGAGAACTCGGCTAAGAACTCTCCACCGATCTCTTAGTGTATTAAAGATTTAAGTTGAGAACTCGGGTAAGAACTCTCCCCTGATCTCTTAGTGTATTAAGGATTTGAGTTGAGAACTCGGGTAAGAACTCTCCCCCGATCTCTTAGTGTATTAAGGATTTGAGTTAAGAACTCGGGTAAGAACTCTCTCCCTATCTATTAGTGTATTAAGGATTTAAGTTGAGAAATTAGGTAAGAACTCTCCCCCGATCTCTTAGTGTTAAGAATTTAAGCTGAGAACTCGGGTAAGAACTCTCCCCCGATCTCTTAGTGTATTAAGGATTTAAGTTGAGAACTCGGGTAAAAACTCTTCTCCGATCTCTTAGTGTATTAAGGATTTAGGTTGAGAACTCAGGTAAGAACTCTCCCCCGATGTCTTAGTGTTTATAAGAATTTAAGTTAAGAACTCAGGTAAGAACTCTCCCCTGATCTCTTAATGTTTATAAGAATGGCGTTATATTAAAATTCTAACCTAGGGATTTAGGTAAGGGTTCTGTCCCGATCCCCTTCGTATTAGAAAGAATTACCGAAGGCATGGGGCCCCCTTTAAAAGGCTTTTCCTAGACTATGGAATTCCGTAACTAGATGGCGAGCGTAGAGCCGAGCTTCTTGCCAATCTTTCGCGTGGTTGCTTTACCTGAACTCTTTGGTTTTTGGCTCTGTCTCTTTCGGGTTGCCTATCCGAGGTTTAAACTTTGTCTCGATTCTCGATCCATTGTCTTATCGTCTAGGCTCACTCGAGGGTCCGATCTCGTGACTCATTTTCTCCTTCTGACCTTTATCACTTATAGTGACTTTTTTATAACTACTTGAGTCAAGCTCATTTTCCTAATATTTTCATTTGTTGGTACTAAAAGCTATTAGAGCAGTACCCCAACCTATACTCTTCAGAGTATTTACAAGTCGCTGATGACTCGAACATTCATTTTCGAGGGAAATAAAATAAAGTGATGATAAAGATAAAATTTGTGAACTAACAAAAAGAGACAAAAATATGAATTACGATTTAAGACAACCTATCCTAAGATTTAGTGTGATTAGATACTTTAAAAACTTAAGAAAATGAGCCAAGGATATTCGATAAACGACAGGTTAGACGCTTACCTGTAGAAAGTTGAGACAACAGATGAGCCGACACTGGTATCAACAAATCTTTAGGAGATGAAAACTGAGATGGCCGAGACACTGGAGCCGACCTGAAGTGAATTCAGGGTTGGGCTCGCAAGACAATGCACAAATACCAAGAATGAGAGCAACAGGGTTTAGAGCTCCTTTTGAGCGAGATACTCTAGAAAAATGGTTTCAGAAGTCTCTCAAAACTTTGAGAGCTTTAAATGACAAGCAATAAGGTTATGTCAAAGTTCAGAGTTTTCTCATGATAATCACCACCTCCTCTACAGTATTGCATGCAGGTATTTATAGGGAATGGGTGCTCAAAGTAGAGGGTCAGGATTACATCAAGAGGAGACTAAAGGCCTAGATTCAAAAGGACATAATTTGATGTCTGGGAATTAAAGGGAATCAAAATTGAAGGTTGGGATTTCATCCAGAATTTCAGTCCTTTCGCCCCTTGATCCAACGTTCAAGGGGCTTGCCTTACAAAATGGATCCAAAGGTTGAGAATAAAAGGCGTCGAATTTGCAGTCTGCTTTTGACCCGAGGGCTCTAAATCCATCCTTACAATTATAATCAACGGTGTAGATCGAGATGTACTGGGCTACTTTAACCATTTGGAATCTAATGGTTAGGAGTGTGTCCTTATAAATGAGATGTGTGGTGAGGATCAAATCATACTTGTAATGCTTTAACTAACTCGGATCTGATGGTGGAGGGAGCTAATTAAAGAGCATGATCGAAAGTTATTCTACTCCCTGAGTTCTTTGATCTTATGAGTCACCCCTAGCTTTTCTGATCTTCCCATTATAACCGACCCCTTTTAGGGTCATTATTCTGATCTCTATCTCTTGCATCGGGTCTCTTCTTATTTCCCGATCTCTCTTATTCCTAATCTTTCCTCTCCATTTGAAGCTTTCCCTTCCCTCTGCACCAAATTCTAGAGGTCTCTCCTTGTGGGGGTAACACCACAATTGAATTTGTATTGCTTAAGAAAAGCATCAGCCAAATCTTTCCAGGAGCGTAATCTACTCCTATCCAATTGGATGCACCAACGTAAGGCTGCCTCAGTGAGACTTTCATGGAAGAAGTGCACCAAGAGCCTGTCGTCTTTCGTGAGAGTGGACATCTTAGCTATATAAGTGGCTAAGTGGATGTGTGGGTCTGAGTTTTCACTGTATTTGTTAGACTTCGAGACTTTAAATTTTGGTGGGACAACCACATTTGGAACTAATCTCAGTGATGACACATCGACTGAGCCGTATATATTTAACCCTTTAATAGCTCTTAGTCTTTCTTCCAGAGCAGATAACTTCTCATTTTCTCTTCCTCTACTCTCCCCTCCTACTGCATGAGCCATTCCCCCAGTTGGAAAATTGGTTGCAGGGGAAACTGAAGGGATTGGTGCTGAAGGATGAAACTCCACATTTGGGATAGTTTGGTGGTAAGAGACGGGAATTTCGCTATTATGGAATGTCAGATTAAAGGTGATTGTTGGATCGGGGATGGAAGTTTGGAAGGTGAAAGAAGCCGAGGCCTAATCATGAAGTTTTTAGGCATGAGTATCAACTATTGTTAGTGGGGGAATTACTGGTAAATTTGGTTCCAGTGCTGGCTAGGTGGTTTCTTTATTCTGGGACATTTCTCTCATCATCTTCATTAATTCTGAGACTTGCCCCTATAGGTTCAATACTTGTTCTTACTCTTCCATTATCTTCTTTGCTCGGGATCTTGTTAAGTAAACCTTTCTTGGTACAACCGATTGCTGGATCGGATTTGCTTTGGGAGCAATATTGGTTTCCTATAGAAAGTTGTGTTATTAGTTTTATTTATAAAAAGAAAAACTTACTGTGGCCGAAGTTTTGGCCGGTCAAAGGATACTGCGGAAAATAATTGCTGGAAATGGTGTCTACCGAGGTTAGGTTACATTATCCTTTACAATGGCATCATTCGATAGTCCAACTGTGAATGACAAGGCGTATGCGTGATTATGATACATGTCCACATAGTGCATACATCTTTTCACATAACACTAATGAGGATAAATCCCACGGCAGTTACACTATTCATTCATAAGTTTCAAGGTCCAAAAACATCGTTTTATTATTTATGAAGCATACATGTTATTGCCTAGGTTCAGGAAGGCTCATTAAAATACAATGACATCTTTTGAGATACTCATACAATCTCGTTTCTTGTTTCACAGGGTTGAATATCTTCAAAGCGTATTAGGACTCAGGCAGTTGTTCTTGTTTTCCTTGTGCTATCATCTTTTCTAACCGGTCGACATTCTCTCACAATTCTTAGTAAAGGGCGGCTTGTCTATCCTTTTCCTTTCTTTTTTTGGTGCGCTCCTTTGAGATATCACTGATTAATTATGCCTGATTTTTAAGTTCATGCTTCCTCCTCTTGTTTTCTTGTTGGTACTCTTCCACCAATATCTCATGATACTCCAGCTTTTCTTGTAATTTATCGTTTAGCATTTCCTTCTCCTTTATCGTGCTTTGGAGCGAAGCCTTCTCCTTTTCCCACTGGGTTTTTCGCTTTTCAAATTCTGTTTCGACAGCAATCATCTCCTCTCTAAGTCTATTTGCTTCCCGTTCTAATGCTTGTTCTTGACTTTCTAATCTTTTTATGTGCTCTTTCAATTGCTGGTTCTCAGTAGTCAAATTCTGAAGAGGGCAGTTCGATCCGATATCACCTCTTTCTAAATAGATTTCTTGATGAAACATACTTTCCTCAGGCCCTGCTAGTTTGAAGATGTGATATTCCTTATCTCTCCCATTTCTCCATAAGGAATATTCCTCTGCTGTACTCGGCCCTTTAGATGACCGTTCCATTAAGGTCACCTCTTCTTAGGATTCGCACAAAGCCTTCAATTCGTCCTCTTTGCATGGTTCATGATAGAAATGAGTTTGATGGATTCTGTCAGTATTAGGAACAAGTTGAGTCGAGCCGAATTGTCTCATTATCATAGCTGGGATGTAGCTTGTGCATCCGGTTAGCCCTATCAATGGTATGAAATGATGATCTCTCGTGTTGATCAAGATGGGTTGGCCCATAGTCCACAATCTCCTCCAACAGTAATTGTGACTACTGAAATTTAGAATTTGCTCTTGCCATTGTTGTTCATCCCTCCGTCGAATTACTAACTTAACCATCTTTTTGATAATGGGTTGGTCAGAGTACCAGGTCAGACCCTTAGTTTCCAGTGGATAGATGTGATTGAGGATCCAAAGGTACAGTAGCGGAATGCAACACTTAATGATTTCCTTACACTGATGATGATAATACGTCAAGGTTAAGAAGGTCTCAGCAAGAATAGCCAGTATTGGATTGACATTCTGTTTTTCCACTACCTAAAACAACTCCATGACACTATGGGTAACAATTCCCAGAGGTCCGGGAAACAAAACTAGTCCATAAATCCCCAAAGCTAAAACTAATAAAGCTTTATCCCATTTCTCACTCTGAATGTACTGATCCAGTTGCTTCTTAATGTAGACCCAAGGCCACCCACGTGAGTTTCCTTTAATGGTTTCTTTTATTCTAGCTTCCTTTGCTGGGACTCCTATTGTGTGCGCTAACCGTTTCCATGTCTGTCTGTGATCAAGGTGGAGGTAAATACGATTCTGAGCTATGCAAGGGACTTCCAGTAGCTCCTGATATTCCTCTATCGTAGGCGTCGTATCGACATCATTGAAAGAAAATACTCTATAGCTGGGATTCTAAGTGGACAACATGGCTTTCATTGCCAGAGCCTGCGCTTTGACCCGTATCAAGGAGGCAATCTTCCCATATTTTTCCTCGAACTGTGCCTGGGCATGATTGGGCAATGATTTCCAAATATTCAATAAGTCATCAAAACTGATTGTTATGATCTCAATTTTACTAGGATCCAATGGAGGCAATGAACGGTCTTCTGCTTCTATCTCATCATTCTGTAGGGACCCAGAGCCATACTTTGATTCGAATCTTTGTCGAGCACCCTGCTTCTGTTTTGGAACCCTTTCAGCTGACTGACTCAAAGATGCCATTTTTCAATACCTGTAGAAGAAAAGGTTAGAAGCATAAATTCAGGTAATTTTGAATTATACTACTTACATGATCATATCCACACACCAATCAAAGTAGGAAGGTGTTTAGATTTATCCTGGCAGTATGATTCAAAATTACCTTCATATTATTTAAGAAAAAGCTAAAGATATAATCAGAGCAAGGTAAAAGCAAGTATGTCCCTTTTGTCCTAAAATAAGGTGAACGTAACACTAGGTAGGTACTATCTAGTCGGATGGTTATACCTTCAAGGATGGCTTATCATGGGCTCTGACTAATGTGACGGTTTAGCTCGAGATCTAATTTTCTAAAGCCACAGGTCCCCAAATTGTCCCTACTATAAATAGTAGAGCCCCATCTCACCATTATGATAATGATGGGAAAAATCCACGGTTATCATGATAAGTGAAATAAGTTCCAATCTGAGCAGAAGTCTTCACGAATACTAACAGGGTAAAAACCCACGGGTATCGCTACATGACCCCTCCTACTTCCTACAGGGTGAAAGAGCCCGGGTGTTGGGCTAAAGTGTGTGAAGATATTGTATAGGTGATTTGTGTGTGAAAGGACATATTTACCTCTTCCTTATTCAAGGGAATTTAGGTGAAGATTACTGTAATAAATAAAACAATCAAAACAAACAAAATGGTTAGAGAGAATAATAATCAAATATTAAAAACTTTGATTTTATAAGTTACCCCCCATAATTACCAGCCCATAAGAACACAAAATTAAGTTCACTCTTTGGACTTCTAACTAGGGTTACTTTGGTATTCGTCCCCAGTGGAGTCGCCAAGCTGTCTCAAGGACTTTGCGGTCGCCGGACGATTCTCATCGAAGTGGGAAAAGTGAGGAGTCGCCACCTTAATTTTGAGGAAAATTAAAGAAAATCATCTGTAAAAATAAATTAGGAACCACTTTGAAAATAGAGATTCTAGGTCCGGAGTCCACATACGGGTAGGGAAGGTGTTAGGCACCTTACCTTGTCCCTCAATGAGGGTAAGCGAATTTAATGAGGTGTTCTTTATGAATTGAAATTGATAGTTTAGGGGGAGGGGAATGATGATGTTAATCCTTTGTAATGGACAAAAGGAATATTTAATGTTTCACTATCACGGGATGCCCAAGAACATGAGTACATGAGATGACCCTTCAGTGAATGGGCATTGTATAATAGGTATTTTGAAAATTAATATGAATACTGAAGTTATGATGTTTTTAGAGGGAATTTTGCTTCACAGGTATGACTGCCTTGAAGAAGACCTCCTATCGGGCCTCAACATAATATTCAGGGTACTTTGGAAGAACTCCCCCGCTGATCCCTTGGTGTATTAAGAATTTAAGTTGAGAACTTGGGTAAGAAGTCTCCCCCGATCTCTTAGTGTTAAGAATTTAAGTTGAGAACTCGGGTAAGAACTCTCCCCCACTCTCTTAGTGTATTAAGAATTCAAGTTGAGAACTTGGGTAAGAACTCTCCCTCGATCTCTTTGTGTATTAAGGATTTAAATTGAGAACTCAGGTAAGAACTCTCCCCCGATCTGTTAGTGTTAAGAATTTAAGTTGAGAACTCGGGTAAAAACTCTCCCCCAATCTCTTAGTGTATTAAGAATTTAAGCTGAGAACTCGGATAAGAACTCTCCCCCGATCTCTTAGTGTATTAAGGATTTAAGTTGAGAACTCGGGTAAGAACTCTCCCCCGATCTCTTAGTGTATTAAGGATTTAGGTTGAGAACTCGGGTAAGAACTCTCCCCCTAGCTCTTAATGTTTATAAGAATTTAAGTTAAGAACTCAAGTAAAAACTCTCCCCTGATCTCTTAATGTTTATAAGAATGGCATTTTATTAAAATTCTAACATAGAGATTCAGGTAAGGGTTCTATCTCGATCCCCTT
This sequence comes from Hevea brasiliensis, assembly GCF_030052815.1. NCBI lineage: Eukaryota > Viridiplantae > Streptophyta > Magnoliopsida > Malpighiales > Euphorbiaceae > Hevea > Hevea brasiliensis. The sequence continues at coordinate 70,371,626 of NC_079503.1, read as the reverse complement.
CGTATTGGAAAGAATTACTGAAGGTGCGGGGCCCCCTTTAAAAGGCTTTTCCTGGACTATGGAATTCTGTAACTAGACAGCGATCCTTGAGCAGAGCTTCTTGCCGATCTTTCGCGTGGTTGCTTTACCTAAACTCTTTGGTTTTTGGCTCCGTCTTTTTTGGGTCGCCTATTCGAGGTTCGAACTTTGTCTCGATTCTCGATCCATTGTCTTGTCATTTGGGCTCAATCTAGGGTCCGATCTCATGACTTATTTTCTCCTTTCGACCTTTCCCGCTTATAGTGACTTTTCTATAACTACTTGAGTCGTGCTCATTTTCCTAATATTTTCATTTGTTGGGACTAAAAGATATTGGGGCAGTACCCCAACCTATAATCTTTAGAGTATTTATGAGTTGCTGATGACTCAAACATTCATTTTCGAGGGAAATAAAATAAAGTGATGATAGAGATGAAATTTGCGAACTAACGAAAGGAGACAAAAATATGAATTACGATTTAAAACAACCTATCCTAAGATTCGGTGTGATTAGATAATTTAAAAACTTAAGAAAACGAGCCAAGGATATTCGACAAACAATAGGTTAGATGCTTACCTGTAGAAAGTTGAGATGACGGATGAGCCGACACCGGTATCAACAAATCTTTGGGAGCTGAAGACAGAGATGGCCGAGACACTGGAGCCGACCTGAAGTGAAGTGGGGGTTGGGCTCGCAGGATAATGCACAAATACTAAGAATGAGAGCAGTAGGGTTTAGAGCTCCTTTTGAGTGAGATACTCCAGAAAACTAGTTTTAGAAGTTTCTCAAAACTTTGAGAGCTTTGAATGACAAGTAATAAGGCTATGTCAAAGTTCAGAGTTTTCTTACGATAATCACCACCTCCTCTATAGTATTATATGCAGGTATTTATAGGGAATGAGTGCTCAAAGTGGAGGGTCAGGATTACATCAAGAGGAGACAGAAGGCCTAGATTCAAAAGGACATAATCTGATGTCTGGGAATTAAAGGGAATCAAAATTGAAGGTTGGGATTTCATCCAGAATTTCAGTCCTTTCGCCCCTTGATCCAACGTTCAAGGGGCTTGCCTTATGAAATGGATCCAAAGGTTGAGAATAAAAGGCACCAAATCTCCCGTCTGCTTTTGATCCGAGGGCTTTAAATCCATCCTTACAATTATAATCAACGGTGTAGATTGAGATGTACTAGGCTACTTTAACCGTTTGGAACTGGTGGCTAGGAGTGTGCCCTTACAAATGAGATGTGTGGTGAGGATCAGATCATGCCTGCAATGCTTTAACTAACTCGGATATGACGGTGGAGTGAGCTAATTAAAGGTCATGATCGAAAGTTATTCTACTCGCTGAGTTCTCTGATCTTATGGGTCACCCCTCGCTTTTCTGATCTTCCCATTATGACCGACCCCATTTAGGGTCATTATTTCGATCTCTATCTCTTGCATCGGGTCCCTTCTTATTTCCCAATCTCTCTTATTCTTAATCTTTCCTCTCCATCTGACTTGTATTGGTTAAAGCAATAAATTCTTTAGTTACCGATGCATCTGCTTCGAGTTCTGTATGCAATAAATATCGGGGCCCTATATATAAGCTAAGGGATTTTCCTTTGCATATTCATAACTTTCTCTGGTGAATCTTCAATGTTTCATTCTTCAGTTCTTGGCTTTTTCGGCAAGAATCCTTCCCATGACAACTATTTTAATCTTTTTCCAAATGCTTTCTTTGTTCATTTCCTGAAAATGAGCAACTCCGGTGATCAGAGGTTCATGAGGGTGTCATTCGATGATGGTGAGGGAATTAGACTAATTAACCGATCAAGGTCGAAACTAACTATCACACTGATCTCGGGTCGGCTCATTGGCATGACTCGTAGACCGATCTCTGACAAAAGGACCGCTAATTTCAATCTTAATATCGGTGACTGCCTCTTGAAGTTCATTTGGTTCCTTTCCATCTCGAGGATCCCGATTGCAACTCGGTTCTGGTCGATGACATCAATAATGACGCCGCTCGATATCATGAGAGTCATAGTCACCCCATCTGAGCTATACATCTGCCCAGTATTTATTGCTGGCTTTCTGATTAAACACATCTTTTGATTCAGCTACAAGACTAGGCTTTGACAGAGGCCAGCATTTTAGGCTTCGGAGTTGTCTTAAGTTAGGTAGAATGTAGTGCTGATTTTGGGAGATCGCCTAAATGATGTAATCTGATCGTTTTGAGATCGCCCAATTGATGTAATCTGATCTCTTAAAATCGCCCAAATGATGTAATCTAATCTTTTGAGATCACCTAAATGATGTAATCTGATATCTTGATATAGCCCAAATGATGTAATCTGATCTTTTGGAAATGAAATGAAATTTTACTTGAATGTTTTTGTTTTATTATTGCATTGGTTATTTTTTTGATCTCTGATAAATGTGCCCGATCTGATCCCTAGACAAATTGCCATTTTTTCGATCCGTGGTTTTGGAAACTTGTTCAATCTGATGACCTTCAATGATTGATCTTATTTATCTGACCTTTTTACTATGTTTTTGGAATCTTCTTGTGACGTGTCATGGAGGCGGCATGGTTCTGCTAATCGATGCGTCACTTGGGACTTCGTGAGCATTTAATGCTCAAACCGGTATAAATGGGGGAAAGGTTAGTCATTTATTCCCTTATGTCATTTTCAGACCTTCCCCTAGTGATTTCAACACTCCCTCTCACTTTCTAAAGTTTTCAGGCACCGATTCACACTCCGGTAAGGGTTTTGATCTTTTCTTAGTTGATTCACACTTTTGTTTTCTAAAAATGAGCGGTACCGACGTCAGAGAGCCACTAGTCCTTCCTCCATTCATATCTCATGGACATCAGATGAAGTTGAGGTGGTCAGGTTGAGCGGGCGACCAGAACCTTCTACAACCTCTGTCCCAGCCCATGGTCGGGCGACTAAGTCAAAACAAGCGTCTTCTTCAGGGAAAGAAAACTTACCCGTGGATGAGTTGTCATCCCTTCTCAAGGAGACCGATCTGCAGACCATTAGTCAAGAATACAACCTTCGGACTGACTCCTTCGAGCTCATCAGATGTCATGGCAATCTCCAAGCTGATTATTTCTTTGAAGAAAATGACATGATCATGGTATATGAAGAACAATTGAAGGTCGGGCTTCGGTTCCCCCTGGAAAAATTCTTTAGAGCTGTTCTGATGTTCCATCATGTATGCGTAGCCCAAGTGCACCCAAACTCTTGGCGGACTCTGGTGGCTTTCAGAGGCTTATGCCGAGCTAAGAAGCTCGAGCCTACAACAAAGGTTTTTGCTGGTTTACACAGGCTCACTCGGTGGAAGGACGATGAGTATTGGTTTTTCTAAGCCAAGATGCACTGTGGGCTTTTTACCGATCTCCCTTCTTCGTTGAAGAATTGGAAGAATCGATTCTTCATATTGAGGAGTAAGATCTCAAATGGCTTTGAGGGTATCCCGCGTAGTTGGCAGTACCTGGTCCCTTCAGTTCCAAAGAAGATCGCCCTAAATAGAGACGAGGATGCCATGGTAAGAGAATTGAAGGATCAGGCGGCTACTCACAAGTAGTCATGTTCAGATGCAGTTATGGCCGACCTGAAGTGGTGGTTAATGCAAATGATCGCCCATGAAGATTATGAGCTACAGCTCTCTGACCTTGAACCTGGGATCGGTACAACCTAAATCTTTAGTCTCCTGACTTAGGTGATCTCACTAACTTATTTTCTGTGCAGGTATGGCTAGAGACGAGAGCGTGAAGGAGAGCCATAAGCAAAAAAGGGAGGTCTTCTAGAAAGTGCGAGAAATGAAGATTGCTGCTGTATCCCAGATGCCAGGGCGAGACTCGGTAGAAGTGCCAGACTCTTCGTTCTGACCTTCAGGACAGCCGACCCCAGAGATAGAGATCGCTCCTTCCCCTCCTCGATAAGATGAACCACTGCCTTTGCTGGTTTCTTCAAGTTCGGAAGGAGGGTCTTCCCAACTTGCTATGAGGACCCTCTCTCATGGTGCCCAGGTTCTCATCCACTCGCTGGAGAAGAATCGCTGGGTTCAGGGTAATCCTGGCCTAGCTAAGGTCTTGGGTGCCACCATCTGCTTTCAGGACGACCGGAATAGACTGACTCCGGATAGCATTGATCACCTCCAGGCTCAAACGATGAGCTTGAGCATAGAGAGCCTTGTGAATCAACATATAATCAGAGAAAAGGCTCATCTCTTGAGATAAGAAATTCTTAAGGTGGTCCAGGATGCTGCTTTCGCTAAAACCCAACTTTTTTCTACTCAGGACTACATAACTGAGATTGAGGGTCAGATGAAATCTTATGAGGATAGGATAGCTGAACTGGAGCGAGAACTCGAAGAAGCTTGGGACTGCTGAACTGCCGATGTCACTCGCCTTACATAAGAGATCAAAGTGAAATAAGAAGAGGCTGTGGTGAGAGAAGCTGGTGCTTATGTGAATGCTCATGGCGATCTTCTGGCTGAGCTTGTAAGGCGCTATCCTGAGGAAGACTTCTCCTGGATGGTAGATCTTGTCCCTAGAGGTGAAGAGGAGAGTGAGGAGGAGCCTGAGAGAGAGAGTGAGGATGATAGAACTAAAAATGTACCCAGAGAGTGAAGGAATGGAAGCGTGAAAAACACAAGTTTATACCATTGAATTCAAAAATTTTCACCTAGGGTCACATGCATCATGCAAGATTTATTTTTATCTATTTGATTTCAATGATAAACAACATATTAAAACTCTTTTAATATGTTTTTGGATCTGTATTTGCCATTTAAGATTTTAAAATTAATCAGATTAATTTTAGAACCCTAGATTAAATCAAGAACAGACACACTAACCTCTTGATGCACTGCAGTGTATTTGCGCCTTTGAGATTCATCTTCAGGACACCAAATGTTGTCCCTCTAGCTTGTCCACACCAAGAACACCTATGGCATCCATTGAACAGCTTCTAAATCTTTTTCTATTAATTAGAAAATCAAGTTCTGCCTTTTAAAAAACTAGATATGTAAACAGGACACTAGAAACAATTTCTGGTGTTCTTAATTCAAGAGATTGTTTCTCTAATCTCTTGGATTGATGAAAGAAGAAGAAGAAGAGGAGAGAATTGCACACCAAAGTGGCAGCACAAAGGAGTGGCTGCTGCTTTCGTTTTATTTTTTCTCATAAGAACACTTATATAGCTAGGTTAACACATTAAACCCTTGCCATATGTCACCCTTTGATTAACTCTAGGTTTAAGTGACCCAATCACAATGTGCCAAGTGTCAAACCTATATTTAATCTTAATTTAATCATCTTACATGATTAAAAACATTTGGCAAGCTTATGTGTAATGCCATGTGTCACCATCTCATTTCGCCACGTGTCACACTGCGAAATGACCAAAATGCCCCTGCGTCTTAATTTTGAGTTCTTAACTCAAAATAATTATTTCTCTTCTTCTAATTAATTTATATCAAATATAAATTAATTAATTAATTAATCTCTATTAATTAATTTCTCATTAATTAAATTCATATTTAAACATTTTAAATATAAATTTAACTTATACTATACATCCAATAATCTAGATTTGGTTTCAAGTCATGCTAGGGACTTTGCGATCTAATTGCAAACCAAACCTATTTAATTAATCAATTAAACTCTTTAATTAATTAATTAAATCATATTTAATTAGGTGATAACTTGTGTATGTGTGTGACTTACTAGGCTCATCACTAATTGGCAATGAGATATGATATCAACTCTTAATACCATCAGAACTCTTTCTTACCATAAATGATTTCTCTAAATCATTTTATGCACCTCATAGACTATGGTTAACACCTAGCATAGCATGCCATGGACACCCAATTAGTAATAAGGTTTACCTTAAATGAACCTATAATCATATGTTACCATGCACTAGAATCTCTCTGTTACAAAATCCCAACTCAAGCTGGAGTCATGGTTTATGTCAAACTCCATTTGCTATGAATATTATGTTCTTTTTTAATTCCAGTTCTTGATTAAAAAGATTTTCTCATCAGAAACTCTTTTTTGAATAAATCTATCTGTCCTAGCCAGGAACTTGAAACATTAAGAATAATTAAATGAACATAGGATTTTATCTCTATTTACTTAGAGGAACAGATTCCATCTTGATCAACACCTACCTCCATATATAACTAGTAGGAGCCAACACATGCCCATATACCCATACACAGTACAAGTATGAAAGTAGTATCAAACTCAAACTACCTATATACAAGATAACTGTGCTATCTCAGGTTTAAAGACTATATGCACTGATATGATTTATGACAAAACATTGATAAGAGTAAACTCCATGTGCTTATCATAAGTGTCACTGGTTCGGCCTAGTTATCATTTATAAGTACCTATCATGTTTTTCATATGGCATGAGACTCACCATTCCATCTTATTTATATCTCATATAAATAACTTGGGAACAAACATGAATACAATCTTTCTAGATAAGTCATGTCCTTATTATGAAGTATCCTCGATTGTGAACCTATTTATGATACTTTGTGCTAGAAATAATGTCACTCATATTCTTAACAACTTAAGAATAATATTTCTAACAAAATATCAATGGACCTTTTCTATTACACATAAATATATTATGTAAACGGAAAAGTGGAAAAGCCTTTTATTGATAAAAATATGTACAAGATACATACTAAATGATATGCTCTAGGGCATACTACTATCAATCTCCCACTAGCACTTGAGCCATTCATTATAATATCTAAGACCTATCTTTTCAAGATGTCGGTCTAGCTGAGTCTGTGACATAGGCTTAGTGAATGGATCAGCTGGATTTTTAGCTAATGCTATTTTCTGCATGGATACATCGCCTCGTCCAACTATTTCTCTGATAATATGGTAGCGCCTTTCTATGTGTTTGGATTTTTGGTGAGACTTGGGTTCCTTAGCCTGTATGACTGCTCCATTATTGTCACAGTGTAGAGGAACTGCTGACTCAATGGAAGGAACTACTGCAATTTCTGTCACGAACTTCTTTATCTAAATAGCTTCCTTTGCAGCATCTGATGCAGCAATATACTCAGCCTCTGTAGTGGAATCTGCAGTCGTGCTCTGTTTGGAACTCTTCCAACTGACTGCACCTCCATTACAAATGAACATATATCCAGATGTAGACTTTCTATCATCGATATCTGATTGGAAATCATAATTAGTATAACCATCCAATTGCAAGTCTCCACCTCCATATATCAAGAATAAATCCTTAGTTCTTCTCAAGTAATTAAGGATATTCTTGACAACTATCCAGTGTTCCAAACCTGGATTGGATTGATACCTGTTAGTCAAACTAACAACATATGCGATATCCGGCCTAGTACACAATATTGCATACATTAAACTTCCAATAGCCGAAGCATATGGAATCATGGCCATCTTATCTCTTTCTTCAGGTTTCTTTGGAGACATCTCTTTAGAAAGGTGAATACCATGTCTCACTGGTAACAATCCTCTCTTGGAATCAATCATGTTAAACCTCTTTAACACCTTTTCCAAGTATAGACTTTGGGATAAACCAATTATTCTTTTTGCTCTATCTCTATAGATGCGATTCCTAAGAATATAGGTTACCTCCCCTAAGTCTTTCATGGAGAATGTATTTGACAACCATATCTTTACAGTTGTCAACATACCTGTGTCATTACCCATCAACAATATGTCATCCACATATAAGACAAGGAAAGTGATAGCACTGTCACTAACCTTCTTATATACACAAGGCTCATCCTCATTTTTGATAAAACCAAAGGATTTAATGGCTTCATCAAAACGGATGTTCCAAGTCTTCGAAGCTTGTTTCAACCCATAAATGGATCGCTTTAGCTTGCATACCTTGGAACTATCTTGGGATTCAAAACCCCTAGGTTGTTCCATGAAAATGTTTTCTTCAATGTATCCTTTGAGAAAAGCTATTTTGACATCCATTTGCCAAATCTCATAATCATAGTATGTAGCTATTGCTAATAGAATCCTAATTGATTTAAGCATGGCAACAGGCGAGAAAGTCTCCTCATAGTCGATTCCTTGCCTTTGGCGAAACCCTTTCACTACTAGCCTTGCTTTATAGGTCTCTACCTTTCCATCAGAACCAATTTTCTTCTTGAAAACCCATTTGTTCCCTATAGGTACAATACCTTCAGGTGGGTCAACAAGATCCCAAACTTGATTCTTATACATGGAATCAATCTCGGATTTCATAGCATCAATCCATTTTGAAGAGTCTATATCTGATATAGCTTCTTCATAGGTGAGTGGATCATCTCCATGATCTATTTCTTCATGAGTAGACAACTCTTGTTCTTCTTCGTGAAGGAAACCATATCTCACTGGTGGGTGAGATACCCTGGTTGTTCTACGAGGAACTGCTGTAGATGTTTCATCAACGGGTATAGATTGACTAGATGGATCTATATCCATCTGATCTGTTGATTGGTCAGAATTCTCCAATTCCAACTCTATTTGCCTTCCTTTGCCTCTTTCTTGAACAAACTGTTGTTTAAGAAATGTGGCATCTCTACTTATCACAACCTTTTGTGAAGTAGGCAAATAAAAATAATATCCAAAACTATCTTTTGGATATCTAACATCTTGAGAACGCAAGCTGCTACTACTTGCTAGTTCCTGCATATCATTAGAAATGTGAGAACTGGCACCAGTATCTAAAACCCAAGCTATAGATGAACTATTAGTATCATCAGAATCTAAATAACAAGATATGGACATACCTTCCGAAGGTATATCCTTCTTGTCCTTCAGAGAAGCAAGATACTCTGGGCAATTTCTTTTCCAGTGCCCATCTTTCTGGCAGTGGAAACACTTTCCTTTGCCTCCTTCAACTTTAGTCTTCCCTTTCTGTTTAGCTATTTTCTTGGAAGGACCAGGAATCTGAGGTTTCTTTTTCTTATTGCCCTTCTTCTTGTTGGACTTTCCAGTAGAAGAAGATGCAATCAAAGCTACCTCTTTTCCTTTATTGCCCGGCATATTCTTTTGGGCAATAACCAGCATGTTGAGTAAAGCAGCTAAGGTGCATTCCTATTGAGTCATATGGAAATTTGTCACAAAATTCCCAAAAGACTCAGAAAGGGACTGAAGGATCAAATCCATCTGTAGTTGGAAATCCATGTTGAAGTCAAGATGTTCCAATTGCTCAATTAGCCGAATCATCTTGTGGACATGATCCCCAACATTCTGTCCCTTAAACATCCTCATGCGGAACAACTGCCTAGATATCTCATACCTAGCATTCCTACTGTGCTCACCATATAACTCTTGTAGTTGAAGGAGGATCTCACTCGCACTCTGCATGTTCTCATGCTACTTCTGTAACTCATTACTCATGGAAGCAAGCATGTAACACTTAGCTCTCATATCATGCTCCTTCCACTTGTCCAAAGTTTCATGTTCCTCTTGAGTGGCCTCTGGAGGTAGGGAACCAGGAACATTTGAGTTTAGAACATATCCTATATGTTCAAGGTTCATAATAAGTTTCAAATTTCTTAACCAATCAGAGAGATTAGGTCTTGTCAACCTATTGCGATCAAGTATGTTTGCAAGAATATTGGATGGTGGTGGTTCTTCTGTGCTCATTTTTATCAGAAAATTAACTATAGAAAATAACCAGATTAATTAGTAAATGTATCATGTAATTAACCAAAATGATTATGGTCTTTTAATCAAATTGGTCCTCCCACTAACTTAGCGAATCCTACACTTCCAAAGTAGAAAACGGAAATCCTAGTTGGATGGATTTCTAGTGGGTGATTGAATTCTTATAATTTGATTGATCATCCTCAGGTACATCCATTATTGGAATTACAATAAACTATAAGTGAGCAACTCCTTGCCCATTACATCTCATATAAGGTTCAATCCTTTACCTAGCCCCTAATGCTCAAAATCTCAGGTACATCCATTATTGACTTATCTTGCATTAGTTAAGTTGATCCCATTGAGCCAGTAATTATGTAAATAATTTTAATGACCTCAGGTACATCCAATATTGGCCACCAAACCATTTACATATTTACAACATCTCATGCTTAACAATTATTCTTAAGAAAATCTCTTAAATTAATTGCATCTCATGCAAGTATTTAAAATTTCTTAAAATAATTGCCTCAATGGAGGGCCTATGTTATAATTACTTTAATTATAGCATTTCCAACTTAATCATTTGTTTGGAAGAATTTATGGTCATCCTAATTACTATTAAGGTCTCACTTTGCACATTATCCAATTAGCATGCATATATCATATAATTGCATACATTCTCATACATCACATGCATTCATGGATAAGCAGCAAATATGGTATGATCATGGACTTTCTAAGGGATTCAATTCTGGGCCACCAAGCATTGAATCATGGCATTCCTAGGTGCATTTCATTCATTCATTTTACAAGAGTTGCTGAAGGAGTACATAATCAACACTTGATCTTGAATTCCTCCCACTGGTCCCATCAATGCTCTTGACCTTCTTGAACTTCTTGCAATCCAATTACATAGTAATCCTTAGCATAGCAAGGTGAATTTACAAGAATTAAATAAATGAAATTACAAACAAAAAATTATTACAAACTTAATAATACATGCCCAAAATAAATTAAAATAAATTAATTAATTTACAATCCCAAAGAAAACATAAAAGAAATAAATCCAATCACATTGGTCTTTTATAGTCCATGATCATCCATCATGCATATCAGTATTTAACAATTAAATAAAACATACATCCTCAAATTAAATTGAATATCTCATATTCAACTTAAAAATCCAGATTTGAATATAATTCAAATAAATTTAAAAATTTAGATTTGAATCTCATTCAAACAAATTTAAAAATTCAGATTTGAATCCCATTCAAACAATCTTATAAATTAAGATTTGAATCACATTCAAACATTTTTTAAAAAATCAGATTTGAATCACATTCAAACATTTTTTTAAAAAATCAGATCTGAATATTATTCAAACAACTTTAAAAATTCAGATTTGAATATGATTCAAACAATTTTAAAAATTCAGATTTGAATCATATTCAAACAACTTTTAAAATTCAGATTTGAATCTCATTCAAACAATTTTTAAAATTCTGATTTGAATCATAATTTAATTGTGTGATTAAAACTACTAATTAAACACTTTAATTAGTCCAAGAATAGACCTTAGATCATACAACAATTGCAGAATTAAAAGCCAAACCTTAAACCACCCATGGAAGCCAAAACATGCGCACCATTGATGGTGTTTTTCAAGCATGCCGCCACACCTCCATTGTAACCAACAATGGATAAATCATCTCATGATCAAAACACACAATTAAATCATATAATCAACAATCTAAATGGCAAATATAGTGGCTCTGATACCAATTGAAGGAACAGAAGCGTGAAAAATACAAGTTTATACCATTGAATTCAAAAATTTTCACCTAGGGTCACATGCATCATGCAAGATTTATTTTTATCTATTTGATTTCAATGATAAACAACATATTAAAACTCTTTTAATATGTTTTTGGATCTATATTTGCCATTTAAGATTTTAAAATTAATCAGATTAATTTTAAAACCCTAGATTAAATCAAGATCAAATATATTAACGTCTTGATGCACTGTAGTGTATTTGCGCCTTTGAGATTCGTCTTCAGGACACCAAATGTTGTCCCTCTAGCTTGTCCACACCAAGAACACCTATGGCAGCCCTTGAACAGCTTCTAAAGCTTTTTATATTAATTAGAAAATCAATTTCTTCCTTTTAAAAGATTAGAGATGTAAACAGGACACTAGAAACAATTTCTGGTGTTCTTAATTCAAGAGATTGTTTCGCTAATCTCTTGGATTGATGAAAGAAGAAGAAGAAGAGGAGAGAATTGCACACCAAAGTGGCGGCACAAAGGAGTGGCTACTGCTTGTGTTTTATTTTTTCTCATAACAACACTTATATAGCTAGGTTAACACATTAAACCCTTGCCACATGTCACTCTTTGATTAGCTCTAGGTTTAAGTGACCCAATCACATTGTGCCAAGTGGCAAACCTATATTTAATCTTAATTTTAATCATCTTACATGATTAAAAACATTTTGTAAGCTTATGTGTAATGCTATGTGTCACCATCTCATGGTGCCACGTGTCACACTACGAAATGACCAAAATGCCCCTGCGTCTTAATTTTGAGTTCTTAACCCAAAATAATTATTTCTCTTCTTCTAATTAATTTATATCAAATATAAATTAATTAATTAATCTCTATTAATTAATTTCTCATTAATTAAATTCATATTTAAACACTTTAAATATAAATTTAACTTATACTATACATCCAATAATCTAAATTTGGTTTCAAGTCATGCTAGGGACTTTGCAATCTAATTGCAAACCAAAACTATTTAATTAATCAATTAAACTCTTTAATTAATTAATTAAATCATATTTAATTAGGTGATAACTTGTGTATGTGTGTGACTTACTAGGCTCATCACTAATTGGCAATGAGATATGATATCAACTCTTAATACCATCAGAACTCTTTCTTACCATAAATGATTTCTCTAAATCATTTTATGCACCTCATAGACCATGGTTAACACCTAGCATAGCATGCCATGGACACCCAATTAGTAATAAGGTTTACCTTAAATGAACCTATAATCATATGTTACCATGCACTAGAATCTCTCTGTTACAAAATCCCAACTCAAGCTGGAGTCATGGTTTATGTCAAACTCCATTTGCTATGAATATTATGTTCTCTTTTAATTCCAGTTCTTAATTAAAAAGATTTTCTCATCAGAAACTCTTTTCTGAATAAATCTATCTGTCCTAGCCAGGAACTTGAAACATCAAGAACAATTAAATGAACACAGGATTTGATCTCTATTTACTTAGAGGAACAGATTTCATCTTGATCAACACCTACCTCCATATATAACTAGTAAGAGCCAACTACATGCCCATATACCCATACACAGTACAAGTATGAAAGCAGTATCAAACTCAAACTACCTATATACAAGATAACTGTGCTATCTCAGGTTTAAAGACTATATGCACTGATATGATTTATGATAAAAAATTGACAAGAGTAAACTCCATGTGCTTATCATAAGTGTCACTGGTTCGGCCTACTTATCATTTATAAGTACCTATCATGTTTGTCATATGGCATGAGACTCACCATTCCATCTTATTTATATCTCATATAAATAACTTGGGAACAAACATGAATACAATCTTTCTGGATAAGTCATGTCCTTATTATGAAGTATCCTCGATTATGAACCTATTTATGATACTTTGTGCTAGAAATAATGTCACTCATATTCTTAACAACTTAAGAATAATATTTCTAGCAAAATATCAATGGACCTTTTCTATTACACATAAATATATTATGTAAACGGAAAAGTGGAAAAGCCTTTTATTAATAAAAATATGTACAAGATACATACTAAATGATATGCTATAGGGCATACTACTAACAAGAGCAGGTTAGGGGAGACCATCCTGTCGAATGACTTTTACATTCTTATTTTGAAATGAATTGAAGTCTTTTTATGTTTAATTTCTTGATAAGATTGGAAAGCATCCAAACCAAATTGTCTGAGTACTTAATCGATTGAATGCAGATGAACATTAAACCTGAGAGCGACTATTAATCATAAGATATCAAGCTACTCCAAGAGATCGAAAAAACATTACACGTGAACATGAGATCAGACGGAGCCATGACCAAATATCGAATGAAACTTTAGAATATTAGAATTGTAAAGATTTAAAAATGACTTGAACTTTTTAAGGTCGGAATCATTATTTAGAGACCGGATAAAACATTAACTTGATTTGAGGAATATCGGGGCAATTTAAGAGAGATACCCGACCACAACACTATTCAGATGGAATTTTGTGGTATTTTTACATAGAGAAATTGGAGAAAACAGTAGGCAAGATTCGATGGTCCAGAGATCCAATATTGACTCAAACTCATCAGATAAAAACCAAGGGATTAGAAAGCAATCTAATCTTGAATGTGAGATCAATTTGTTCCAGAGACAAGCTATTGGTGAGTTTGGAAAAGCTACTTGTGATCAGGTCATCGATTGAGAATGGATAATGAAGTTTCAATTTTAAAAGAACCTTACATTCGAAGGTCAACCAAAATATGGTGTCTACAGTACATAAACATCATGTAATTACATTTTGAGATTGTAAATGAAATTGTAAGTTATTGTGTATAAAGTTTTATATGAATGATTATGAGTAAATTACATGAATTTTTTATGACATAACATGACATGGAAAATTATGAATGGAATATGATTATGTTGACAGGTAAATATTAGAACCCACCAGATGCTAATAAAACAAAGGAGGCTCTGTCCGGGTCTCCACATAAATAAATTGTGATAAAAAAAAAAATTTTACTGCATATTTTCTATAAAGTTTAAAATTTACAATGGACAAGATAAGATAGGGTGCTCCGGCACCAAATGTGGCACGCTTTACTCGGCTACACTGTGGACGAGTAAGGAGCATCACATTTAGTGGTATCAGAGCAATGGTTTAGGTGGTCCTAGACCTAGATAGATAGAAAGAAATAGTTTGCATAACATGCATGGTCCTTTAAATAGAGTCGAGGTGACACTGATGCAGATCTATTCTTTGTTTGTTTTCTAGGATCAATGGCATCTGATCATTCAGAGCACGGGTCTCCTAGACCGATCGAGGAAGAGGTAGTGAGTCACACACCTGCACCTGCACCTACTCCTAGTAGGGAGCAAAGCAGCAGAGTCGAGTAATCTTTGCGTGCTGCAGGTAGAGCATAGCAAGCCTTCTTGGAACAGATGACACAGCTGCTTCGTTAGGTCACCAAAGCCATACCTCAGCCACAGCCACCTCCACCTCCATAGCCTCAACCACAGCCACCACTACCTGTACAGCCACCACCACCCTTACAGTCGCAACTTGTACACAGGTCCCCATTAGAGAAACTGTGGAAATATGAGGTAGTTGATTTCAAGGGTAAGAAGGAGGATGATTTAGCTGCCGCAAAGTATTGGCTAGAAAGGACAGAGAGGGTATTACAACAACTTCACTACACCCCAGAGCAGCAGTTGGAGTGTGCTGTGTCACTACTTCAGGAGGATGCATATCGGTGGTGGGTGACAGTGTTGAGAGTGATACAACCTACACAGATCACCTGGAATTTCTTTTTTGACAGAGTTCAGAAAGAAATATATAAGCAATGTATATTTAGAGGCCAGAAGGAGAGAATTCCTGGCACTGAGATAGAGGCAGCTTACAATCTCCAAATATGAGCGAGAATTCATAAGACTTAGTGAATATGCATTGGAGATAATGCCCACAGTGCTTGATAAATGTAGGAGCTTTGAGGACAGATTAAATGACAACATCAGACTGATAGTCACATCTTACCACTTCACAGACTTCTCCTTATTAATAGCATTAGCTTTGGATGTGGAGAGAGTTAAAGATGAGGAGCAATCTAGGAGGGACAGGCAGCGTAAGAGGGGTTTTAGATCTGGTCAGTCTGGTTCAGTAGCCACTGGTAGTAAGAAGCCTAAGGAGTCTCAGGGTCAGACTCAGGGTCGAGATAAGAGGCAGAGATCTCAGTTTGCTCCGAGGAGAGGAGGACAGTCTAGTGCATCGTGGGTAGTTCTTCGGGTGCAGCTACACAAGGATCGGCCCCAATACCAGCTTTTACACATTGCGAAAGGAGCCACGAAGGAGAGTATAGATTATTGATTGGGGGATGATTCAGATGTGAAGGATTGTCCATAGAGGAGTGTTAGTGCTCCCACTGCACCACCCCAGACAGAGAGGTTTACCTTGGCAACAGAGAGGGGTAGACAACCTGCGAGGCCTAATATAGCTGGTACATCATAGAGGCCTACTACAGAGACAGTTCAAAAGTAGGAGGTCAGGGTAGCACCTCATGCTTATGCTATGAGGGCTCAGAAGAAGCCAGATCTAGTAGATATCATTAGAGGTACATTTTCTCTTTATAATATATTAGTATTTGCACTAATTGATCTCGACTCCACCCATCCATATGTGTGTATTACACCGCCAGTTGATAGAGGGTTACAGATAGAGGAGTTAGAGGAGGACATACTAGTTACTAACCCTTTAGGCCATAGTGTCATGGTGAAGAAGGTCTATAAGGGTTGTCCTCTGAGGATACAGGGTTATGAGTTTCCAGCTGACTTGATTGAACTACCATTCCATGAGTTTGATGTGATACTTGGAATGGATTGGTTATCACGTCATCAGGTGATGGTAGATTATTGATTGAAGAGGATTTCATTACAGACAGCAGATGGGGATGAGATTACAGTTGTGGGTGAAGGAACGGGTTGTCTTTCTACCATTATATCAACCACAATAGCCAGAATATTAATGAAGAAAGGCTGTAAGGCTTTCTTAGTGCATGTGGTTAACACCAAGAAGACTAGCCCGAGTTTACAGGATATCTCCACTATATGTGATTTTCTGGATATATTTCTGGAAGAGTTACCGGGTTTGCCACCAGATAGAGAGGTGGAGTTTGCTATAGAGGTTATGCTGGGTACTGCATTGATTTTCATTGCTCCATATAGGATGGCACCTACTGAACTAAGAGAGTTGAAAGTTCAGTTACAGGAGCTACTGGATAAGGGCTTCATACGCCCAAGTGTGTCACCATGGGGAGCATCGGTGCTATTTGTGAAGAAGAAGGACAGTACACTACAGCTTTGTATAAACTACCGGCAGCTGAATAAGGTGACTGTGAAAAACAAATATCCTTTACCATGGATAGATGACTTGTTTGATCAATTAAAGGAAGTCGGTGTATTCTCCAAAATAGATCTCAGATCAGGCTACCATTAGTTAAGGGTAAAGGAGATAGATGTGCCAAAAACTACTTTCAGGACTCGGTATGGATATTATGAGTTCTTAGTGATGCCATTTGGGTTGACAAATGCACCAGCAGCTTTCATGGACCTTATGAATCATATCTTCCATCCCTACTTAGATCGATTCATTGTGGTCTTTTATAGATGATATTCTGGTGTATTCTAAGAACCGGGAGGAACATGATGAACACCTGAGAGTAGTACTACAAACACTGTGGGAAAAGCAATTGTATGCCAAGTTGTCCAAGTGTGACTTCTGGTTAGATGAGATATCTTTCCTTGGGCACATTGTATTAGCAGATGGGATCAGAGAAGATCTAAAGAAGATTGAAGTAGTAGTTGAATGGAAGTCTCCCAGAAATGTAACAGAGGTCAGAAGCTTCTTGGGGTTAGCTGGGTACTACAGGAGATTTGTGAAGGGATTCTCCCTTATAGTAGCCCCACTGACTAAGTTACTATATAAGAATGTCAAGTTTGACTAGAATGATAAGTGTCAAATTAGTTTTGAGAAACTGAAAGCTATGCTCACAGAAGCTCCAGTGTTGACATAACTAGAGTCAGGGAAAGACTATGTGATCTACAGTGATGCCTCTCATAATAGACTTGGGTGTGTTCTGATGCAAGAAGGTAAAGTAGTTGCCTATGCTTCCAAATAGCTAAGGCTACATGAAAAGAACTACCCAACATATGATTTGGAATTGGCAGCAATAATATTTGCATTGAAGATATGGAGGCATTACCTATATGGTGAGAAGTGTTACATCTACATTGATTACAAGAGTCTAAAGTACTTACCAACCCAGAAGGAACTTAATCTGAGATAGAGGAGATGGATTGAATTCCTTAAGGATTACGACTGTGTGATCGACTATCACCTTGGAAAGGCAAATTTAGTGGCTGACACACTGAGTAGGAAGTCCATGATGGCTTTGAGAGAACTAAATGTTCACTTGTCTTTAGTTCCAGATGGGACTATTTTGGCTGAGTTGTGTGTAAAGCCAACCTTACTGTAGCAAATACAGGAAGCACAGATAAAGGATGAAAAGCTGATGACAATTATGAGTAGAGTTAAAGAGGGGAAGGAGGCTGATTATGAGCTAAAAAAAGATGGGTGCCTTTATTATAAAGGCAGAATCTGTATACCAGGAAATGAGGAACTGAAGAAAAATATCTTGAAAGAGGTGCACAGTAGCTTCCATGCTATGCACCCAGGAAGTACCAAGATGTATCATGACCTGAAGGCATAATATTAGTGGCCTGGAATGAAGAAAGAGATTGGTGATTTTGTGACCAAATGTCTAACATGCCAGCAGGTTAAAGCTGAGCATCAGGTTCCATCAGGGTTGCTGCAACCCATATCTATACTAGAGTGGAAATGGGACCACATCACCATGGATTTTGTCATTAGACTACCATTAACGTAGAAGAACCATGATACTATCTGGGTGATTGTGGATAGATTAATAAAGTCAGCACACTTCCTACTTATCAAAATCGACTACTCACTTGAGAGATTAGCAGAAATCTACATAGGTGAGATAGTACAGTTACATGAAGTGCTAACATCGATTATATTTGACTAAGACCCGAGGTTTACTTTGATCTTTTGGAAGAAGTTACAGGAGTCATTAGGCACTCAACTGCACTTTAGCATGACTTATCATCCTCAGATGAATGCACAGTCTGAAAGGGTGATTCAAGTAACCCTTAGAACTTAGTAAATTGCTATAAATATTAAAAGATTGATAATAATGACATGACATGAATGACATGATAGGTGCTAAAAGATATGCTTTGGAACTACATTATTGACCTTGAAGGAAGTTGGGAGAAATACCTTCCTTTGGTAGAGTTTGCTTACAACAACAGCTACTAAGCCAGCATAAAAATGGCTCCATATGAAGCATTGTATGGGGGAGATGCAGGACTCCCTTGTGCTAAACAAAAATGGGTAAAGACAAAGTAGTGGGCCCAGACTTGGTTAGACAGACAGAGGAAAAAGTGAAACTAATCAGAGACAACTTGAAAGCTGCCTTAGACCGACAGAAGTCCTATGCTGACCTGAAAAGAAGAGACGTAGAGTATGAGGTTGGTGATAAGTGGAGACATAGAGTATGAGGTTGGTGATAAGGTGTTTCTCAAGGTATCACCTTGGAAGAAAGTGTTAAGATTCGGTAAGAAGGGTAAGTTAAGCCCTAGGTTATTGGTCCATACGATGTCATTGAACGTGTGGGTCCAGTATCTTACAAGTTAGCTTTACCACCTGAGCTGGACAAGACTCATAATGTGTTCCATATGTCGATGCTCAGGAGATACAGATCAGATCTTTCACATGTCATTTCATTGGAAGAGATAACTGTGCAACCTGACTTGACATATGAAGAAGAGCCAATCAGAATCTTGGCATGGGAAGTAAAGGAGCTCAGAAACAAGAGAATTCCACTAGTGAAAGTCTTATGGAGACACCACAATACGGAAGAGGTAACCTGGGAGAGCGAGGAGACGATGAGGCAGTAGTTCCCTCAGCTCTTCACATCAGGTAAATTTCGAGGACGAAATTTTTATTTAGAGGGGAAGAATTGTAACGCCCTCACTGTAGGTAGTCCATAGGTTTTACTATTAAACAGCCAGAATATCTGAAACTACACTTAAACTAGAGAGAGGAAGCATAAATTGATGGAATAAATGATAAGAAAATACAAGAAAAATTAAGAGGAAATAAAAGAAATGAAATACAACTAGGTTAAATTAGCCAAGGTTCTGGCAATGGGTAACCGTACTGGGAAATCACTGCGTAGACAATTGACGACCCTAGACCCATGAGGAACCCTAGAAAATAATTTTCGAGACTTAATTAAAGGTTTACTGAGGCATAAATATTATTAAAAATGTTAAAAAATTTTAGTTAATTGGTACAGACAAAAATAACTCGACAGGTATAATGAATGGCATTTTGGTCATTTCAACCTCAGAGTCAAATTTTGACCTAAATGTCAATTAAAATAAGAGAGATTAAAACACATAAAATAAATTAAAATCCCATGAAAATATGATGCTATATGTAAAGTAATTAAAGGAACATAAAGGGAATTATTAGAAATGTTAAAACTTTAATTATTATAATTAATAAATAATTTTTTAGTGGGGTATATATAGGCAAAAGATGACAAGATTTTAACCACCAAATGTCATCTTCTTCTTTAACCTTCACCATGGCGAAAACCATTGTTCTCTCCTTTCCTCCATTGATTTCCTTCTTCCAAGCTTTAAATTTTTTCCATTCTCACCATAATCTTCATAAGTCCCTTCATTAAAATTTATCCCCACACCTTGAGAAGTCATTTAGCAGCCAAGAAAGAGAAGATTGGTGAAGTTTTGGCAACTTGAAGAAGTGTCCATCAAAGGTTAGTGCATGAATTATCTTACCTCACTTCTTTAATCATGCTAAGCATATTGAAATGAGTTAGTATGATAAGAAAGTTGAAGAAAATGATGAGTAATTTAGAACCCTAGAATTCGACAGCCTTGAGAAACATGGGAGTTTGATACTTTCATGCATGTAAATAGTGATTTGTGATGTTAATGAATAAGTAAGTATGAGTTATATGTTGAGTGATGAAGTTACATGTACTAGAATTTGATTGCATGTGTATGTTTGTGATTGACAATTTGAGTTAGGGTTTTGACCTAACTATTGGATATTTTGTGTAATTGCTAGAATTTGACTTTGTTGAGATGAGTTGATAATGTTTATAAGTGCCATGAATGCTAATTTATAGTTTGGGAGTTGGAGGAAATGAAATTTGGAGGTGTATATTTCTTTGTAGGTTTGGGACTTTATAATCCATTGTATGTTTTGAGCTATGAATGAAATTGTGTTACTCTAATTGGTATGAGAACAATTTGAGGTGAAACTAGACCCAAAATGTTCCATTTTCCATGAAGAAACCATACCCAAATTTTGTCCACAATTTGACCTAATTTCTGTCCCAATCTGGCTGACTATATAATGAACCCAGAAAAATGACCAAATGAATAATACACATTTATTTAGCCATAACTCCCTCTAGACATGTCCAAATGACCTGAATTTTATACCATTGGAAAGCTTAGACATAGGACTACAACTTTCATGAAGGACACATAGCCCAGAAATATCTCTAATCAAACCAAATTGCTAGGCAAAGTTAAGTCACAAAACTGTCCAGAACTATATTGCCCAGAAATTGCTAGATATAGGCTTACCTGACCAGTTTTGGCAAAAAGGCCATAACTTGGTCTACAGAAATCCAAATGCAATGAAACTAGTGGAAAATTTTCCACAAGATATAAATCTACAATATTGGTATCTTGACTAAAACCCAGAAATCAAAAGAACTAGGTAAATTGGCTAGGTCAAGTTAGTATGCAAATTCTGGAAATTGCCTACGTGACCACTTGACCCCAAAACAGTCTTTTAGTCATATCTCCCACTAGGAAACTCCAATTGGGATGAGCCATATTGTTATGAAAGCCTAAGGAACAAGGCTCCAACTTTATTTTAGACACTTTTCTCAAATTATGAATGTAAGAACCCTAAAAGTTGAGTCAAAGCCACTAACCTGAACTGGAATCCTGTTGGCACAGGGTACATGAGTAATATAAAATTAAGGGCCAACATCCGTCTTGCTACATTAAAATTAAGGGCCAACATCTGCCTTTCCATAATATAAAATCATTTCACAATTCACAATCTTCAAAACAATGCAATTAATTTTTAAATGCATAAAAGAAATCATATTTAAATCATATAAAGTCCACTCAACACATTTATAATGTTAAAACAAAAGAAAAGTCTAGTTGTGCACAAACCTTTTTATACTTCTCTTGACTTAGCTCAACTTTTCCCTTCTTCAGAAAGCTCTTTTTCTACTCACTTGACACTTCTCCTTCTTATCAAACTCTTCAAATTTCTAACTTTCTTTACTTCCAATCTTCAAAGGAAGATCAAATAACAAGTTTTTATTCTAGTGGCTATGGAATTTATGGAGGGAATTCAAGGTTTTATGAGCTTGAATGAAGAACAATGGAGGAAGAGAGTGATGAATGTGGGACGTCTTGGAGGAAGAATGGAGAAGAAGATGATAAGATCCTATTTAATGAATTTATCTTCTTATTCCAATATTTTATATATATATTCATTTAGCTATTAATTATAATTATTATAATTTTAACAAATCAATTAATTCCTTATGTGTCCTTTGTCATTTTTCCTACACTCCTTCATTAATTTAATTCTCTTTCAATATTTTAATCTCACACATTTTAATGAACATTTAGGTCAAAAGTCAACTCTTAGAGTGAATTGACCAAAATGCCCTTCATCGGATTATAGTCCACCTTTTTCCATAATACCCGATGAGTCCTTAAGTTGTGATTCACTTATTGGTGCTTATTCCTTTTTCATTTCTTTGTTTTTCAAATTCCCGTAATGTCTAAATTAATCTACAAAATTCCATACAAATTTAGGATATGTAATACCCCTATTTGCATAGCTTTGTATATATTACTGTTTCGGTGACCGGTGTCGGTCTGGACAATTAAAAGAATTAGAACCACATCTAAGACACCTAGATAAGCCCTGAATACAAATAATTAGTAATTGCCATATAGTTAAGTATAAAAAAGAAAAAAACAGAACACAGTTAAATGAGCCGGGAGTCATAGCAATAGGTGACCTTCCCAGAAAATGACTGCGAGGTCGATCGTAACCCTAATTCTGAATAGGAAAATGTGACGCCGCGATCCTTAGGACTATTGTGAACACAGTGGAAAAGAGAAAATCACGAAAAAGAGTTGTTAAGCAGATCAAATAATTAGGTCAGGGATTCGAAAGAAATATTAAATAACTTGCAAATCTGATTAAACCGGCGAGGGGCAATTTAGTCAATTCACCCCTAAAGCTGACTCCTGACCTAACTGTCCAATAAAATTGAAGAAACGAATCTTTGGAAATCGAGAATTAAATTAAAGAACTAATAGAAAAATAAATGCAAAAGAAAAAGAAAATTTAAAAAGTTTATTACATCATTTGATGACATTATCATGATGTCAAAAGTAATTTTTGATTTTTCCTTACATAATTGACCAAGTCAATTCTTGTTAAATAAAACATAAAATACATAAAATTGAAAAATTAAACCATTCTTCTTCTTCTTTTTTCAAGTGTGCCGCCCCACTTTCTTCTCTCTTTCTCACCATTGAAAAACCACCATTGAAGCTTGAGTTTAAGCTTTCTTCCAACCACTTCAACCCATTTTGACCCCAAAAATAAACCATAAAAACTTGTTAGTTCAACTTGAGGAAGCTTTAGAGGAAGGAAAGAAAAGAAGAAAAGGAAGAAATTGGAGAGTTGAATTTCAAAGTTAAGGTTAGTAGTTTAAATTGAAAATTTATTGTTTAATATTTATGTTCTTGGTGTAAGTAACTTAGAAATTGCGTAAAATCAAACAAAAATAATTGTTGAGGGACCAAACAAAAAATTCAGCCAGCTAGGGTTAGGGTTTGATATGAATGAGTTTGATGATTTTGAAGGTTATTTGAAGTGAATTAGGTGTGTAGATCATGCATGTACACTTTGAAACACATTACATTGAACTTTATGTGTAGCTAGGGTTTTGAGCTTGTGAAAAATTAGAGAAAAAGTTGAGAATTAGTCAATTGATGTTGTTGACCTTATTTGAGTTGAGAAATGGTCAATTGTGACCATTTGTGGTGTGTATGAATTGTTGGAACCAAGTTCCAATTCGGATTGGTGAGGGTCAATCTGCAGGTAGCTTGACCTAAGTCTCTTTCAGGGATCAAAACTGAAAATTTACCAACCCAATTGGTGTGAGGACAATTGGGAATGAAACTAGACACAAAATGACACATTTTTCATTTAGGAATCATGCCCAGAAAGTGACCATAACTTAGTGAACAATTAGGCCAAATCCGGAATTGGGCAAACTGACCTATACAAAAATGACCAAATAAACAATAATTACATAAATGACCATACCTTGGTCTAGGAAGGTCCAAATGACCTGAATTTTATATCGATAGAAAGATGAGACATAGCCCTACAACTTTTATGAAGAAAACAAATCCAAATTTTGACCATAACCTATTTGAAAAACCATCTGTAGTCAACCTACAAAAAACTGCCAATAACCAGGAATTTGCCCAGAATTCTGGGTAACACTAAATCCGACCAGCCTTAGAAAAATAGGCATAACTTAGGCTACAAAGCTCCAAATGGAGTGATTCAAAAAGGAAATAAAGTTAAGACAATAAGGAACAACTTTGATGAATGACACTTAGCTAAATTCCCACAGTAACCAGACCAATGGAATAGTAGAAAATAGGGGACCAAAACTGAAAAATTGTAATTTCTCTTAGGAGACTTAGAAATTGAATTGGCAATCAATGCCAATAAAATTTACACTCAAAATATGATATATGAGTACAATTAGAACTAATGAACATATTAAGTATAGAAAAATCAACAAATTGACTTGAATAGTGTCATGAATAGTAACCCTGAAATGAAAATTTCCAAGAACGTTAGTTTAAGTATGTTAGGGCTAGAATCAAGTATATATGAATTAATTATTAGAATTTAAGTATTAGAAATGGATACTGAAGCACTTTAAATTTATGTGTTTCAGTTGAAAAGGGATCTTCAAAGGAGAAACGAAAGTTTGAGTAAGTTGAGTCGATAAAAGAGGTTTATGCATAATAACTTTAAATTATCGTTTTCCCATTGAAAACTTGATTAGTATGCATTGTGTTAATTATGAGTTTCGATAACTGCTGTGTTGCCACTTTGTGAATGGAAAATTGACTTTGGAATTGGTTATGTTTTGCATGAAATATTTGAATAACTTGATTTAAATTGTTTTTGATTCAGACTTGGCATGGCAATATCACTATATTCCTCCTCCATTTATGGGGTGAGTTTGACTATATTCCTCTCTCTCTGGCTTCCCAGTCTGAAGGGTGAGTTTGGATGAGTACTCATTAGCTAGCTAGCCACCTCCCTCATTGATTTCGATTAGTGGGGTGAGTTTGCCTTGTCGTGATATGCACATGGCATGTTCGGAAATTTTGTGTCATGGCCTAAGTTGTGTTAGTGATTAGCAACACTATGTTTATTAAATTATTTGATCAAATTGTATTAAATTAAGCTTTGAAAATTGTGCAATATTCAAATTGTGACTTGTGATAAATGTGATTTGAAAATTGAAATGTGACTGTGAATTAATAACAAATGTTTCATATTGTGCATTTTATATTTTATTGTGTACCACTGAGTATTTTATACTCAACGATAGCTTTCTTTGCTGTCGCAGATAGAAATAAGGAAAAAGGCAGCAGAGTGAGCTGCCAATTGTTGGGACTACACTGAGGTTTTTGTACGGGTATTTAGTTATACCCTTGTATATTAGATTTTGATTATGCATGTAAATATATGTGTTTAAATTATTTGAGCAGTTGTACAAAAACTCTTGTAATATTATTTTGGGTATGTAATTAAAATGCAAATAATTGGAATATTTAAATTTATTTCTAAGTTTTGTAATTAATGTAAATAATTCTTTTTGTATTTTATGAATGATAAATTATTTCCTTTTCGGAAATGAGATGTTCCAATTGCGGTTGATTTTGTGTTGAGCATATTGTATGGGATTGAGATGAAATTGATTTGTATTGAATTTGTGATTGAGATAATATTGGAAGTGTATTTCTTTTCAGGTTTTGAAGAACTATTTTTCCCAAAGATAGACAGCACTCTGCCGAAAATTTTTTAAATTTTGTGTAAAAATAAAAATGTACAAAAATTTTAACTAGTCTTTAAACTTTAAGTAAAAGTTTTTAATTCCTATTAAAAGTGCTCACCATCTTCGAAAAGTAAGAAAATTGTTTTACAATCCCTTATAGTATATTTAATCGGTTACCGATAGGCGAAGTATGGTAATTCATTAGATGTACTACGGGATTATGTTACATCTTACTGAGGGGTAGGGTGTGATAGGATAGCAACTAATCTTACAGTCACTTCCCATGTAGGTCACCCATCGTAAAAATTTGGACCTAAGTTCATTTAACCAATTTGTGTTTCATTTCTCTTATTTTTATCCAACCTCATTTCATCTTTATTAATTCAGTTTATGACCTCTCTCTATGGTGTAGGTATAATTTTTAGACATTCTAATTGTCCGGATAG
Organism: Hevea brasiliensis; assembly: GCF_030052815.1. Lineage (NCBI taxonomy): Eukaryota > Viridiplantae > Streptophyta > Magnoliopsida > Malpighiales > Euphorbiaceae > Hevea > Hevea brasiliensis. Next base: position 70,345,380 of record NC_079503.1, on the reverse strand, counting down.
ACATTAGTTACTGAAACAGTAGGATGTACGGAACTGCTTAATCTGAGGGTGTTACATGCATCACTAAGCTATATGCTTAGCACGATGGGTTTGCACCTTGCGCAGGTACTGAAGCCGAGGGTTTACAGAGAGTAGATCATTAAAGTCTGCATCAAATGAGCATTATTTTGTCAAGAGTTTAATTAGGGTTGGCTTTCTTTACTTGTAAATGATTCTTTTTGTATAAATTGTATAAGTAATTAATCATGAAAAGTTGTACCTAAGTAAATGACATGTTTCGTAAAGTTTATATTTTACTTAAATCACTTTTGGTACAATTTTTATGTCACACCCTACCCCTCTGTAAGGCATAACATGATCCCGTAGTATACTTAATGAATTACCAACTCCGTCTACTGATAACCCATTAAATACACTACAAGAGATTTTAAAAACTTTTCTTACTTCTTTTACAGTGGTGAGCACTATTTATAGGTGTTAAAGACTTTGGTGAACTGAAGTGAAATAACTAACTCATTTGGTTTATTTGGAATTTCTGTAAAAATTTTGGCAGAGTGCCATCTGTATTTTGGACAAAACAGTTCTTCAGAAAACCTGTAAAAAGCACTTCAATAATTTTCCAAATCTCAACTCCAATACATTTCTCAACACAGCAATTTATCAACTCAATTCCATAGAAATTTTTCAAAGTCTGAGATAAGGAAATATAATACAATTTTCACAAGTCAAATAACTCATAATTAATTTACAACTTCAAAGTACAATTTGAATTTACAACTGCTCAAACCAACAACAAAATATACATACAGTGAATATTCATTACAATACAAAATGCAAAATACTGGTATACTCATTATACCCGAAAATCTCTCGCTGACGGTACTAGCAGTCTAGTCTGCTGCCCGGTCTATCTCTCTACCTGCGACAGCAATAAAAAGCTATCGCTGAGACAATGTCTCAGTGGTGCACAACATTAACCAAATACAATTTAAATCACAATTCATAAATCATGTAAATAGTGAATACTTAAAACCATAGTCAAATTTAAGACAAAAAAGGTCAATAAGAATTTAAACTCCATTTCTCAATATCACAATAGATTTCCATAAGTCAGATCATGTTTGAATTCAAAAGACAGTATATGTCAATGAGAGTTTAAATCCATTTCACAATCTCACAATAAACATCAATAAATCACACACAACTTAATCATGATCCATAGTTCAATTCGTCCCAAAAGCCGATGGCTAATGAGGTATTCAATTCGTCCCAAAAGTCAATGACTAATGAGGAATAACATGGCTAGCTAGCAAAAATATGAGTACTCATCCAATTCGTCCTCAACAGGCACACACCTCAACACTTCAGCCAGAGAGGGAATTCAATTCGTCCCACTAGACAAGCTAATGAGGAATACAATCAATATACATGATGGCTGTGGTTTCAAACCATTTCCAATGCTTTTAAATCAATAAGTATCCATCAATGTCATTCAAACAATTTTTCACAGTTTCAAACCATTCACAATATTTTTCAATCAATAAGTGTTCATCAAACACATTTCCACAATTTAAAACAATAATATACAAATAGTCAATATTTATTTCAATTGAAAATAATTCAAAAGAAACAGTTGTTGTGCACAAACCTCTGATGACTGTCCCCCTGGTCTGGACTCAGTGTTTCCTTCCCTTTTACTGAGTCCTTGTTAACTGAGAAACACAATTTGAAGTGTTTCAGTACTAAATTAAACTGTCTCTATCGATGGTGTTTGGTAAATAATGCACTGAACTCAATTATTCACTTAATCACCTAATATACCGACTCTCGTTGCGTTTTAGGTAAATTAGGTTTTAATGTCGTTAATATGTGACATTCAATAGGGTTTTAGGTTTGGTACGTTTTACCAAAGTCATTTCCTTGTTTAGTGCATTTTAATGCAAATTGCTGGATTTCGGGACACTGGTTTGACCTAGCCGGACGATCTAGTTCCCTCAGTTTTTGGGTTTCGGTCAAAACTACAAACTTGTAGATCTATGTCTTATTGCACGCGGGGCAAAATTTCAGGTCAATCCGAGTTAAGTAGACCAAGTTATGGTCATTACACTATTGCTGGTCAAATGGTACCAAATTAGGTCAATTTTTGGTCAATTTGGTCAACTCTAGTTCGGCCAGTTTTTGGACCCGAACTTGTGCAAGCTTTTTGACTTGCTTATGGTCATTTCTGGGCTTTGGTGTCTTCACAAGACTTGTAGGTATGGGTCTTAACTATTCATGGTTAAAATTTCAGGTCAATTGGACCTGTTTTGAGTGAGTTATGGCCTAAACACTCACTGCTGCCCAATTGGTCATTTTTCAGGTCCTAATTGCACCTAATCCGAATTAGTCATTTTCTTAGGTCACCTTGCAAGCAGAATTTTGGTATGTTTTCTCAATGAAAGTTGGCACATTTTGTGCCTAGTTCCACCTTCAATTGGTCTCATACCAATTGAGGTTACACATTTAAACTTATTGGCTAAAATGTACACTGCCCTTGGTTACTTTGCTTAACACACATCAATTACACACATTTACCTTGCAATTTGTTCACTTCCCCACCAATCTGTTTTGGTACATTACCAAAAGCATATTCTACTTTACATTAACATTACTTTGGGTAGATTACAATTACCCTCAACACACCAAATATAATTCACATTTACAAGTTATAAGTACCATTACATACACACCTAACCATTACAAATCTTACATACACTTTACAATATCAATCTACATATATATCCATCAATCCTTCTAGGTCAATATTCTGCCTACACTTCCATGAATACATACATTTACTCAAGTGTTCCCAAGCTGCTGAAAATTGTCCTTCAACATCAAAGTGCCCTACAATTTACCAATTCCCATCCAAGTGCATAAATCACCATATATATGTGAAATAATTCACTAGGATATTAAATCACCATGATCAACATTATTTCTCATCAATTATATGCATAATAAATCATTAAATGCGTGACCCCATGGCTGTCCAAAAATGGCTATCTCAATAACTATTTAAACTTTAAAATTTCCTTCACAAAACTAACACCCATAACATGAACATAAAGTTTAACAAAGGAATTCTCAAAAGTGTAAACTTACCTTTGATTGTAACTTGCTAAACCTTCACCAAACTTCTCAAATTTAGTATCAAACTCTTCCTTGTGATGAGTAGACAAAGTTTCATGAAGGAACCTAAGAGATTAGAGTTGAAAATGGAGAGTTAAGACAGCTTGCATGAAAAATGGCCATGGTGGTTTCCATTTTCTTCAATTCGGCAACTTTGAATCCAAATGAGGAAGATGAAGTTTCTGTTGGTTTGGTGGAAGTACAGCTGCCCCTCTTTGTTTTATTTTATTCCCTTAGTGGTCCACTCATTTAAATTATATCATAAAATAAGTTTAAATGTGTTATTTACACATTTTTCACCCCACTTTTGGCTATTTGTATTAGGTACCCCTCTTTTAATTTTTCATTTCATTTTCTAAGTGTAATATTATTTATTTTTAATGGACATTTAGGTCAAAAGATACTTCGGGATGTCAAATGACCATAATGCCCCTGTTAGATTCGTTCGATTTTTCGGTATTACCGGGTTTTGTCTGTTTTTCAATTTCTCACTTTTCTTTGTACTAATTATTTAATTTTTCTTTGATATTTCTAATGATATTTATTCTTCAACAAGGGTCTATTTAAGTCCTAAAAATGTTTTTCAGGGTTCCCCGTAGTCTAGGGCTAGTCAACGGTCCACGCCGTGACTTCCCGGTGCAGTCACCCATCGCTAGGTTTCCCGGCTCGTTTAACTTGATTACCTTTCTTTGCTATTATTTTTCCTTTGTTTTTCTTGTATTTTCTTTTTTTGTATTTCATTATTTTATGTCTCCTCACTCATATTAAAGTGTGGTTACAGGCATCCTAGGTCCGGACAAAGACTAGTCACCGGAGCAATGAGCGCACTACCGAACATAGGGTGTTACAATTCTCCCCCTTAAATAAATTTCATCTCGAATTTTACTGGCATTAGTCTACGAGCAGTGTGGGTGCTGTCTCCTCATATCCTCTTCACGTTCCCAAGTAGCTTCCTGGCCTGAATGATGGTTCCACAGTACTTTAACCAGGTGTATCTGTTTGTTCCTCAGCTACTTCACCTCATATGCCAGAATTTTTATGGGTTCTTCCTCATATGAAAGGTCTGGATTTACTTCAATCTCTTCAACTGATAGTACATGAGATGGGTCAGATCTGTGCCTCCTTAACATGGATACATGGAAGACACTATGTATCTTTGCTAACTCTGGAGGTAATGCCAACCGATATGCCAAAGGACCCACTCTTTCCATAATCTCATATGGTCCGATGAAACGAGGACTCAGTTTCCCCTTTCTGCCAAATCTCATAATCCTCTTCCAAGGAGAAACTTTGAGGAATACCTTATCACCCACTGCATACTCCATATCTCTTCTTTTCATATCAACATAGGACTTTTGACGATCCGATGCAGCTTTGAGTCTATCTCGGATCACTCTGATCTTTTCCTCTGTCTGCTGAACAATTTCTGGCCCAATCATCTTCCTTTCACCTACTTCATCCCAACATAAAGGAGTTCTGCACTTCCTGCCATACAAAGCTTCATATGGAGGCATCCCTATGCTTGATTGGTAGCTGTTGTTATAAGCAAACTCAATCAAAGGCAAGTGTGTATCCCAACTACCTTCAAATTCAATCACACAAGCCCGTAGCATATCCTCCAATGTCTGAATAACCCTCTCAGACTGGCCATCTGTCTGTGGGTGGAATGCTGTGCTGAAGTTCAATCTAGTTCCTAGGGCTCTCTGAAGACTACCCCAGAATCTAGAAGTGAACTTAGGATCTCTGTCAGACACAATTGATACTGGCACTCCATGCAGTTTTACAATCTCATATATGTACAATCTGGCCAATCTTTCCAGGCTATAGTCCATCCGAACTGGTAAAAAGTGAGCAAACTTGGTCAATCTGTCAACTATAACCCATACTGCATCATGACTACTCTGTGTCCTTGGAAGTCCTGTAACAAAATCCATAGTTATTCGTTCCCATTTCCACTGCATCGACAAAGGTTGTAACAAACCAGCTTGAACTTGATGTTCTGCCTTTTCTTGGTGACAAGTTAGGCATTTTGAAACGAATTAAGCTATATCTCTTTTCATGACCATCCACGATGTGCTCTTTCAACCCTCTGTACATTTTAGTTCCACCGGTGCATAGCAAATGGAGACTCATGTGCTTCCTTCATAATGATCTGTCTCAATTCCACATCACTAGGAAGCACATTACCTTTGATGTAGCAATAAACCATCCTCTCTCACGGAGAATTCGGGTTTCTTGCCTGCTGGACTTCTTTCGGTAACCGATACTTTTCATCACTCTGAGCGACCATTACGATCGATCAATCAACACCTTTGTACATGCCATGCAACTCTATCATCCCTCATCATCAATTTCTAAAGCGGCATCTTTGTGCTTTCAATTCATATACCATGGACAAAGGAGAAACTCGAGACTTGCCATAGTCTTGCGACTTAAGGCGTCGACCACCACATTTGCTTTTCTGGTGATAATCTATTAAGCAATCATAATCTTTGATGAGTTCTAACCATCTCCACTGCCTCAAATTCAATTCCTTCTGGGTACCTAAGTACTTCAAGATCTTGTGATCTGTGAAAATGTAGCAATTCTCTCCAAACAGATAGTGTCTCGGATCTTGAGCAAAAACAATAGCCGCTAACTCGGATCATGTGTTGGGTAGTTCCTCTCATGCGGTTTCAAATGGCGTGATGCATAAGCAATGACATTCCGATCTTGCATCGATTACGGCCTAACCCATTGTGAGAAGCATCACTATAAACTGTGTATTCTTTACCCGGAGTAGGTAAAGTGAGAACTGGAGCTTTAGTTAAACACATCTTCAACTCATCAAAACTCTGCTGACATTTATCAGTCCACTGAAATTTTACATCTTTCCGAAGCAGTTTGGTCAGTGGAGAAGATAACATAGAAAACCCCTTCACAAACCGACGGTAATATCCAGCTAGAACCAGAAAACTGCGAACTTCTGTGATATTCCTGGGCGGCTTCCAATTAAGGATAGCTTCTACCTTGCTGGCGTCTACCTTGATCCCTTCAGCTGACACAACATGTCCCAAAAAGGAGATTTCTTTCAGCCAAAATTCACATTTCGACAATTTGGCGTATAGTTCTTTCTCCCTTAAAGTTTGCAGTACAATCCGCAGATGTCTGTCATGCTCCTCTGCATTCCTTGAATATATCAAAATGTCGTCAATAAACACCACCACAAATTGATCAAGATATGGTCTGAAAATAGTGTTCATCAGATCCATAAAAGCAGCTGGAGCATTTGTCAACCCGAATGGCATTACTAGAAACTCATAGTGGCCATATCGAGTTCTGAAAGCAGTTTTTGGAATACTCTGCTCTTGCACCTTCAACTGATAATAACCAGATCGCAAATCAATTTTGGAGAATACAGCTGCACCCTTCAACTGATCAAACAGATCATCAATGCGAGGCAATGGATATCTGTTCTTTATTGTCACCTTATTCAACTGCCGGTAGTCAATGCATAAGCGGAGAGTACTATCCTTCTTCTTAACAAACAACACTGGTGCTCCCCAAGGTGACACACTAGGGCGGATGAAGCCCTTTTCAAGTAATTCTTGCAACTGTATCTTCAACTCCTTCAACCCATTTGGTGCCATTACGTATGGCGTTATGGAGATTGGATCCACACCAGGCATAACATTAATTTCAAACTGCACTTCTCTTTTCGGAGGTAATCCTGGCAATTCATCAGGAAACACATCTGGAAAGTCATGTACTGTAGGGATGTCCTTCAATGCTGGACTCCCCACTTGGGTGTCTACCACATGTGCCAAGTATGCTTCACACCCCTTTCTGATCATTTTTCTGGCTAGTGCAGCCGAAATGAGGTTTGATGGCAATAGATGCCTCTCCCCATGTATTACCACATCACTATACTGAGGAAGGCCAAAAGTGACTGTCTTCAGCCTACAGTCAATCATGGCATGATGCCTAGCTAACCAATCCATGCCCAAGATGATATCATAATCTCTGAAGGGCATTTCAATGAAATCAGACAGGAAAGTGTGTCCTTGGATCACCAAAGGACAATCTCTATACATTCTATTAACCCTGACCTCCTGTCCTAATGGACTTGTTACTAGCACCTCAAAGTTCATTTTTGTACATGGAACAGCAATGCAATCAATGATGCTAGCACTCACATAAGAATGGGTAGAACCCGGATCAAATAACACAAACACATTTTGGTTAAAAGTTGAGAAGGTACCAGCCACAACATCAGATGTCTCTGCCTCTTCCCTCTGTCTCATGGCATAGACTCTGACTGGAGCACTATCTTGCTCTGATTGTTTTACTGTGCCTTGGCTGCCTGCTGGGTTACCTCTACCCCTGCCTCTACCTCTGCTAGGTGGTTGTGAGCTTCTGGTGACAGGGCTCTGAACTGATCCTTCTGCAGTAGTAGGAGGTAGTCCAACTCTGCGACTACTGGTGCAGTCCTTGGCAAAGTGCCCTGTGCCTCCACAGTTATAACAGGCTCCAATAGCCTTGTAGCAGATCCCACCATGATTTCTTCCACATGTTTCACACTGGCGGGGAGGATTGGAACCTCTGGTACTTTGCTGTCCAGATAGGGGAGGTCTCTGTCCTGAATATCTTCCCCTACTAGATTTCTTGCCACCTCTACCATGTCCCCCATAGTTCTTCCTCTTTCCAGTATAACCACTGGAACTCTGTTCTACAGATTTTCCCTCTTTCTCTGTCTTCTCTGATCTCTTTTTCTCTGGAGCAGTCTCAAACTCAACTCTTTCCAACTCTAGGGCTTGAGAAACAAGTTCAGAGAAGTTAGTGTGTTTGAAGCCGAGCACTTGTACTCTGATACTGGGTTTCAAGCCAGTTTCAAACCTCTTGCATCTTTCCCTGCTGGTAGAGAGTAGACTCACTGCATAATGGCTAAGGCGGGAAAATTCTCTTTCATACTCAGCCACTGATCTGCCCCCCTGTTTCAGACTTAGGAACTCTTGCAGCTTCTAGTCTACATAAGCATCAGGGATATATTTCTGCCTGAATTCCCTGAGGAAGTCATTCCATGTTAGCACTGAGCTCTACGGCATCAGGGGAATGGTTTTCCACCAGTCATAAGCATCCCCTGTAGTAAGGACACCGAGTATTCAAATCTAAGCTCTTACGTACAATGTAGCTTCTTGAACACCCTATCCATCCTCTCTAACCATTGTTCAACTTCTAGAGGATCTCTGTCCCCTTAAACTCAGAGCCGTGCATTTCATCAATTTATCATACTGCCTAGTAGGAGATTGTGGTTGTACCACTGGTGTCTGTATTGGGACTTGAGTAGGCGCATTACCAGCCATTTGTTGGAACATTGCAGCCATCTGTTGAGCGAACTGAGCAAGAAACTACGATGCTGCAGTGTGGTCTTCTTTGAACCACGACATTATGTAGGCTGTGGCATCCTTGCACCTCGGCCTCAATAGGTGATCATTGAGCGATCACCCTCTTCCATATTCAATGCGAGGATTTAAGATCTTCTGAACAAATAACACAAGGAGATTTCCTCCCGTTAGTGCATATTTATAATGTAATGTACTGTATGTATCAAACAATGATATTGAGCAGTTGTACTATGAAGAAAGAATATTCAAATAACAGGTGAAAACAAAATTTAAAAACTGTGCTCTGATACCACAAAAACATGTTACACCCTACCCCTCTGTAAGGCATAACATGATCCCGTAGTATACTTAATGAATTACCAACTCCGTCTACTGATAACCCATTAAATACACTACAAGGGATTTTAAAAACTTTTCTACTTCTTTTACAGTGGTGAGCACTATTTATAGGTGTTAAAGACTTTGGTGAACTGAAGTGAAATAACTAACTCATTTGGTTTATTTGGAATTTCTGTAAAAATTTTGGCAGAGTGCCATCTGTATTTTGGACAAAACAGTTCTTCAGAAAACCTGTAAAAAGCACTTCAATAATTTTCCAAATCTCAACTCCAATACATTTCTCAACACAGCAATTTATCAACTCAATTCCATAGAAATTTTTCAAAGTCTGAGATAAGGAAATATAATACAATTTTCACAAGTCAAATAACTCATAATTAATTTACAACTTCAAGGTACAATTTGAATTTACAACTGCTCAAACCAACAACAAAATATACATACAGTGAATATTCATTACAATACAAAATGCAAAATACTGGTATACTCATTATACCTGAAAATCTCTCGCTGACGGTACTAGCAGCCTAGTCTACTGCCCGGTCTGTCTCTCTACCTGCGACAGCAATAAAAAGCTATCGCTGAGACAATGTCTCAGTGGTGCACAATATTAACCAAATACAATTTAAATCACAATTCATAAATCATTTAAATAGTGGATACTTAAAACCATAGTCAAATTTAAGACAAAAAAGGTCAATAAGAATTTAAACTCCATTTCTCAATATCACAACAGATTTCCATAAGTCAAATCATGTTTGAATTCAAAAGACAGTATATGTCAATGAGAGTTTAAATCCATTTCACAATCTCACAATAAACATTAATAAATCACACACAGCTTAATCATGATCCATAGTTCAATTCGTCCCAAAAGCCAATGGCTAATGAGGTATTCAATTCGTCCCAAAAGTCAATGACTAATGAGGAATAACATGGCTAGCTAGCAAAAATATGAGTACTCATCCAATTCGTCCTCAACAGGCACACACCTCAACACTTCAGCCAGAGAGGGAATTCAATTTGTCGCACTAGATAAGCTAATGAGGAATACAATCAATATACATGATGGCTGTGGTTTCAAACCATTTCCAATGCTTTTAAATCAATAAGTATCCATCAATGTCATTCAAACAATTTTTCACAGTTTCAAACCATTCACAATATTTTTCAATCAATAAGTGTTCATCAAACACATTTCCACAATTTAAAACAATAATATACAAATAGTCAATATTTATTTCAATTGAAAATAATTCAAAAGAAACAGTTGTTGTGCACAAACCTCGATGATCGTCCCCACAGTCCGACTCGGTGTTTCCTTCCCTTTCTTTGAGTCCTTGTTAACTGAGAAACACAATTTGAAGTGTTTCAGTACTAAATTAAACTGTCTCTATCGATGGTGTTTGGTAAATAATGCACTGAACTCAATTATTCACTTAATCACCTAATATACCGACCCTCGTTGCGTTTTAGGTAAATTAGGTTTTAATGTCGTTAATATGTCACATTCGATAGGGTTTTAGGTTTGGTACGTTTTACCAAAGTCATTTCCTTGTTTAGTGCATTTTAATGCAAATTGCTGGATTTCGGGACACTGGTTTGACCTAGCCGGACGATCTAGTTCCCTCAGTTTTTGGGTTTCGGTCAAAACTACAAACTTGTAGATCTATGTCTTATTGCACGCGGGGCAAAATTTCAGGTCAATCCGAGTTAAGTAGACCAAGTTATGGTCATTACACTATTGCTGGTCAAATGGTACCAAATTAGGTCAATTTTTGGTCAATTTGGTCAACTCTGATTCGGCCAGTTTTTGGACCCGAACTTGTGCAAGCTTTTTGACTTGCTTATGGTCATTTCTGGGCTTTGGTGTCTTCATAAGACTTGTAGGTATGGGTCTTAACTATTCATGGTTAAAATTTCAGGTCAATTGGACCTGTTTTGAGTGAGTTATGGCCTAAACACTCACTGCTGCCCAATTGGTCATTTTTCAGGTCCTAATTGCACCTAATCCGAATTGGTCATTTTCTTAGGTCACCTTGCAAGCAGAATTTTGGTATGTTTTCTCAATGAAAGTTGGCACATTTTGTGCCTAGTTCCACCTCCAATTGGTCTCATACCAATTGAGGTTACACATTTAAACTTATTGGCTAAAATGTACACTGCCCTTGGTTACTTTGCTTAACACACATCAATTACACACATTTACCTTGCAATTTGTTCACTTCCCTACCAATCTGTTTTGGTACATTACCAAAAGCATATTCTACTTTACATTAACATTACTTTGGGCATATTACAATTACCCTCAACACACCAAATATAATTCACATTTACAAGTTCTAAGTACCATTACATACACACCCAACCATTACAAATCTTACATACACTTTACAATATCAATCTACATACATATCCATCAATCCTTCTAGGTCAATATTCTGCCTACACTTCCATGAATACATACATTTACTCAAGTGTTCCCAAGCTGCCGAAAATTGTCCTTCAACATCAAAGTGCCCTACAATTTACCAATTCCCATCCAAGTGCATAAATCACCATATATATGTGAAATAATTCACTAGGATATTAAATCACCATGATCAACATTATTTCTCATCAATTATATGCATAATAAATCATTAAATGCGTGACCCCATGGCTGTCCAAAAATGGCTATCTCAATAACTATTTAAACTTTAAAATTTCCTTCACAAAACTAACACCCATAACATGAACATAAAGTTTAACAAAGGAATTCTCAAAAGTGTAAACTTACCTTTGATTGTAACTTGCTAAACCTTCACCAAACTTCTCAAATTTAGTATCAAACTCTTCCTTGTGATGAGTAGACAAAGTTTCATGAAGGAACCTAAGAGATTGGAGTTGAAAATGGAGAGTTAAGATAGCTTGCATGAAAAATGGCCATGGTGGTTTCCATTTTCTTCAATTCGGCAACTTTGAATCCAAATGAGGAAGATGAAGTTTCTGTTGGTTTGGTGGAAGTAAAGCTGCCCCTCTTTGTTTTATTTTATTCCCTTAGTGGTCCACTCATTTAAATTATATCATAAAATAAGTTTAAATGTGTTATTTACACATTTTTCACCCCACTTTTGGCTATTTGTATTAGGTACCCCTCTTTTAATTTTTCATTTCATTTTCTAAGTGTAATATTATTTACTTTTAATGGACATTTAGGTCAAAAGACACTTCGGGATATCAAATGACCATAATGCCCCTGTTCGGGTTACGTTCCCGATTTTTCGGTATTACCGGGTTTTGTCTGTTTTTCGATTTCTCACTTTTCTTTGTACTAATTATTTAATTTTTCTTTGATATTTCTAATGATATTTATTCTTCAACAAGGGTCTATTTAAGTCCTAAAAATGTTTTCCAGGGTTCCCCGCAGTCCAGGGCTAGTCAACGGTCCACGCCGTGACTTCCCGGTGCGGTCACCCATCGCTAGGTTTCCCGGCTCGTTTAACTTGATTACCTTTCTTTGCTATTATTTTTCCTTTGTTTTTCTTGTATTGTCTTTTCTTGTATTTCATTATTTTATGTCTCCTCACTCATATTAAAGTGTGGTTCTGGGCATCCTAGCTGTCCGGACAGCACTGGTCACCGGAACAGCAGAACGCACTACCGAACATAGGGGTGTTACATTTTATGTGATAAGTATGGAATATTTATATGAAATTAAGATATAGTTCTTATTACAGGTTATGGAAATTACAGGTAACTCTCTCGATTTAGCTGTTATGCTGCTGGATGGGGGGTTGTTACATCTGTGATCCCTATTGGTTTCATGGTAGAGCACACCACTTGAAATTCTTTTAAGTGCTTATGAGGGTCTTCACCTACAAAACCATGAAAAAAAGGCAAAAGTGTATCAATCCATATGTCAATTCAAAAGGTATTGTTAAAGCAGGATATTTAATACACAATGGTTATTGGTTCATGTTAAAAGCAAACAAGTCCTTTAGAGTGGGATTGGCATTTTAATTCGCAGCCAATGGTACTATTTCAAGTTTTTACGCAGAAGATTGAATGAAAGGATTTTCAAATTATACTTCAATAAGTGGTACACCTGTAGCAACAAAGGGATGTTTTGAGATGAGCTTGTAGATTTTGATTGATGTTTTGGAAATTCCCTAACGCATTGAATCCTTATGTCAATATCCCCACCAAACATACAACCTGAAAGAGAACACTAAAAAAAAACTTTAAACACACTTGAATTCAGATTTACTAGTTAATCAAAATCAGTCCTTGGCAATGGTGCCAAAATTTAATGCTTGCTGGATGCACCAATTAAATAAAATACTATACTAGACTAACTAACTTATAGCAAGAGCTAGCAGAGGTCAATCCCACAGAGAATGATTTGACTAATTAGCAAGGTGAACTCAAGTACTCATACAGACTAATAATGAAGAAAGTAAGGGATTTTGAATTTATTAATTCTAAGTAAGCAAATGTGAGAAATAACACAATATGGTAAACAACTCAGTGGAGAGTTATGTATCCACCATGGAAATTAACAATCACTCATTGACACTAATGCAATAATTCATTCACTCAAACAAACTGTCACACCTTACCCCTTTGTAAGGCATAACATGATCCCGTAGAATACCTAATGAACTACCGAACTTCACCTACCGATAATTCATTAAGTACCCTACAAGGGATTTTAAAATAATTTTCTTATTTTTGATAAGTGGTGAGCATTTCTAATAAGTATTTTAAACATGTAATTAAGTTGAAAGCTAGTTGGAAATTTTAGCCCATTTTATTTTTCCGCAAATTTTATAAAAATTTTGACAGAGTCCCCTCTGTATTTTGAGAAAACAGTTCTTCAAATACCTGTAAAAAGCACTTCTAAAAATTTTCTTAACAACTGCTTCAATTTCATACGCAATCTCAATCAAGTTCTCAACACAATTATCAACTTTCTATTTCAAATTCAGTATCCAATGATCATCAATTCATTCAAATTAAATAAAATAGTTCCATTCATATTTCATTAGAAACAAAACAATTTAAATAGATCATTACAAAATTTACATTAAGAGAATTTCAAACTACCATATATATTATAACTTTATACAAATTTTATACAACTGCTCAAGACCCATTTTTACATGTCCATACATTTATGTGCAATATATACATCAAAAGAAATATTTACAATTAGGGTATAAATTATACCCGAAGACTTTAGGCTGAATGATCCTCAATCTTTAGCAGCTCAGTCTGCTGCTCCTCTAGTCTCTGTCTGCGATAAAGAATAAAGCTATCGCTGAGTACTAGGACTCAGTGGTGCACAACATACTAAAATAATCTTTATGCAAAAATAAAATCACATTTATTCAAAAATTTAACTAAACATGAGCATTAAACACAAAACATGTATTATGAGATTTTAATGCAAACCACGTTCATTTCGAAGTATCAAAACACATTTCATAAAACCCACAGTTAGATCATGCCATTCAAAACAAATAGAATCTCAATAGCCAGAAGCTAAAGAGAAATCACATCACAAGGCTAGCTAGCTCAAATATATGGATATCCATTCACATCCTCTTCTACTGGCACACCTCAACACTTCTCCAGAGAAGGAATCAAAATTCGAAACTAATTACCCCCACTAGTTGTGCTAGTGAGGTGTTCAAATATATGGTCATGACACTGTGGTTTCAAAACTTATCTTAACAATTTGCTAAACATTGTCATTTCAAATATACACAATAACTTTCACAGTTTAAATCAAAACATCATAAATAATGTCACAATTAAACTTTCAACAATTCCAAAGCACAAGTAAAATACATATTTCGTTCACTTTATCAATGAATTTTAAAGCATGGAGATGTTGTGCACAAACCTCAAGTGAGTCGTCACTTAGCCTCGACTCGGTTCCTCAAGTTCCTTCCCGATATTCTTTTCAACTGAAACACACAATTTTACAATGTTTCAGTACTAGAACTTAACACAAATCCAAAATAAATTTAGCTTCACATTTACCTAGTTCTAACGTGTTAAATTCGACGTTCTCGAAATTTTTGTGTTTCGGGTTACTATTCACTGCACTATTCCAGTCAAATTATTGACTTTCTAAGGCTTAATAGGTATGGGAACTCCAACTTCACCCACATACCACATTTTGGTCATTAAATTTGTTGGTTTTTGTCATTTTCTCAAAGCTTAGGTCTTTTAGGCAAAATTGTCAATTTTCGGTTTTGGAGTCCTAAGTTACACTGTTTCATTGGTTCTTTTACTGTTGGAATTTGGCAAACCTTCCTTCATAGAAAATGTTCCTTATTGTCTTAAGTGTATTCTCATTTTTGAATCACCCCAATTGGAGTTTTGTAGCTCAAGTTATAGCCAAAATACAATTATTGTTCACGTGCACTGTTCATGCTGCAATTTTTGGTTCTGGCAGATTTTTTATCCAACTTCGTATAGTAATTTGATCAAGTTAAGTCCATAATTTGGTCTAATTTCCTTCATACGAAATGTTCTACTATGTCTTAGGTTTCCATCGGTTCAAGAATCGCCTAAATCGGAGTTTCCTAGAGAGAGTTATAGCCATTGGAACTTTACTGTTCAAATAGAAATCTGCAGTTTTGCAGGTTCAGTAACTCAACTTTGCTCAATCATTTGATTAGGTTAATGGCCTAATTTGGGGTGATGTTCTTCATGAAAGTTTTAGATCTATTTCTTATCTAATTACTGGTAAAATTTCAGGTCATTTTGACTTTCCTAGCTCAAGTTATGACCAAATGAACAATTAGTGTTCATTTGGTCAGTTTGTGCAGTGGCAGCCTGCTCTCATTTCACTTTGGTCAATTGGTTCACTAAGTTTTGGTCAGTTTTTGGCCATGGTTCCTTAATGAAAATTGTGCTATTTTATGTCTATTTTCATCCCCAATTGGTGGCATATCAATTGGACTTGTAAAATTTCTGTTTTGGTCCTTCAAAGTTGGCTTGGTCATGCTGCCAGCAGCATGACCATTTGCCCTACGAATTTAACTTCCATTCTCACAATTTCCACACATCTCTTTTGGTCATTATTGACCATTTTTCATCTTAAAATAGACCAAAGTCATCATTTAGGCATTTCTTCAAATTTTGGTTCACAAACCCTAACATTCAAACCCTAATCTCACTACTTAGTTGCATTCAATCACATTTAGGAATTTCAACTTAACCATTCAACTAATTAAAACTTTTAAACTCATTCTAATACATCAAACCATACAATTGATGTCCCCTCTTCAAGCTGGCCGAATTTCAGCAATGGTCCTTCCCCCATATTTTTATTTCATTTCAATAATTCTAAGCTCATTTCAACCATCACATATGCATTTAAATGGAAAAATAAGAAGGTTAGCATACTAACCTCAACTTAAAGCTTCAACTCTTGAATTGTTCTCTAGTTTCTTTCCTCCTTTCTTCTTTCTTAGATGATCAATCTCCTTTTCAAGTGACTAAAACAAGTTTTTATGGGTGAATTTGGGGTAAGGTAAAATCAAATGGGTGTTTAAAAGCTTGAAGCAAGCTTTAATGGGATTTCACTAATGGTGAGATGAGGGAGAGGGTTTCGACTAGCTTGAGGAAGATGAGGGAAATGATTTTTTTTCTTTTCTTTATTTTGGATATTTAACCTTTAATTGACTTAGTCAAAATATTAAATAAATGAAAATTATTTATGACCTCATAGGTGATGTCACCTTGATGATGTCACTACCCTTTTTACTTTTTACTTTTTCCTTTTTCTCTTTTTTTTTTTTTCTATTTTTCTATTAGTTCTTTAATTTAATTCTCGATTCTGAAATTTTCTTTTCTCTGATTTTATTTGACAGTTAGGTTAGGAGTCAGCTCTCGGGGTCAATTGACCAAATTGTCCCTCACCGGTTCATCCCGATTTGCAAATAATTCCATATTTCTTTCGGTTCCCTGACCTAATTATTTGACTGACTTAATAGTTCTTTTCCGTGATTTTCTCTTTTCCACTGTGTCCATAAGGGTCCTAAGGACCGCAGCGTCACTTTTTACGGTTCGAAATTTGAGTTTAAAATGACTTCACAGTCGTTCCCGAGGAGGTCACCCAACGCTGTGACTCTCGGCTCGTTTAACTTCTTATGTTCTATTTTTCTTGTTTATACTTAAATAATTGAACATTACTAATTATTTGTGTTTATGGCTTATCTAGTTGTCTTAAGTGTGGTTCTAATCCCGTTAATTGCCCAGACTGACACCGGTCACCGGAACAGTGAAATCTACCAGGCTATGCAAACGGGGTGTTACACAAACTAGCTGTAAAAACCAAACAAGAGTCAATTTTCCTATTTCTCCTTACTTATTAGATTAATCAAAGCAAACGTCCTAACCAATTGAACAACCTTAGTCAAGCGCAAGATTTACCTCAATGGCAGCTTTAACATATTAGAGAAACATCACCAATTCTAGATAACAATTACACAACAAGCATCATAATTATTTAACCTAGATTATGAATCTCTAAACAATATTATGAATTCACATGATATCATCTTTGCTACTGATGTGAAGTTAATCAAGCAATTACAGGCTCAATCAGCTATACTAGCGTTAGACACACATGAATAATTAAGTAGTAGGCCTCCTAAATGATTAAACATGCCACCTTTTCATGAATCACAAGAGAATCATAGATATTCAAGTAAAGAAAATACTGACTTAATTAATAGCTCCAAATAGTCTTATGACAATTATTCCATGGTTTCAATAATCATTTCTACTAAATAAGAAAACTACTTACTCATAGCAACAAAACAAAACACAATCAAAATAATAAAGAAGAACATGTTGCCCTATATGAATGGAATTTAAACAAGTTGAATTTGATATTAATGATGATGTGACACACTCCAAAGGGATGTAGAAGTGCTCCACAAGCCAAAGAAGAAGAAGGAATCACACCAGTAACTAGATCAAGTAATCAATATCTTTGAATGCACAGAGAGGAAATTTGGCCACAATAAGTAAAAGGGAATTTTATCAGCTCTAGATCTGTATTTGGGACCATTTTTATAGAGAAAAATAGGTTAACTAAGACTTCAAATCTGATTTGGGAGTCCTAATTGTATTATGACTTAAAACTCTCTCAAGAATTGTAACACCCCTTACCCGATATAGAGTGTAGCCGGGCAAGGAATGCTACATTCTGTGCCAAAGCATCTTATCTTATCTTACTTTATTCATTATTAATTTTAATGCCATTTTATTTTAAAACTCAATATATTTGAGTGGAGAAACAGGCGGAGTTTCCCCTAATTTATTAAGTTGTGACCTATTAATTTCAGTCACCTGTTAAAATAATTTTCATATCAAATCTCATATTCCATCATTGTCTCAATATTTCAAAAATCATAATCTCATTCCATATTCATTCATTCTGTAACATCAAATCATAAGATCATTTCTCATTTATTTTCATTTCCATAAAATTCTCATATTCATCCATGAAAAGTTTCAACTCATATTATACATAAAATTTATAAATTTTATTAATTTACATGATGTACAAATTAATTATACAAATTCATAATTTACATTACAAAATTTATGCTGAATTACAATGTACAAAATTAACTAATATGGCCTGGCAGACTCTACCAAAATGCACTGCTGAGAGGAGGTAACATACTGAACACTAGTGCAGATCCTGTCTCCAAAATCCCTGTCTGATGTCTATTGGGCTTTATCTTCAATACCTATGCAAGGGAAAAATCCATCGCGCTAAGCATAACGCTAGTGGTGCAATAATAATAGGAAAAATAAACGAAATAAATAAAAATAATGAATTCATGTTATGTTATCATGGGAAATGCATTTTTTTATAACTATTTGAATTATACTAATTTTGTTGATCCTTTCATTTATTTATTTATTATTTAATCTTCATATCTCATTTCAATGCCCAAGTATCTTATAACAAACTGATTGGACTGGATAAGTGGGTATCACTAGCATTGGACACATAAGTGCCTCAGGCCGTCATACCATGGGACACATAATGTCAACCAAGTATGTAACAGAATGGCTAAAAAGCCATAATAGCAATTGGGTATAAAGCCATATACATCATAATGCAACAGAATGGCTAGAAGCCATAATCACAGAATGGCATGAAAGCCATGATAATAGAATGGCATAAAGCCATGATAATAGAATGGCATAAAGCCATATGCAGTACTGCTAAATAGAACCCTTCTTGGCATGCCAATCTATCCACCCCATACATACATGTTTAGGCATACATGGGCAATTAGTAGTCTTAGGTATTCATGATTCACATAGTTTCATCACATGTTATATTCATGCTTCATAGTAATTTTGTTATACTCATGTTGGGAACATGAGTCCCAAATACATATTCACATCACATTTATGTTCATTAAGTCATTGGTGTTAATTACCAATCATATTTCAAGTCATTTTAGGAGTACATCATAAATTTCAAAATTTCAATCTTGATTTTACTCTTATATTAGGCTAAGCTACAGTAGTAATTTGACCACACTTTCTTCATGAAAGTTGTTCCTTATTGTCTTAGCTTTAATTTTCTTTTTGAATCATCCAATTTGAAGTTTTGTAAGTCTAGTTATGGTCAATTTTCCAAGTACTAAACCAGTGACCAACATTGTTCCAGAATAAGGCAGATTCTGGAACTCAATTTTGTCAAGCTATTTGGACAAGTTATAATTATAATTTGGCTTGGTGTTCTTCATATTAGTTGTTCTTCTGTGTCTCATGGTTACATAGGTTCAAGAATCTCTAAATTTGAAGTTGTGTAGGGTAAGTTATGGCTAATTAACCAACCAAGACTCCTAGATCTTAAAACTCCAAGATTTCAGGTTTCAGGTCTCTCTTGCAATTAATATTTAAGGGTCCTACACTCAAAATTTGTGTAAGGTTTCTAAACCAAAGTTGTAGCCCTATTTCTTATGTTTTCATATCATTTTGATTCATCCCAATTGAGATTTTCTAGTGAAAGTTATGGTCTAATAATCGTCCTGGGGTCAAATGGCAAAATGGTTCCAGTAGAGGAATTTCAGGTTGGGACTTCCTAATTTCTCCTAACAATTTCCCTAAATTGCTTTAAGATCTGGGATCTGGTCAGAACAAAAAAAAAAATTGTACTTCTATGTGTTATGAGTATTTTGGCTTTGGAATCACTGCATTTGTAGTTTTGTAGCTCATGTTATGACATTTTTACCACAACTAATTGGATACCCTAAGTTCAGTATTTTCAGGTTTAGGTTTAGTCCAGGGCAGGTTTGATGGACTATTTTTGTCTAGCAATTTGGTTGAGTTAGGGTCAAAACTAGGTTTCCTAATATTCATGAGAAATGTTCTCCTATGTCTCAGGATTTCATAAGTTCAAGAATTAGATCAATTTGAGTTTCCTAGAGTAAGTTATTCTTAAATTACTAAACACTGTTTATATGGTCATCTCTGCCCAGGTCCAGAACATCAATTCTAGTTTCTGGGCAAGCTTCCTCCATGACATTTCTAGCATTATGTCTTAGGTTTAATCTCCAGTTAGCCTCACACCAATTGGAGTAATATAGTTCTACTTATAGCCACATAAACCCACTGGACTCAGAGGTCCAGAATTCCTGCATAAAAGTCACACTTCCAATTCTTCAATTCAACTCAACAACCAACTTCATTTCTCAACCAATTCACATCAATTGGTCAATATTTGACCTCAAACTCTTCAATTATGTATCACATCACAAAACCCCCAAATTTCCCTTCAAACCCTAACTTCACAATCTCAATTCACATTACTTTCATGCATCTTCATCATATACATCATGTATATCACTTAATCCAAGTTAGAATTCAAGTTTAAATCCAATTAAACACATCAAAAACTTCATGTACATAGGCTGGCTGAATTTTAGGTCTTTCAAACACACATCATTTTTATCAATTCTCAATCAATTCCATCATACTTAGACTTAATTTCAAGGATAAAAGAAGAAAATAAGGTTGATTGTGCACTAACCTCCCTTAGCAATTTTCCAAGCTTGCCAACTTCAACTTTCTTCCACTTTCTTTTCTACCAAACACCTTAGGAAGGTTTAAGAATAAGTTCTAGTGTTGGGGCTTATGGGAAATATGGTAAGAATCTATGGAAGATGAAGCTTTTCATAAAGAAAAACGGTGGAAGAAACCATAGGCAATGGTTTGGCCAAAGGGAAAAAAGGAGGAAGAAGAAAGCTTTTTCGGCATTAATTAATCTTGTCTTATGCCTTATAATTATTTTATGTAATTAAATTAAAATTTTTTTTTAATTGGGTCATGCTCATGTCATAATTAAAATTTAATTTTCCATTTCTTTTCTTTTCTTCTTTCAATTACACATTTCTATTTAAATTTTCATCAAAATTTCTTCATATTTTATTACATTAATTTCACTTACTTTAATTGATGTTTTGGTCAAAAGTCAACTCTCCAAGTGAAATGACCAAAATGCCCTTCATTAGGTTATAATCTATCTTTTTTCGATAATGACCATTTAGTCCATAACCCGATAGTCACTTCGATTTTTATACTGCATATTTTAATTTATTTTCATTTCATTTTTAGTCCTCAAACTGGCTTTAAATAATACTATTCATGGACTAAAAATAGTACTATTCAGAGTTAAAAAATTCAAGACGTTATAAGAATCCTAGTTAAAGTAAGAAAATAAGTTAAAAAATAACTCTCCTTATACATATCTACCACTTGCATGACCTTGGAAACCCACATGCCTCTATTTTATTTATTTTACGTCTTAAATAAAATAATTAAGCCCACTAATTAATGCTCTAACCCCTAGTCCCACATAACTCAACATAAAGAGCCTAAAAAATAAAGAGCTTAAACACACTCAATATATGACCCTTAATGTTATCTAGCTCAATTGCTCTCATTTTTCATATATCATCTCAAAATATGTCAAATAAGGTCCATCTAAGCCCATAAGGTCAGATTCAAACTCTAAATAGTACATCACATACAAGCTCCATTAAGGCTATCTAAAGAAGCTTAACATGGATTGACGTCTAAATCTGCTCATTTTTTACCGTTAGCTCCCAAAATACCATGAATAAGAGGCCTCTAAGCTTGTTTTTTCATCGGCTAACTCCTCATCAAAATTGCACCTCCTTATGCCTTAAAAAGCTTAGTGTGTGTTTTGCTTCTTTTTCTACTCAAATCACCTGTTTATGCTTCATAAGCTCTTCCATATTATTGTAGACATCTAATAACATAAAAATAAGCATTAACAAGCCAATTAAACAAGAAACAAACTCAAAAGAGTAAGTATGCAATGATAAAAATGTCATTTTAAGCAACTATCAATTAATGTTTGGACTGATACTTGGATTCCACAAGAAGAAAATTTCAATGTTAAATACATTCTCCTCCAATATTAGAAGATATGATTGTAAATGAATTATTTATGGATGATGAAAGAGGTTGGTCTATGGTTAAACTACAAAGTTTCTTTCCTAAAGTTTTAGTGAGCAGTATCTTATAGATTCCTTTGCCTTAAATAAGGAAGAGGATAAAAGAATTTCATATTTTAATAAAAAAAGTTATATACACTATTAAATATGGTTATCACTTGGTGATGGATATGAGTGCGGATGATAACAATACTCTGGTGCAAAAGGATTAAAAGAAATTATGGGATATACCAATTCCTTTAAAAATTTTCTTTGGAGAGCTTATTGTAATATTCTATCCATAAGATAAAGAATTGTTTCCAAAGAGGTGGAAATTGACTCATGTTGTCATATTGTGGTCAAGAGGAAAATACTTTACACAAGTTTCTTCATTGTTTGAAGCTTGCTTGCCATAGGCATGTGGATATTCATCATGACTAAGTGTTGGTAGTTTTTATTCTTTAGTCTTTCAATTCTTGAAGAACAATGAAATGCATCGTGTTGCTAAGGTTAGTGCTTTAAGGTTAGTGCTTTGCTTTGGATGCTATAATGTGACGCCTCTTACCCAATCTACAATGTAGCTGAGCAAGGCGTATCACATTCGGTGCCGGAGCACCCTTTCTTGTCTTGTCATATACATTATTAATTTAAATTCCATTTATTTATATTATCTCATGTGTAGAATTTTTTCTATCACATTTTTTTTTGTTGAGATTCGGACAGAGTCTCCTCTACTTTATTAGCGTTTGGCGGTTCTACTATTCACCTGTTAGAATAGTTTCACATCCATCTCATTTTTTTTTCCATGTATCATATCATATCATCATAATTCTCATAAAAATCATTTGAAAAGAAATCTCATCCCATTTCATTATAAGAGTCCAGTACATAATTTACAAATTATTATACAATCTCAAAATTTAATTACATCACTCTCTTATGTACAATGATCAAAATACAAAAGCTAAATACGCATGGGCTGTCACACCCTACTCCTCGTAAGATGTAACATGCTCCCGTAGTACACTTAATGAATTACCGCACTTCACCTACCGATAACCCATTAAATATACTACAAAGGATTTTAAAACAATTTTCATTCATTTTTAAATTGGTAGGTAAAATTTTTTTCAGATATTAAAAACCTTTATTTAAAGTCCAAACATAAATCTAATTTTTAGATATTTAAAATCTCCGTAATTTTTATAAAAATTTCGGCAGAGTACTGTCTCATTTCACAAATCAGCACAAGCAACTCAGTACACCGTTTAAATTAAATCAAACATTGAAACATCTCATTAAGGTAACAAAATTAATATTTACATTTATGGGATCATTAAAAATTTAGTAGTGTAAAACTTTATAAATACATAAAATCTCAAGATAACCTTACAATAATTTGTATTTGATTACAATCCAAAAATATATTACAAAAGAGTTGGTACAACTGCTTTCATACATTTAATTACAGAATTACATCAAAATCTAAAGTACAAGGATATACCTATGATATACCCGAAGATAGTCTCACTATGTCTTTTAGTAATCTTGCTCAGCTGCTTTATATTTTCTTTCACCTGCGACAGTATACAAAGCTATCGCTGAGTGGTGAACTCAGTGGTGCACAAAATAATAATTTAAAACTTAATACAAGTTATGCTTGACAATTCATAACAAATAAAATTTAAAATTTCTAAATTCTTCAAAGTTCATAACATTCAGAAATCAATATTTTCAGTCATGCAAATTATTCATTTGAATAACATTTTGATCAAATAGTAATCATTTATCTACATTTCTTTTAAATCTCGAAACAATACAAAAATATTTTGAATTACTAACAAATTATTTATCTCAACCACAATTTATCAAACTATGCATAATTTAAAGTGCGTTGCCAACAATTCACACAGTTGAACCCATGACCCAAAATTCAAATAGATGTCGTGTTGTACACCACGACATTTCAAACTCTCCCAATAACCAAGGCTAAAAGGGAGAAACAAAGACTAGCTAGTATATATGAGTACTCATTCAAACTCTTCCCCAACTGGCAAGCCAGAGAGGAAGGAACTCACCCCATCAAGTGGAGAAGATATCTCAGTAAATAAGCTAATGAGAATTCACAACATATATTACCATGTCAATTGTGGTTTCAAATCACATTCAAAAAAATTTCTATTTACCAAGTGTTTACAAACCATTAACATATTGAATCATCATAAATTCATGCTCAAGGTTGGCAACACATCAAACTTAAAATTTACAATCCTCAAAACCATGCAATAAATCCTTAACTGCATAATAAAATTTATATTTAAATTATACAATTTCATTCAATAAGTTAAAATTCTCAACACAACAAAATCATAAGTCATAAAATAAACTTGTTCAAATCAATTTAGAAGTGAAAAGTAACAAAATAGTTAGTTCTGCACAAACCTTATACGAGTCACTTCTTGGCCTTGACTCGATGTATTGGGTTCTTTCCCGGTATTCTTTTCTACTGAAACACACAGTTTCATAGTATTTCAGTATCACAATTTATCATAGCTCCAAAAATAAATTCAAATCTACTTATACCTAGCTTTAATATGCTAAACTTGACGTTCTTTAAAATTTGTATTTTGGGGTTACTATTCATGATACTATTCAAGTCAATTTGTTGACTTTCTAATGCTTAATAGGTATGGGAATTCTAATTTCACCCACATACCACATTTTGAGTCATATTTTTGTTGGCATTGATTGCCAAATTCAATTCAAAGCCTATTAGGGTTAAATCTCAAATTTTCAGTTTTGGGTTACTTATTTGTACTATTCCATTGGTCTGTATACAGTAGAAATTTGGCTAAGTGTCCTTCATCAAAGTTGTTCCTTATTGTCTTATCTTTAATTCACTTTTTGAATCACTCCATTTGGAGTTTTGTAGCCCAAGATATGGCCATTTGAACATGGCTAGCTGGATTGGTTTAACCCAGATTTTGAGGGCAACTAATTTGGTTCTGGCAGTTTTAGGTCACTAAATTTGGATGGCTAAATGACTTGGTTAAGGAATAATTTGGACTTGTGTTCTTCATGAAAGTTGTAGGGCTATATCTCAGCTTTCTAATAGTAAAATTTTAGGTCATTTGGACCTATCTAGCCCAAGTTATGGCCAAATGAATTTTTGTACAGGTCAGTTTGCCTAATCCGAATTTGGCCAATTTGTTCACTAAGTTATTATCACTTTCTGGGCATGATTCCTGAATGAAAAATGTGTAATTTTGTGTCTAGTTTCATTCAAAATTGGCCTCACACCAATTGGGTTAGTAAATTTTTAGTTTTGGTCCCTGAAAGGGACCTTGGTCATGCTGCCTGCAGAATGACCATAACCAATCCGAATTCAACCCTAATTTCAACACTTCCTACACACCACAATTGGTTATACATGACCATTTTTCAACTTAAGTAAGGTCAAACACATCATTTGGCTAATTCTCACATTTTTCCTTCAAAAACCCTAGGTGCCAAAACCCTAATTTTTATAAAATTCAAACCTAATGCATTCTCAACATTTATCCATTGTCTATACACATAATTCAACCTAAATAACCATTCAAATGCATCAAATTCATTCATTCCCAACCCTACATACTACTGGCCGAAATTTATATATAGTCCACATACTTGATTTATTTCAATAGTTTATCAATTTCTAGTGTAATTTTATACAATTCTAACTTAAGGGAAGTGCCTAAGCATGATCATGAGAAAGAGTGAAAGAATTCTTACTAACCTCTTGTAGCTTTTCAAATCTTTACTTTCTAGTTACCTTTTTAAATTCTTCTGTCACCAATCTTCTTACCAAGGTTAAACTTCAAGTTTTAATTAGGAGAACTAAGGGTTTTAAGGCTAGTTTAGGGGGTTGCTCAAGCTCAAGATTGAGTTTTAATGGAGTTTGGGAGTGAGAGAGGAAAGAGATGAAAGAGAAAAGAGAGGTGTGTGGGACGGCAACCTTAGGAAGAAGACCACTTTTTAAATTTCTTTTTTTTTTAATAATTATATCTTTTTTTTCTAATTTTAATAATTTGACTTTATTGCATTATCTAGGACATCATAATTCCTATATATATATTTTTTCTTTTCTTTTCTTTTATGTATTTTTAAATCTTTATTAATACACAATTATCCTAAAATTTCACTTTTTAATTATTAGGTTTATTGCATCATGCATGATGTCATGCATGATGTAATTAACCTTTTTCAACTTTTTTTTCCTCTTTTTTTTTTCATTTATTTTTCCTTAGTTCTTTAATTTAATTCTTAACCCCAAAATTTTCTTTTCTCTGATTTTATTGGACAGTTAGGTTAGGAGTCAACTCTAGGGGTAAATTGACCAAATTGCCCCTCGCCGATTCGATTCGGTTTGCAAATAATTCAATATTTCTTTCGAATCCCTGACCTAATTATTTGACCGGCTTAACAATTCTTTTTCGTGATTTTCTCTTTTCCACTGTGTTCGCAATAGTCCTAAGAACCGCGGCGTCACATTTTCCGGTTCAAAATTTGAGTTTAGACTGACCTCATAGTCACTTCCCTCAAAAGTCACCCATCGCTGTTACTCCTGGCTCATTTAACCTTTTATGTTCTGTTTTTCTTATTTATACTTAACTATTTGACAATTACTAATTATTTGTTTTCAGGGCTTATCTAGTTGTCTTAAACATAGTTCTAATCCCCTTAATTGTCCGGACCGATACCGCTCACCGGAACAGTAATATATACCAGGCTATGCAAATAGGGGTGTTACATGGGCCCTACCAAAAATAGACTGCTGAGGTGACACATCACACACTACTACAAATCTGCTCCAACTCACTGTCTGGATTGGCCTTGCTCAACAATACCTACGCGTGGAAAACCAACGCGCTAAGCGAATTGCTTAGCGATGTATAAAATAAAGCAAAAATAACTAAATAATTAAGGATAATTATTTCATGTATAATTTTATAAAGAAATGCAGATTTCATAAATTTTGAATCATTTACATGTTTATTGAACTTTGGGAGCAAATACGTTTATCAGGATCTTTTCTGCTCATTTATTTCATATTCAGTCTTATTAAATTCATATCAGTGCCCAAGTAACCTATAAAAGACTATAAAGACTCGATACATGGGAGCATACGAGTTAGACATCCATATGTCTATCATGTATACATCTGTCATTTCAGGCACAAGGCCAGTGGACAGGCATAAAGCCAGAAATCATATCAGACACAATTGCCAACGAGCAGACACAATTGCCAACGAGCAAACATAAAGCTTGTAGAACAACCATATTAGACATGTGTTGTCTACCAATGATTGTTCATATGGGCAGCACTTGTATCGCCCTCACCGTAGGTAGTCCGTATATTTTACTATTTCGACGACTAATGTCTGTTCGGACAGTCAGAATGTCTGGAACTACACTTAAACTATAGTGAGGAGGCATAAATTGAAGGAATAAATGTTGAGAAAATACAAGAAAAATTTAGAGAAAATAAAATAAAATTTAAGAGAATTTATTAATTGATACAAAAATAATAAAAATAACCCGATATGCACCATAAAGTGCATTTTGGTCATTTCACCCCCAGAGGTGAATTTTGACCTAAATCTCAAATTAAAAATTTGAGAGAATAAAATAATTAACATATATTAAAAACTTTATTAATTGAATTTGAAAAGAAAAGAAGAAGAAAAGAAGAAGAAAAGAAAAGAAAATGGCTTTGGAAAACTTAAAAATTTAAAGTACAAAAATAGAATATATATACATATATATATATATATATATAAGGCACATAAGACAAACCCCACCAACCTTCATCATCTTCCTCCACTTCTTCTCTCTCCCTCTCTCTTGGAGCCGGCTGGTTTGTCCCTCAAACCCACCATTTTAGCTCAAGCTTCAAGCTTGATTTACACCCCATTTCTTCACTAAAACCCATAGCTCTCTTCACAAAAATTCCTCCCCACTCCATAAAGAAGCCATAGATACCCATAAGAAGCAAGGAAATTGAAATTTAACAAAACACCCAAAAAGGTTAGTGCTCTAACTACTATTCTTTCTTTTATAAGTATAAGAAGCATGTAAACTAAGTATAAAATTTATGAAAATCAAAAGAAAAACTTGAGAAAAGGGAGACATGATTTTCGGCAGCCATGGAACCTTGAGGTTTGATGCTTTTAAGTGATGAAAAATGGTTCCATGAGAATGTTTGACAAGTTGATATGTTTGAAAGTTTGATTGTGTAGTGTTTGTGCAAATTGAAACTTTGAAACTAGGGTTTGTGTACATGATTGAGGACTTTACGTAAATGCTTGAAATTGACCAATTGAGTTGAGATTGTTGCTTGTAGAAGTGTTATGCATGCAAATTGAAGTAAGGAAGTTGGAGGAGATTGAATTTTGGGAGTGTCATTTTTATGCAGGTTGGGACTCAATGAGTCCAGTGTGTTTGTTGAACCATAACTGATTGTGTGTGACTCCAATTGGTATGAGGTCAATTGGAGGTGAAAATATACCCAAAATAGCCCATTTTCTATGAAGAAACTATACCCAAATTCTGTCCAAAACTTGGCCTAAACACTGCCCAAATCTGGATGACCCTGCACAAAACCCAGAAAATGACCAAATGAACAGTACATATTCATTTGGTCATAACTCCCTCTATACTGATCCAAATGACTTGAATTTGATACCATTAGAAAGCTTACATATAGGGCTACAATTTTCAAGAAGACCATTCGACCCAGAAATGCCAAAAACCAAACCAAATTATTGGCCCAAGTTGAGTCACAAAACTGCCCAGAATTAGGTTGCCCAAAAACTGCTGGACATAAACTCACCCGACCAGTTTTGGCAAAATGGCCATAACTTGGTCTACAAGAACTCAAATGTAATGAAACTAGTGACAAAATGTCCACAAGACACAGACCTACAAAATTGGTATTTTGACCAAAACCCATAAATCAAGAGGACTAGGTCAAACAATTAGAACAAATCACTGCAGCAAAACCTGGAATGTGACCAAACTTCACTTGACCCCAGAAATATCTTTTAGTCATAACTCCCACTAGAAAAATCCAATTGAGATGAGCCATACCTTTCCAGAAACCTGAGAAATAGGGCTACAACTTTTTTTTAGGAACCTTCCTTAAATTATGAGTTTAAGAACCTCAAAAAGTGACCTGAAGTCACTAATGTGAACTGAACACCTGTTGGCACAGGGTATATGAGTCCAGGTCAGTTAATTGGCCATAAATAACTCCAAAAAACTTGAAAAATTGTGATTAAAAATTCTAGGTGACCACAAGACATAGGGCAACAATTTCTATGAAGATCACTATGCCTAAAAGTGACTGCAACATGTTCCATTAATTAGGTAAACTCTAAGTCCAACAGCTGCCTAGTTAAGGAACCAGAATTTGGAAATGAGTCAGTTATGGTTACCTGACCATAACTTGAGTTGTAAAAATCAAATTAACATGATTCAAGAAAGAAAATAAAGATAAGACATAGGGGAACAACTTCCATGAAGGAAGTGTGGCCAAATAGTTGCTACAAACTAATTATATGGATAGGTAAAAATAAGACAAAAAAACTGAAACTAAAGAAAGGTCTATGAGATAAATTATCTTATGGTAGGGAATTTGACCCTAACAAGTCATTAAATACTAAACCACATGAAAGAGGTATGTGGGACCTATTTTCCCACTATAAAGTGATATGAAAATTCAAATAAATATGTAATAATGTGTAATTGCCCATAGTATACCTAGACTTATTTATTTAGTTTGGATCGATTGGTATACTAATTAGGGACTACAAATAGCAGTACTGCCTACCAAGAAAATCATGATCTGACAATATATGTCTGGTATGATTATTCTACAGGCTATATGCCTACTTATTGGCCATTGTGCCAAACTTTTTTCTGGCTTTACAAGCCTAGCAACTGGCCTCATGCCTGACAGCTAGCCTCGTGCCTGATAGATGTATACAGGGTAGACATATGGTTGTCTAACCCGTATACTCCCGTGTATCTAGCTTTTATAGTCTGTTATAGGTTTCTTGGGCACTGATAATAATTAATTAAGACTGAATATAAAATAAGTAAACAGAAAAGATCCTGATAATTTAAATTGTTTGCAAAGTGAAATGAAAATGTAAAATACCTAAAAATTAGTAAATTTGCCATTTATAGAATTATTATTTAAATTGATTATTTATTGTTATTATAAATTATACACCACTAAGCATTGTGCTTAGCGTGTTGATTTTTCATCACGTACGTACTGGAGATCAGCAGCCGCCACAGTAGCCACCACAGTAGTGTTCAAACAGAGCTCCGATCAGATCTGCCACCATCAAGAGTCACCTCACCAATCTTTTGTATTTTGGTAGGGCCCATGTATAAACTAGTATTTTGGTTCATTATGTCTAATCATGATGTAATTACTAGTTTATGATGTATTTCATTTTGGACTTATAATTAAACTTTGAGATTGTAATGAAAACTTGTAATTTATTATCTATGAATTTCTATATGAATGCAATAGATGATACTTCATTTTGAGATCTCATAAATAGTTGTGAATGATATGATAAAAGAGCATATGATATGGAAATGTGTGAAATGAATATGAACATGTTAACAGGTGATTAGTGGAACCCGCCAGATGCTAATAAAACAGAGGAGGCTCTGTCCGGATCTCCACAGAAATAAGCTATATAAAAAAAAATTTCCACATATGGAATACCTATTTTTAAATGATACTAAAATTTCACAATGGATATGATAAGACAAGATAGGGTGCTCCAGCACCGAATGTGGCACTCCTCACTTGGATATACAGTAGACGGGTAAGGGGCGTCACATTTAGTAGTATCAGAGCATAGGTTTAGGCGGTCCTAGGCCTAAATAGTTAGAAATAGATAGAGTGCATTACATGCATGGGCCTTTAAATAGAGTTGAGGTGACACTAATGCAGATCTGTTCTTTGTCTGTTTTACAGGATGGATGGCATCTGATCCTTCAAAGCACGAACCTCCAGGACCGATAGAGGAGAAGGTAGAGAGTCACGCACCCGCACCTGCTCCTAGTAGGGAGTGAAGTAGTAGAGCCGAGTCATCCCATGGTACTGTAGGGAGAGCACAGCGGGCCTTCCTGGAACAGATGACTCAGCTACTCCATCAGGTCACCGGAGCTATACCTCAGCCATAGCTACCTCCACCTCCACAGCCACAGCCACCACCACCACCACCTGTATAGCCACCACCGCCTCTACAGCCACAACCTGTACACAGATCCCTACTGGAGAAACTGTGGAAGTGTGGGGCAGTTGACTTCAGGGATAAGAAGGAGGATGATCCAGCCGTAGCAGAGTATTGGCTGGAGAGGACAGAGAGTGTGACACCCCTTACCCGTCTACAGTGTAGCCGAGCAAGTTATGCCACTCAGTGTGTTGGAACACCAATTCATGTTTCAATTTCAATTAATCCTTTTTAATTTATTTATTTATAATTTTTGATAAATCTAAATTTTTTCGCAAATTTTATAGAAAATCCGGCAGAGTGCCGGCTATAAATTGGATAAACAGTTCTTCTGAACCTGTTAAAAACACTTCCAATAATATCATCACATTATTCTTAATCAACCTCCAATATATTCTCAACAATTTCTCAATTCACTTCAGTATCTCAAAAATTCAATTCAATTCCAAACACAATCAACTCAATGAAAAATGCTCAATTTATTACTGAACATATTCCATAGATACTTACATCAAAAGCATAATTACATGAATTTATAATATACATTACAGAAGATTACAAAATACAAAATATCAAAATATCAAAATATCAAAATGGCCTAATGTCCTACCAAATGCACTGCAATGTGAGGTGACTCTGAACTATGAGTGCAGATATGAAGGCTCACCCTGTATGAGGCCTGCTGGACTCCCCAGCTATGTCTCCAGTACCTGCGCGTGGCAAAAGCGACACGCTAAGCAATTCTGCTTAGTGGTGACAATAAAAAAATAAAATAAAATAAAATAAAATAAAATAAAATAAAAACATGTGTACAGAATGTATGTTTACATTTTGGGGTGAACTAAGTCTCAAATATTTATTGCAATATTATTTAATTGAAGTTTGGTAAAATTTATTAATACTGCCCGAGTAACCTATACTAGTTGACTGGACTGGATAAACGGGTAAACTAGTACTGGGTACTAAGTACCTCGGACCATCACACCATCAGTCACATTGTGTCTCCCGGTGTGCAATGTAAACTAATAAGTCGTGATAATTATCGAGATTAAACCCAAGTAAAACAACTCAATATCATAGCCAAAGGCTATTATGTCACGTAATGGCATGGGAAGCCATGAAATACGTAATGGCATGAAGCCATATGCGATCATTATGTAACCCTATTGGCATGCCAACCTATCCAAACCAATCACATTAGGCCTACTAGGGCATTTAACACTTTCATTTATGTAATTCTTTGAAATTGAATTTTTATGATTACTATTCATTTCATTGGTCAACCAAAATGTTGACTTTTGCATTGGCAATAGGTAAATTAGTTTAAATATCATCAACATACCACATTTTGCATTTTAAACTTGTTGGTATTGGTTGCCAATACCATCTCTAAGCTTAATGTGAATTGGACAGAATTTTCAGTTTTTAAGCTTTGGCTTTACTATTCCATTAGTTACTGTTGCACTGGGAATTTGGAAAAATGATCAACATGAAAGTTGTTCCTTATTTTTTCTAGTTGAATTTCCTTTTTTGAATCACTCTATTTTGAGTTTTGTAGCTCAAGTTATGGTCCAAAAACCACAACTGGCCGGATTGAAAATTTTCAGGGCTGACCATATCTACAATGCAAAGGAATAAAGGATCGCAACTCAATTGTTGGATAGGTTCTGGTCATAATTTGGGGTAGGTTTCTTCATGAAAGTTGTTGGTCTATATCTCAGCTTGTTGTTGGTAAAATTTCAGGTCAATTGGACCTTTCTACATTGAGTTATGGCGAAATGAACATTGTTCATTTGGTCATTCTGCAGAAACAGCCTGCAGGTCACCCGGATTTGAGTAAGTTTTTGGTCCACTTGGTTTGGTTTTATAGGCATGGTTTCTTCACCAAAGTTGTGCCATTTTGTGTCTAGTTTCATGTCCAATTGGCCAAACACCAATTGAACCTCTATAATTTAAGTTATGGCAGTCCAAACAGGCTGGACTCACATCCAAACCTGCAAGTCACATAAGGCAGCCACTCCAACCTCAAATCCCACAACCCAATTCACTTCATTTTTTATTCAAAGCAAACCAAATGGTCACTAATTGACCATTAAAACCTACTCCCATCATCACAAGATCAAAGTCTCATTCTTCAACCCAAACCCTAACTCAACATTTCAAAACCATGCATTATCATTGCATTTATCAATTCCCTTATGAAATACTCATTAAGGACAGCCACACTAGCATGTTAACTCCCCAAAAATCATCACCATATTACCCTAGCCATGGCTGCCAAAATTTAGGGTTAACATACCAATGGTGTTTCATCAAATTTCTTTGTCATTTACACATTTATAGTTCTTAAACATGAAATTAAAGTGAAATTCAAGATTTAGGTTACTAACCTCTTTTAGCTCAAATCCAAGCCAACCAAAACTTTAATTTTTCTTCAAAATTTTGCTGCCCAAAGTTTCCTCAAGGTGTGGGGTGAATTTTTTTGTGAAGACAACTAGGGCTTTTATGGTGTGGAAGCTAGGGAAAATCAAGCTTGAAAAAGCTTGTCCATGGAGGTTAGGGAAGAATGGTTCACGGCAAGGAAGAAGAAGAAATGGAAATCTGGTTTTTTTCTCTCATTTTTCAGCCCATTTGTCTCTTTTAAATATAGTTATGCCATGTGTCAACACTTGAGTGGGTGAAGGCACACTAATGACATCATGTGATGTCATAAATTTCCATTTAATTCAATTTTTTTTCTTTTCTTTTCTACTCATTTTCAATTCAATTTTTAGTAATATTTATTCACATTTTATGTCATAATAATTATTTACTTAACTGGACAAGTCGGCCAAAAATCACCTCTGAAGGCGAAATGACCAAAATGCCCTCCGTTTGGCTTAACAAGCCAAAATTGTCTGTACCGATTGAAAAATTTTTCTAAGCCTTTTCTTGGCATTCTAATGCCATAGGAACCTCAATGACTATTCTCTGGAGTCCCAAAAATTATTTTATGAATTTTCTCCCGGGTCTAGGGCTCCTAGTTGCGAAAACCGCAACTTCTCACTGGGTTACCCATCGCTAGGGCATCGGCTCATTTAACTTGGTTGTATTTTATTTCCAAAATTTTTCCTAAATTTTTCTTATTAATATTTGAGTTATTTATGACTCCTCACTCTAGTCTAATTATTTTTCCAGACGTTCTAGTTGTTCGGACCGACACCGGTCATCGAAACAGTAGAATGTACGTAATTGCTACAGTGAGGGTGTTACAGAGAGCGTATTACAGCAGTTGCACAGCACTCCAGAGCAGCAGTTGGAGTGTGCTCTGTCACTGCTACAGGACGATGCTTATAGATGGTGGGTAACAGTGTCGAGAGTGGTACAGCCTGCACAAATTACTTAGGAGTTCTTTCTGGTTGAATTCAGAAAGAAATACATCAGTCATGTGTACTTGGAGGCCAAAAGGAGAGAATACCTAGCACTGAGACAGAGGCAGCTTACAGTCTCTAAATATGAGCAGGAATTCATGAGACTTAGTGAATATGCATTGGAGTTGATGCCCACAGAAACTGATAAATGCAGAAGGTTTGAGGATAGACTGAATAACAATATCAGGCTGATAGTGACATCTCACCAATTCACTGATTTCTCTCTGTTGATAGCATCAACCCTTGATGTGGAGAGAGTCAGAAATGAAGAGCAGTCCAAAAAGGACAGGCAACTCAAGAGGGGTTCTGGATCAGGTCAGTCTGGTTCAGCAAACACGGGTAGTAAGAGGCCCAAGGAGTCTCAAGATCAAACTCAAGGTCGAGGTAAGAATTAGAGATCCCGATTAGCCCTAAGGAGAGGAGGAGGACAGTCTGGTGCATCAATGGGTAGTTCTCCGGGTATAGCTACATGGGAATCAGCCCCACCACCCACTTGTACACAATGTGGGAGACCCCACAGAGGAGAGTGCAGATTGTTTACTGGTGAATGTTTCAGATGTGGATCTACGGATCACTTACTGAAGGATTGTCCACAGAGGAATACTAGTGTTCCCATTGCTCCACCTCAGATATGGAGGTCTGCCCCAGTAGCACAGGGGGGTAGAAGACCTGCAAGGCTTGATACAGCTAGTACATCACAAAGGCCTACTGCAGAGACAATTCAGAGGTAGGAGACTAGGGCAACACCTCATGCTTATGCTATGAGAGCTCGAGATGAGCTAGAGCCAACTGATGTCATTATAGGTACATTTTCTCTTTATGATCTGTTATTATGTGCATTGATTGATCCAGGTTCCACACATTCATATGTGTGTATCACACCGCCAGTTGATCGAGGGGTACAAATAGAGGAGTTAGAGGAGGACAAAGAAGTCACAAACCCTTTAGGCTATAGTGTCATGGTGAAAAAGGTCTAAAAAGGTTGTCCTCTGACGACACAAGGTTATGAGTTTCTAGCTGACTTGATTGAGCTACCATTCTATGAGTTTGAAGTGATATTGGGAATGGATTGGTTATCACATCATTAGGCAATGGTAGATTATTGGCTAAAGAGGATGTCACTACAAATAGCAGAAGGGGATGAGATTACAATTGTGGGTGAAGGAACGGGTTGTTTTTCCACTATTATATCAGCTACAACAACCAAAAGAATGATAAAAAAGGGCTGTGAGGCTTTCTTAGCACATGTGTTCAACTCTAGGAAGACTAGCCCAAGCATACGGGAGATCCGCATAGTATGTGAATTTCTGGATGTGTTTTCGGAAGAGTTACAGGGTTTGCCACTTGATAGAGAAGTGGAGTTTGTTATAGAGGTTATGCCGGGTACTGCACCTATTTCCATTGCTCCATATAGGATGGCATCCACTGAACTGAGAGAGTTGAAAGTTCAGTTATAGGAACTACTAGACAAGGGTTTCATACGCCCTAGTGTGTCACCCTGGGGAGCACCAGTGCTATTTATGAAGAAGAAGGACGGTACACTTCGGCTATGTATAGACTACCGACAGCTGAATAAGGTGACTGTGAAAAATAAATACCCTTTACCTAGGGTAGATGACCTGTTTGATCAGTTGAGGGGAGCTGGAGTATTCTCCAAGATAGATCTCAGATCAGGCTATCACCAGTTGAGAGTGAAGGAGACAGATGTTCCTAAAACTGCTTTCAGGACTTGGTATGGACACTATGAGTTTCTAGTGATGCCATTTGGGCTGACAAATGCACCAACAGCTTTTATGGACCTAATGAATCGCATCTTTCATCCCTACTTGGATCAGTTTATTGTGGTCTTTATAGATGATATCTTAGTGTATTCTAAGAACCGGGAAGAGCATGATGAACACCTGAGAGTAGTACTACAGACACTGCGAGAAAAGTAGTTGTATGCCAAGTTGTCCAAGTGTGACTTCTGGTTGGATGAGATATCCTTCCTTGGACACATTGTGTCAGCAGATGAGGTTAGGGTAGATCCAAAGAAGATTGAAGCAATAGTTGAATGGAAGCCTCCCAGAAATGTAACAGAGGTCAGAAGCTTTTTGGGGTTAACTGGATACTACAAGATATTTGTGAAGGGATTCTCCCTAATAGCAGCCCCACTAACTAAACTGCTAAATAAGAATGCAAAGTTTGACTGAAATGATAAATGTCAAGCCAATTTTGAGAAGCTGAAGGCTATGCTTATAGAAGCTCTAGTGTTGACACAGCCTGAGTCAGAGAAAGACTATGTGGTCTACAGTGATGCCTCTCACAATGGGCTTGGGGTGTTCTGATGCAGGAAGGGAAAGTAGTTGCCTATGCTTCCAGACAGCTAAGGCCACATGAAAAGAACTACCTAACTCATGATCTAGAATTGGCTGCAATAATATTTGCATTGAAGATATGGAGGCATTACCTATATGGTGAGAAATGCTACATCTATACGGATCACAAGAGTTTGAAGTATTTGTCAACCCAGAAGGAACTCAATCTGAGATAGAGCAGATGGATTGAATTCTTTAAAGATTATGACTATGTGATCGACTATCACCCGAGAAAGGCAAATGTAGTGGCTAACGCACTGAGCAGGAAGCCCATGATGGCTTTGAGAGCACTGAATGCTTGGTTGTCTTTAGCACAGGATGGGGAAATTTTGGCTGAGTCACTTGTAAAGCCAAGCTTGTTACAGTAAATACAAGAAGCACAGCTAAGGGATGAAAAGTTACTAACTGTTATGGGTAGAACTCAAGAGGGGAAGGAGACTGACTATGAAAGGAGATGGGTGCCTGTATTATAGAGGCAGAATATGTGTACCAAGAGATGAGGAACTAAAGAAGAATATCTTGAAAGAGGCGCACAGTAGCTTCCATACTATACACCCAGGAAGTACCAAGATGTACCAAGACCTGAAAACACATTATTGGTGGCCTAGAATGAAGAAAGAGATTGGTGATTTTGTGACTAGATTTTTGACATGCCAGCAGGTTATGGTTGAGCATCAGGTTCCATCAGGGTTATTGCAACCTATATCCATACCAGAGTGGAAATGGGACCGCATCACCATGGATTTTGTCACTAGGCTACCATTAACACAGAGGAATCATGATATTATATGGGTGATTGTGGATAGATTGACCAAGTCAGCTCACTTCCTACCACTTAGAGCCGACTACTCACTGGAAAGGCTAGCAGAGATTTACATAGATGAGATAGTCCGGCTACATGGAATGCCAACATTGATCATATCTAACTGAGACCTGAGATTTACTTTGAGGTTTTGGAAGAGGCTACAGGAGTCTTTAGGCACTCAACTACACTTTAGTATGGCTTTTCATCCACAGACGAATGGACAGTTAGAAAGGGTGATTCAGGTAACCCTTAGAACTTAATGAATTACTGTAATTGTTAAAGGAATGATAATAATGACCTCCTACTAATAACATGAATGATATGACATTATAGGTATTGAAGGATATATTAAGAAGCTGCATCATTGATTTTGAACGAAGTTGGGAAAGTATCCTCATTTGGTAGAGTTTGCTTGCAACAACAGCTACCAAGCCAGCATAAAAATGGCTCCATATGAAGTAGTGTATGGGAGGAGATGCAAGACTCCCTTATGCTGGACAGAAATGGGTGAAGAAAAGATAGTGGGCCCAGACTTAGTGAGGCAGATTGAGGAAAAAGTGAAACTCATCAGAGACAATTTGAAGGTTGCCTCAAACAGACAAAAGTAATATGCTGACTTGAGGAGAAAGGATATAGAGTATGAGGTTGGCGATAAGGTGTTTCTCAAGGTATCACCTTGGAAGAAAGTGCTAGGATTTGATAAGAAGGGTAAGTTAAGCCCTAGGTTTATTAGTCCATACGATGTCATTGAGCGTGTGGGTCTATTAGCCTACAGGCTAGCTTTATCACCTGAGCTGGACAAGATTCACAATGTGTTCCATGTGTCGATGCTCAAGAGATACAGATCATATCCTTCACATGTCATTTCAGCAGAGGAGATAATTATGCTATATGATTTGACATATGAAGAAGAACCAGTCAGAATCTTAGCACGGGAAGTGAAAGAACTCAGAAACAAGAGGATCCCATTAGTGAAAGTCTTGTGGAGACACCACAACACAGAAAAAGCAACATGGGAGAGCGAGGAGACGATGAGACAGCAGTTCCCTCAGCTTTTCACATCAGGTAAATTTCGAGGATAGAATTTCTATTTAGAGGAGAAGAATTGTAACGCCCTCACCGTAGGTAGTCTGTACATTTTACTATTCCGACGACTAATGTCTATTCGGATAGTCAGAATGTCTAGAACTACACTTAAACTATAGTGAGGAGGCATAAATTGAAGGAATAAATTTTGAGAAAATACAGGAAAAATTTATAGAAAATAAAATAAAATTTAAGAGAATTTATTAATTGGTACAAAAATAATAAAAATAACTTGATATGCACCATGAAGGGCATTTTGGTCATTTCACCCCCAGAGGTGAATTTTGACCTAAATGTCAAATTAAAAATTTGAGAGAATAAAATAATTAACATAGATTAAAAACTTTATGAATTGAATTAGAAAAGTAAAGAAGAAGAAAAGAAAAGAAAAAGAAAAGAAAAAGAGAAGAAGAAGAAAAGAAAAGGAAAGAAAAGAAAATGGCTTAGGAAAACTTAAAAATTTAAAGTACAAAAATAGAATATATATATATAAGGCACATAAGACAAACCCCACCAACTTTCATCTTCTTTTTCCACTTCTTCTCTCTCCCTCTCTCTTGGAGCCGGCTAGTTTGTCCCTCAAATCCACCATTTTAGCTCAAGCTTCAAGCTTGATTTCCACCCCATTTCTTCACTAAAACCAATAGCTCTCTTCACAAAAATTCCTTCCCACTCCATAAAGAAGCCATAGATACTCATAAAAAGCAAGGAAATTGAAGTTTAACAAGACACCCAAAAAGGTTAGTGCTCTAACTACTATTCTTTCTTTTATAAGTATAAGAAGCATGCTTAACTAAGTATAAAATTCATGAAAATCAAAAGAAAAACTTGAGAAAAGGGAGACATGATTTTCAGCAGCCATGGAACCTTGAGGTTTGATGCTTTTAAGTGATGAAAAATGGTTCCATGAGAATGTTTGATAAGTTGATATATTTGGGAGTTTGATTGTATAGTGTTTGTGCAAATTGAAACTTTGAAACTAAGGTATGTGTACATGATTGAGGACTTTATGTAAATGCTTGAAATTGACCTATTGAGATAAAATTGTTGCTTATAGAAGTGTTATGCATGCAAATTGAAGTAAGGAAGTTGGAGGAGATTGAATTTTGGGAGTGTCATTTTTCTGCAGGTTGGAACTCAATGAGTCTAGTGTGTTTGTTGAACCATAACTGATTGTGTGTGACTCCAATTGGTATGAGGCCAATTGGAGGTGAACCTATACCCAAAATATCCCATTTTCTATAAAGAAACCATGCCCAAATTCTGTCCAAAACTTGACCTAAACACTACCCAAATCTAGATGACCCTGCACAAAAACTCAGAAGATGACCAAATGAACAGTACATATTCATTTGGTCATAACTCCCTCTATAATGGTCTAAATGACCTGAATCTGATACCATTGGAAAACTTAGATATAGGGCTACAATTTTCATGAAGACCATTAAATCCAGAAATGTCAAAAACCAAAACAAATTATTGGCCCAAGTTGGGTCACAAAACTGCCCAGAATTAAGTTGCCCAGAAACTGCTGGACATAAACTCACCCGACCAGTTTTGGTAAAATGGCCATAACTTAGTCTACAAGAACTCAAATGTAATGAAACCAGTGGCAAAATATCCACAAGACACAGACCTACAAAATTGGTATTTTGAGCCAAACCTAGAAATCAAGAGAACTAGGTTAAATAGTTAGAAAAATTCACTGCAGCAAAACCTGGAATCTGACCAAACTTCACTTGACCCCAGAACAGTCTTCTAGTCATAAATCTCACTAGAAAAATCCAATTAAGATGATCCATACCTTTCCAGAAACCTGAGAAATAGGGCTACAACTTTTTTTTAGGAACCTTCCTTAAATTATGAATTTAAGAACCTCAAAAAGTGACCTTCAATCACTGACCTGAACTGAACACCTGTTGGCATAGGGAATATATGTGTCTAGGTCAGTTAATTGGCCATAAATAACTCCAAAAAACTTGAAAAATTGTGATTAAAAATTCTAGGTGACCACAAGACATAGGACAACAATTTCTATGAAGATCACCATGCCTAAAAGTGACTGCAACATGTTCCATTAATTAGGTAAACTCTAAGTCCAACAGCTGCCTAGTTAAGGAACCAGAATCTAGAAATGAGTCAATTATGGTTACCCAACCATAAATTGAGTTTTAAAAATCAAATTGACATGATTCAAAAAGAAAAATAAAGATAAGACATAGGGGAACAACTTCCATGAAGGAAGTGTGGCCAAACATAGGCTATAAACTGATTATATGGATAGATAAAAGTGAGACATAAAAATTGAAACTAAAAAAAGGTCCATGAGATAAATTATCTTATGGTAGGGAATTTAACCCTAACAAGTTATTAAACACTAAACCACATGAAAGAGGCATGTGGGACCGATTTTCCCACTATAAAGTGGTATGACAATTCAAATAAATATGTAATAATGTATAATTGTTCATAGTATACTTAGACTTATTTATTTAGTTTGGATTGAATGGTATACCAATTAGGGACTACAAATAGCAATACTGCCTACCGAGAAAATCATGAACTGACAATATACGTCTGGTATGATTATTCTACAGGCTATATGCCTACTTATTGGCCATTGTGCCAAACTTTATTCTAGCTTTACAAGCTCCGATGGCCTCGTCGTGCAGCGGATGTATCTGGGGTAGACATATGGCTGTCTAACCCATATACTCCGGTGTATCTAGCTTTTATAGTCTGTTATAGGTTTCTTGGGCAGTGATAATAATTAATTAAGACTGAATATATAATAAGTAAACAGAAAAGATCCCGATAATTTAAATTGTTTCCAAAGTGAAATGAAAATGTAAAATACCTAGAAATTAGGAAATTTGCCATATATAGAATTATTATTTAAATTGTTTAGTTATTGTTATTATAAATTATGCACCACTAAGCGTTATGCTTAGCGCGTTGGTTTTCCATCGCGTAGGTACTGGAGATCAGCAGCCGCCACAGTAATATTCGGACAGAGCTCCGACCAAATTTGCCACCGTCTAGAGTCACCTCACCAGTCTTTTATATTTTGGTAGGGCCCATATATATACTAGTATTTTGGTTCATTATGTCTAATCATGATGTAATTACTAGTTTATGATGTATTTCATTTTGGACTTATAATTAAACTTTGAGATTGTAATGAAAACTTGTAATTTATTATTTATGAATTTCTATATGAATGCAATAGATGATACTCCATTTTGAGATCTCATAAATAGTTGTGAATGATATGATAAAAGAGAATATGATATGGAAATGTGTCAAATGAATGTGAACATGTTAACAGGTGATTAGTAGAACCCGCCAGATGCTAATAAAACAGAGGAGGCTCTGTCCGAGTCTCTACAGAAATAAGCTATATATAAAAAAAATTTTCCACATATGGAATACCTGTTTTTAAATGATACTAAAATTTCACAATGGATATGATAAGACAAGATAGGGTGTCCGGCATCGAATGTGGCACTCCTTGCTCGGCTATACAATAGATGGGTAAGGGGAGTCACAATACTGCTATCTGTAGTCCCTAATTGGTATAGCAATTGATCCAAGCCATATACATAAGTCTAGGTATACTTTGGGCAAGTTAGTGTTATTAAATACTTATGGACTTATTATTTCATGTTATGCACTATTAGTGCTTTATAGCAATTTCATGTTATTTGTAATGGGAAAATAAGTTCCAATCTCACTTTCATGTAACTTATGTGTTTGGAAAACCATTTAGGTAATTTATATATCATGTACCAAATAATTCCTTGAACCTTTCTTTAGGTCCAGATTCTATCCCCTCTCTTTGCCTAGCAATTTTGCTAAGATGTAGGGTCTGTTTAACCACACTTCCTTCATGGAAGTTGTTCCTCTATGTTTAAACTTTGATTTCTCTTTTTGAATCACCCAATTTGGAGTTTTAGAACTCAAGTTATGGTCAATTAACTGACCTAGATTCATGAACCCTGTACATTCAGGATTTCAGGTTCAGGTTAGTGTTTACAATTCCCATTTTAGGGTCCTTACACTCAAAATTTAAGTAAAGCTCCTAAACCAAAGTTGGAGTCCTGTTTCTCAAGTTTCCAGAATAGTTTGGCTTATCCCAATTGGAGTTTCCTAGTGGTAGATATGATGTACTACTGTCCAGGGTCAAGTAGCTATTTAGTTCAAATTCAGGACCTTTCAGAATTGGGAGAACTGATTTGTCCTAGCAAATTCTCTAAGTTGCATTGGGTTCTTGGTTTTGGTCAAAACACCAAAATTGTAGTTCTAGATCTTATGGAGAGTTTAGCTTTGGAATCACTACATTTACAATTTTGTGGACTGAGTTATGGCATTTTTGCCAAAACTGGTCGGGTAGGTCAAAGTCCAGAATTTCAGGTTAGATTCTGGTTCTAGTCAGAATTATTGACCTAAATTAGTCTAGCAAATTGGTTATGTTAGAGTCAAAACTGGGCTCTATGTTCTCAATGAAAAATGTAATCCTATGTCTAACCTTTCCATTGGTTCAAGAATCAAGTCATTCTGACCTTCCTAGAGTGAGTTGTGCCCATTTGAACATTTACTATTCATATGGTCATTTTTCCAAGTCTAGCAAGTAGTTACCCAGATTCAAGCCAATTTTAGGTCATGTTAGGTTCAGTTTCTGGGCAGGGTCTCTTCATGAAAAATGTGACATTATGTCTTAGGTTAAATTTCTAATTGGCCTAACACCAATTGGAGCAATATGACTCTACTTATGGTCACATAACCACACTAGACTCAATGTCCAGAATTCCCTGCATAGAAAAT
Organism: Hevea brasiliensis; assembly: GCF_030052815.1. NCBI lineage: Eukaryota > Viridiplantae > Streptophyta > Magnoliopsida > Malpighiales > Euphorbiaceae > Hevea > Hevea brasiliensis. The sequence continues at coordinate 70,301,206 of NC_079503.1, read as the reverse complement.
GGCACTTCCAATCTTTAATTCCTCCCAACTACCAAACTTCAATCACATTCATTGTACTTCAAATAGTAATAATCAACCTCAACAATATCAATTTCAAGCCATAACAAAAAATCCCCAAATTTAGGTCAAAACCCTAACTATCAAAACCACATCTCATGCAACACCATGCAATTCAACTTCTACTACAAGCAAACTCATCAAGAACACTACTAGGAAAGTTAATTCAATAAAAAATCATAAATCCCCAATTTCTCTTATGGCTACCAAAATTTTGGTCTTTCAATTACTCATCATATTCTTTCAATTTCATAAGATTTCAATTTAGTTTAATATGCTAATAATACTTAAAGAAGGAAAGAAGCTTATATATTGCACTAACCTTGAATTGATCAAGTTTGACCTTGCTAGAACTTCAATTAACCCTCTTTCTTGGCTTCCAATAGCTTCCTCAAGGTGTAGAATCAATTTTTAATGAAGTGAAGTATAGATTTTAGGGTGAGAAGCATGGGAAAATCAAGCTTGAAAGCTTGAAAAATGGTGGAGGAAGAGAGCTATAGTGGTTCGACCAACTCTCCAAGGAAGAAGAAGATGAAGCCAAAATGTGATAAGAAGAAATTAAATGTAATTGTCCTATATATAGGTGTGTCAAATTTTAATTAGTTATGAATTTTAATTAGGTCATCCATACATCATGCTTATGTCATAATTTGGGAATTAAATTTTTATTTCTTTCTTTTCTTTTCTTTCTTTTCTACTCATTTTCATTTAAATTTTTATTTTAATTTCTCCATATTTTATTACACTAATCCCACTTAATTTAATTAACAATTTGGTCAAAAGTCAACTCTCTAAGTGAAATGATGAAAATGCCCTTCATTGCATTCCTCATGTTATGATTGTCTTTACCGATTGGTATAAATTTTCTTGTATTTTCTTGACATTTTTATTGTCATTTAAACCTCATAAATCTTTCAATTAAATCCCAAATAAATGTCCCATAGGGTTTTCCATGAGTTTGGGGTTGGCAACTATATTCACAGTCACTTCCTGGTAGGGTTACCCATCGCCAGGACTTCCGGCTCATTTAATCGATTTACACTTCACTTTTTTCATCTTCCTTTAACTTTACTTGATCTTTATTCAATCAATTTATGTCTCCTCACTCTAGTTTAAGTGTAGTTCTAGACATCCTGGCTATCCGAATAGATGTTAGTCATTGGAATAGTAGAATGTATGAACTACCTAAAGTGAGGTCTAGGAGACCCGTGCTCTGAGGGATCAGACTCCATCGATCCTATAAAATAGACAAGAGAACATATCTACATTAGTGTCACCTTGACTCCTAAATAAAGGCCCATTCATGTTATGCAGACTATCTCTTTCTACCTATCTAGGTCTAGGACTGCCTAAACTTTTACTCTGATACCACTAAATGTGACGCCCCTTACCCGATCTATAGTGTAGCCGAGCAAAGCGTGCCACATTCAGTGCCGCAGCACCCTTTCTTGTCTTGTCATGTACATTATTAATTTAAATTCCATTTATTCATATTATCTCATGTGTAGAAAAATTTTTTTATCACATTTTATTTTTGTGGAGATCCAGACAGAGTCTCCTCTATTTTATTAGCGTTTGGCGAGTTTCGCTATTCACCTGTTAGAACAGTTTCACATTCATCTCATTTTTTTTTTCCATGTATCATATCATATCATCATAATTCTCATAAAAATCATTTGAAAAGAAATCTCATCTCATTTCATTATGAGAGTCAAGTACATAATTTACAAATTATTAGACAATCTCAAAATTTAATTACATCACTCACTTATGTACAATGATCAAAATACAAAAGCTAAATACACATGGGCCCTACCAAAAATAGACTGCTAAGGTGACATGTCACACACTACTGCAAATCTGCTCCAACTCCTTTATGCAGGTGGTCCTGCTCACCAGTACCTACTCGTGGAAACCCAACGTGCTAAGGGAATTGCTTAGCGGTGCATAAAATAAAGTAAAAATAACTAAATAATTAAGGATACTTATTCCATGTATAATTTCATAAAGAAATGCAAATTTCATGAATTTTGAGTCATTTACATGTTTATTGAACTTTGGGAGCAAATAAGTTTATCAGGATCTTTTCTGCTCATTTATTCCATATTCAGTCTTATTAAATTCATATCAGTGCCCAAGAAACCTATAACAGACTATAAAGACTAGATACACGAGAGCATATGAGTTAGACATTCATATGTCTATCATGTATATATCTGCCATGTCAGGCACAAGACCAACGGGCAGGCATAAAGCCATAAATCATATCAAGTACAATTGCCAACGGGCAGGCTTAAAGCCTATAGAACAACCATATTAGACATGTGTTGTCTGCCAATGATTGCTCATATGGCAGCACTGCTATCTGTAGTCCCTAATTAGTATACCAATTGATCCAAGCTATATACATAAGTCTAAGTATACTTTGGGCAAATTAGTGTTATTAAATACTTATGGACTTATTATTTCATGTTATGCACTATTAGTTCTTTATAGCAATTTCATGTTATTTGTAATGGGAAAATAGGTTCCAATCTCACTTTCATGTAACTTATGTGTTTGGCAAACTATTTAGGTAATTTATATATCATGTACCAAATAATTCCTTGAACCTTTCTTTAGGTCTAGATTCTATCCCTTATTTTTGCCTAGTAATTGGGCTAAGATGTAGGTCTGTTTAACCACACTTCCTTCAAGGAAGTTGTTCCTCTATGTTTAAACTTTGATTTCTCTTTTTAAATCACTCAATTTGGAGTTTTAGATCTCAAGTTATGGTCAATTAACTGACTTAGACTCATGAACCCTGTACATTAAGGATTTCAGGTTCAGGTCAATGTTTACAATTCCCATTTTAGGGTCCTTACACTCAAAATTTGAGTAAAGTTCCTAAACCAAAGTTGGAGTCCTGTTTACTAAGTTTTCATAACAATTTTGATCATCCCAATTGGAGTTTCCTAGTGGGAGATATGATTGAACTACTGTTCAAGAGTCAAGTAGCTATTTAGTTCAAATTTAGGACTTTCAGAATTGGGAGAACTGATTTATCCTAGCAAATTCTCTAAGTTGCATTATGTTTTGGGTTTTGGTCAAAACACCAAAATTTTAGTTCTAGGTCTTATGGAGATTTGAGCTCTGGAATCATTGCATTTTCAGTTTTTTGGACTGAGTTATGTCATTTTTGCCAAAACGGGTCGGGTAGGTCAAAGTCCAAAATTTCAGGTCAGGTTTTGGTTATGGTCAGAATTGTTAACCTAAATTCGTCTAGCCAATTTGGGTTAGAGTCAGAACTGGGCTCTGTGTTCTTCATGAAAAATGTGCTTCTATGTCTAACCTTTCCATTGGTTCAAGAATCAAGTCATTCTAACCTTCCTAGAGTGAGTTATACCCATTTGAACATTTATTGTTCATATGGTCATTTTTCTAGGTCCAACAGGTGGTTACCCAGATTCAAGCCAATTTTAGGTCATGTTAGTTTCAGTGTTTTAGTAGAGTCTCTCCATGAAAAATGTGACATTATGTCTTAGGTTCAATGTCCAATTGGCCTTACACAAATTGGAGCAATATGGCTCTACTTATGCTCACATAATCACACTGGACTCAAGGTCTAGAATTCCCTGCACAGAAAATAGCACTTCCAATCTTTAATTCCTCCCAACTACCAAACTTCAATAACATTAATTGCTCTTCAAATAGTCAATAATCAACCTCAATAATGTCAATTTCAAGCCACAACACAAAATCCCCAAATTTATATCAAAACCCTAACTATGAAAATCACATCTCATGCAACACCATGCAATTCAACTTCTACCACATGCAAACTCATCAAGAACACTACTAGGCAAGTTAATTCAATCAAAAATCATAAATCCCCAATTTCTTTCATGGTTGCCGAAATTTTGGTTTTTCAATTACTCATCAAATTCTTTCAATTTCATGAGATTTCAACTTAGTTTAGTATGCTAAGAATACTTAAAGAAGGAAAGAAGCTTATATATAGCACTAACCTTGAATTGATCAAGTTTGACCTTGCTAGAACTTCAATTAACCCTTTTTCTTGGCTACCAATAGCTTTCTCAAGGTGTAGAATCAATTTTTAATGAAGGGAAGTATAGGTTTTAGGGTGAGAAGCATGGGAAAATCAAGCTTGAAAGCTTGAAAAATGGTAGAGGAAGAGAGTTATAGTGGTTCGGCCAACTCTCCAAGGAAGAAAAAGATTAAGCCAAATGGGATAAGAAGAAATTAAATATAATTGTCTTATATATAGGTGTGTCAAATTTTAATTAATTAGAAATTTTAATTAGGTCATCCATACATCATGCTTATGTCATAATTTGGGAATTAAATTTTTCTTTCTTTCTTTTCTTTTCTTTCTTTTCTGCTCATTTTCATTTGAATTTTTATTTTAATTTCTCCATTTTTTATTACACTAATTCCGCTTAATTTAATTGACAGTTTAGTCAAAAGTCAACTCTCCAAGTGAAATGACCAAAATGCCCTTCATTACATTCCTCATGTTATGATTGTCTTTACCGATTGGCATAAATTTTCTTGTATTTCCTTGACATTTTTATTGTCATTTAAACCTCATAAATCCTTCAATTAAATCCCAAATAAATGACCCATAGGGTTTCCCATGAGTCTGGCGTTAGCAACTGTATTCACAGTCACTTCCCAGTAGGGCTACCCATCGTCGGGACCTCCGGCTCATTTAACCGATTTGCACTTCGCTTCTTTCATCTTCCTTTAACTTTACTTGATCTTTATTCAATCAATTTATGTCTCCTCACTCTAGTTTAAGTATAGTTTCTGACATCCTGACTATCCAAACAGACATTAGTCATCGGAACAGTAGAATATACGAACTACCTAAAGTGAAGGCGTTACATATAATCCTCCAAAACTTAGTTACTTTTGGTAGAGTAATTCTCATTCTCCAAAAGATGTTTTGTTAAGGATATACTCTTCAACAACTTTTGTTACTTATGTTTATCTTCAAATGATTTTGTAAATTAATGTAATCTTATAATGTACTCAGTGTATATTGTGTAACAATTTCTATAAATGAATAGAAATAAAATCTTTTAATCCTATTAACTTTTCATGTTATCAGAGCCATGAGCATTATACCTCAAAATTCTTTCGTTTTGTAGTTAATTATAACAACCTCTACTGTTTCTTCTCTAACAACCCATCACTCTTTCATTGTCTAACTCACTACAAAAATTTTTCTTCCTTGGAAAACTAGATTTATTCCTCTCTTTAACATATTAAATTGGACTGCCATTTTGTTCGTGAATTAATTGTCCAAGGAAAAGGCGAAGTTAAATTTATTTCTAGTGATGATCAAATAGTAGATATTTTCACAAAAATGCTTGGAACCAAATTGTTTGAAAAACAATGAGACAAGCTATGTCTCATGCCAATAAAGCCAATAGCATGAAGGGAAAGGGGGGTTAAGGATATACTCTCTAATAACTTTTGTTACTTATGTTTGTCTTCAAGTTATTTTGTAAATCAGTGTAATCTTATCATGTACTTAGTATATATTATGTAACAATTTCCATAAATGAATAAAGCTGAAATCTTTTAATCCAATTAACTTCACAATCATTATTTCTTTCCTTACCTTGCATAAATTGGAGAATGTCGATGCCTATAAGACAAATAATGGAGCTTATTGAGCATAACTGCTTCATGAGAATAGCGAAACAAGCTAGAGTTGGGTATGTTAAAGTGCAACATTGATGTAGCTTGTTCTGGGCTAAAAATTTTTCAGGGCATGGGACAATTATTCGCAATGATGAAGGAGGGTTTGTTGCTGCTCTTTCGGTTTATCTTTAGGGATGTCATCACCCTACAATGGCAGAAGCACTGGATCTTCGTGAGATGCTTAATTGGTTGGTAATCCATTTCCCATCTAATGTGGAACTGGAGCTTGATTATCACCTTTATGGAGGAAAATTGGATTGAGTTTGGGGCAGTTATTAAAGACCATCAAACCTTGTTTCTTAAAGGGTTGGGTTATTCCTTATCTTAAGTTAGAAGGCAAGCCAATAAGGTGGCTCATTGCTTAGCAAGTGCTTCCTTAAGTTATGGTAACTTTGTTGTTTGGAACAAGTTTTCCCATTTTTTTTGTTTTCTATTTTTCACAATGATGTTCTTTTTTTGATTTTTTCACTTAACTTTTTTTTTTTTTTTTGTTATAAATTGGGTTTTATATATGGGGTTGGTTGTTGACCTAATTTAGTTTGGACCATCTAAGTTAAGTTTTTTCCAATTTTAATTAAGATATAAATTAAAAAAAATATAATGTGCATATTCGATAATATATAAATATATATATATATATATTTGTGTTGCTTGTTCCTTCTCTATTCTTTATCATGTCAAACAAATATTAATTAGATAAAACCAAATCTATATTTGATAAAAGAAATCATGAGTATATGGAGCTTCATTGAGCACAATTGCTTCATGAGAATAGCGAAACAAGCTAGAGTTGGGCAAGTTAAAGTGCAACATTGATGTAGCTTGTTCTGGGCTAAAAATTTTTCAAGGCATGGGGCAATTATTCGCAATGATGAAGGAGGGTTTGTTGCTGCTCTTTCGGTTTATCTTTAGGGATGTCATCACCCTAGAATGGCAGAAGCACTGGATCTTCGTGAGATGCTTAATTGGTTGGTAATCCATTTCCCATCTAATGTGGAAGTGGAGCTTGATTTTCTTGAAGTGGTGCACGTTATCACCTTTATGGAGGAAAATTGGATTGAGTTTGGGGCAGTTATCAAATACTATCAAAACTTGTTTCTTAAAGGGTTGGGTTATTCCTTATCTTAAGTTAGAAGGCAAGCCAATAAGGTGGCTCATTGCTTAGCAAGAGCTTCCTTAAGTTATGGTAACTTTGTTGTTTGGAACAAGTTTTCCCATTTTTTTTGTTTTCTATTTTTCACAATGCTGTTCTTTTTTCAATTTTTTCACTTAACTTTTCTTTTTTTGGTTATAAATTGGGTTTTATATATGGGATTGGTTGTTGACCTAATTTAGTTTGGACCATCTAAGTTAAGTTTTTTCCAATTTTAATTAAGATATAAATTAAAAAAAAATAATGCGCGTATTCGATAATATATATATATATATATATATATATATATATATATATATTTGTGTTGCTTGTTCCTTCTCTATTCTTTATCATGCCAAACAAATATTAAGTAGATAAAACGAAATCTATATTTGATAAAAGAAATCATGAGTATCTTTCATTTTTTATTTTTTTAAAAAAATCTCTAGACTAATTTCAAATATTGATATTAAGTTCTCTCTTCAATAGATTTTAAGAGTGTACTCCCTCGTATCGACTGATACATTCAGGATAAATAATACTGAAATGCCATCTTTCTGTATTTTGTTAATATAATGAATTAAAATTTTAAAATTTTTTCTTGCTTATAGTTATATCAAGTTATTTAATTTGATATTTTTTTTATATTTCTTAAACTTAATTTAATATTATTTAATTGATAAAAATTAATCAAAATTAAAATAGAATGAATAATATCTTATCACTAATTTATATAAAAAATAAAATTATTATAATTAATGAAAGTTTCAATTTCTTCACCTAATTTATAATAGAAAATGTTATAAAATAGGCACCTCTCCCTTTTTAAAATTTTGGGTGTCCTCAAAGTAGGATTGTAAACAGGCTAAGCTATTCGCAAGCTATTCGAGATTCTACTTAATAAGCATGGTTTGGTTCGACTTGTTTAGAAAATGAGTCGAATTCGAGCTTGAATTCTATACTCGTTTTATAAACGAGACAAGTTTAAGTTTTCTAGCATTCGATTCATTAAAACTCATGAGCTGACTCATTTACAGGTTCTCAAATCAACTTATAAGTAAACTTATTAAATAGACTTGTGAGTAGGCTTATTTATAAAAATATTTATATTAGTTATTATATTTTATTATATTATAAATATTTATTATTTTATCTATAAATGTTCTAAAAGTAATGTACTGTTTAAAATTATTATATAATTAATATATTTATTAAATATAATTATTTATCATTTAAATTTAATTCTTTAAGAAAATTAAGTTATTCTTTTTTATACTAGAGCTAATAAATATTATGCAATTTAAATTTCATAACTTTATACCTAAAATTTTAAAGCTACTCCAACTACTTGAGACTCAATTCAATAAAATGTTTGACTTGATTCATTTAAAACTTATTTTTTAAATAAGTTAAATTTAAACTTATGAATATTTAACTTTAGATTATCATTAGCTGAGTTAAAACTCAAATTCAATTCATAAAATCTTTGATAAATCATGCTTCAGCCTTTTAAAATTTGATTTGATTCCATTCCATTATATTCGTTTGTATTCTTATATGGAAAAGGGATAAATAACTCCTATCTGGAAAAGGGCTAAAGCAAGGATAGGGGTGTCCAGCAACGTGAAATGACGAAATTGCCCCCAAATGCATATGTGCCCTTAAATGGAGCAGGCTAGAGTCCAAAAACTTAGAACGAAAAGGACGAGTCAAGTGGTTTCTAGGGCCCCATCTGGACCGTCCCCTTTGGTCAAACTCTAGTCCAAGTATCTCTGCCGATTTTCAGGTCCTAGCTGGCACTAAAGTATGACGTGGCATACACCCTTTAAACTTTCTTGACATCTACGTTCCCGTCAAAGGACAAAACTGTCCAGGTCTGTCACAATGATCCAAACTCGTTGGCATTCTTGTAATTTCAATATAATATGAGTTCAATATTGAATATTCTATGGGAAATTATTTTATATTATTTTTACATGCTAACATGGGATTGTGATTGTGAATGAGGCTAGGCAAATGATTAAAGGGTTCCTAGTCATGTTATTTAGCCTTTTAATGTAGATTTTCTCTGCTTGATCTTCTTATGCATCTAATAATAACATTGTTGCATGATCTAATTCATGCAAAAAGGAAAAAAAATAATCTTTAAAAATAAGCTCTAGATAGATAAAAAAAAAAATCAACTATGTAGGATTATTTTTATTAATATTTTTAAAATTTTACCCATCACTAAATTAATTTACTGAGTAATTCAGTAAAAAAAATTAAAAAATTAATATTAGGATACATATTCTTTAAATAAAATTAAAAAACAAAATTAATTAGATATTTGATGTTTTTATCCTCTTATGTGGATATAGGTATAGAATGATAAAATTAGGTATTAAATCTGTAAGACAAAAGAGAACATTGGATGGATTAGATAACCATCACTTTAATGCTTAAATCAATAATGAAAATTGAATTGTGAATGAATGAGATTAATTAGAGATTCACATACATACTTGATAGCTTTTATATAGGCTTTGATGTATATTTCTATTGGGATTAGGAGTTTGTAATTGATTGAGACTTAAAGTTCACTTTGCTTAGAAGCCCTATAAATATTAAGGGCTATAACAGGTAATTATCTCAAAACATTTATCTTCTAAAGTAATCCAAGTATCGAGTAACATGCTTGAATGATTAACTCTTAACTGAACGTGAAAACAAATGTCCGAGCTACTCTTATTAGCTTGGACTTAGGATATGATTTACTACTCATTATCCGTCATTTGCCTTGGGGCATTATTTTCAATGGTTGTAGTATCAATATAGATCGAATTTCAAATTTAATTGATGACTTTAATAGTTAATTATATTTCTACTAGCATTAAGAGTTTGTAATTGATTGAGACTTAGAGTTCACTTTGCTTGGAAGCCCTATGAATGTTAGGATTATAATTGGGTGATTATCTCTAAATCCTTTTATATTTTAAAGTGATCCAAGTATCAAGTAACAACTTAATCAATTAATTCTTAACCAAACGCGACTTGTATTAGTTTGGATGTAGGATATGATTTACTACTTGTTATCTGTCATTTGCCTTTGTGCACTATCTTTAGTGTTGTAGTATTAATATTGATCGAATTTCAAATTTAATTGATGTTTTGATTGATTAATTATTTAATTTAATTTTAAAACATGAATAAAGTTTTACATAACCTTCATTAATTTTTACAAGTTATTAGTTAAGAATGTTATAATATATTATAATATGATGTAGTTTATTATTATTAGAATTATCTTTTAAAATGATGAAATTTAAAATTTTAATTAATGTGATATAGTTTAATATTATTAAAATTTTAAATTTAAATTTCAAATAAAAATTTAATAATAATATCAAAGTTCATCTTCAAACATTATAAACTCTCATATTTAAATCATAATTAAAGAATATAAAAAAAATTCCATTTCTCAAATCAAAATGCTCTAATAACAAAAAAGACTCGAGAACTCTAGAGAAGAATTAAAGGTGTAAAAGATTCAAAAGAGATGTGGTATGATTAGAAACTAGACCACGTGTGTAGTGTCCAGTTGTAATCATGCTAATGCTGGCTGCACCCTATCTTTTTTCCTCTCCTAATCTAGCTTTCCTCTCTGCAAATTTTTGGGGTTTGCAGTTATGCCAGTTTTAATGGATTTCATTGGGTCCTTCTCCTTCTTCTCCTTCTTCTTGTTCTTGTTCTTCTACTACTACTTTTACTTCTTCCTCTTCTCTCTCATATTTTTTCTTCAGTACTGTGTGGGGTTTGAATAATTTTGTAGCTTTAGATTTGAAGATTTTAAAGGGAGTAGTGCAAATTAACAAAGCTTAGAAAGAAAAAGATAGAAAATTTTAAGGAAGAGAGAAAAGTGATCGATGCTAAAGAAGGGAGTCACAAAATGTTGATAACTACCAAAGTACAAAACCCATTTGTCTTAGAGCGATGGTTATAGAGGTGATGATCGTTGTTTAGATGCACATATTGATACCCTTTTGCCTAAATTAGCAATCTTAGTTAGATTAGACTGCTTTGAATGCCCATATCAAATCAAGTCTCCTAAAAGAGAGCAAAAGTGTACAGATAAAAGACCCCATTGGACCCATTTTCTTTGGTTTTTTCCTCTCTTCTTCTTCTTGATCCTTCCTGTAAAACCCTTGTTCTCTCTCTGTTTAGTAGTTAGTAAGTGCCTGTATTCATCTTGTAAATGGCAGATCAAGGTGGGAATATTTTGATAAGAGACTACAGGAAAGGAAATTGGACAGTGAGTGAAACTATGGTGTTGATTGAAGCAAAGAGAATGGATGACGAGAGAAGAATGAAGAGAAGTAGTGATAGTGAAGGAAGAAGCAAACCAGCTGAGCTTAGATGGAAATGGGTTGAAGATTATTGCTGGAGAAAAGGATGTTTAAGGAGCCAAAACCAGTGCAATGACAAGTGGGATAATCTCATGAGAGATTACAAGAAAGTGAGAGATTATGAAAAGAGAATAGCTGAAGGACGAGATGGAAATGAAGCATTATCCTATTGGAAGCTTGAAAAAAATGAGAGAAAAGAGAAAAACGTGCCTAGTAATATGTTGCTTCAAGTGTATGAGGCTCTGGTGGAGGCAGTGGAGAGGAGAGGAACTCAAAAAATGGTCACTACTGCTGCAGGTGGGTCAGGTTCTAATCCAAACATAAGCTGCGTGGTTGAAAGACCTACTGTTCATCCTCATCCATTGCCTCCTCTTCTGCAACATCAAGTTTCAGTTTCAATTCCAGTATTGCCACCGCCACCACCAGCAGCACCACAAGCACAACCACCACTTTCTCTCCCATACTCTCAGCCTTCATTGCCCGCAGTAGGTACTCTCTCTCTCTCTCTCTCTCTCTCTCTCTCTCTCTGCAAAGAAGCCTAAAGCTCCATCCCTAGTTTATAAACATGTAAAATATGTGTGCATTAACTTATTAACATATATATATATATATATATATATATATATAGGAAAGTGGGAATTGATTGATTTCATAAAACTTGTATTAAAAATGGAATAATGTATAATTTTCAGTCAGTATTGATGGGTTGTTGCTTGCACATTTTCATGTTTTAGAGATGTATGATGGCTCAGATTCTGATACAAGTGAGCATTCAGGCTTACCAGCAAAGAGGAGGAGGAGAAGAGGTGGCAGTGGCGGAGGAGGAGGAGAAAGCAGTGGTGGCGGTGCCAGTGGAAGCACACCACATGAAGTAGGCACTGCAATCTCCAGAAGTGCTTCCATTATTGCAGAAGCTATTCAGGCCTGTGAGGAGAGAAAAGAGAGAAGGCACAGGGATCTCTTGAGTTTGCATGAGAGAAGACTCAAGATTGAGCAATCTATGACTGAACTCAACAGGCAAGGCATTAATGGTTTGGTTGATGCCATTAACAATCTAGCTAATTCAATCCTAGCTTTGGCTTCCCATAAGAACCAATCAACTCCAAAATGATCATGTTATTATTAATCAATTAATTAATTATCTTAATTAGCCACTATTTAAAACATTATTTATGTCTCTCTATTCATAACCAAGATAAATCTTTAATTATTTATTAATCGCATTTTGGTAGTACGGAATTGATCATTTTTTAATGTGTTCTAATCTGCCATTTTAATCAACTCACTTTCCTGGTTTATCTTCTCTTCCATATTATTTATGTACTTTAACCATAGGGTTTTAGACTATTTTATGTGACTCACATGAATCATGTTTTTGTGCAATGTGTATATATATATATATATATATATATATATATATATACACACAAACATGTATGGGTGGGTAAATTTTACATATATATTTAGCTTTATCATAAATTTAAAATATAAATATATGTAACTTATTTATTTTATATATAAATTTCATCAAATATAAAATTTACTTGGCATTATTATTAAAATTACTATTAATTTTTTTTAAATATATTAATTAAAGATATTAAAAATTAATTTAAATATTAAATTAATAAGTTTGTGTTATAAAAACTTTAAAATAATAAAAAAAAATTTTAACAGTATTTAAAATTATGTTTTTCTTTTATTTAAAATTTTAATGCCAAATAGAATTATAATGTGTTTTGAATTCATAATAAAACTTGGTACTCTAAGTAGTGGTGATGCCTGCTTTGTTGTCGCGAGAGGAATTGAGGAGGGTTTCATCTAGCCAACAGTTATGGTTTGTGTGACATTGTTATTCAATTGTTGTTAAAAAAATATTTAAAAAATGTTTATTAAATTTAAATTTGATATATTTTAAAGGTAAAATAATTTTTCAATTTTTTAAAAATATAAAATAATTTATTTTTTTTAAGTAATTGAAGTCGATTTTGACCTGATTTAGTCTAATTAAATAGATTTCTCTCTTTTTCTAAATTCTATGTTAGTGTATGCCTATTATTCATAATAATAATAATAATAATAATAATAATAATAATAATAATAATAATAACCTCTAAATGAATATCTATCTTTTTTAATTTACTTAGACTTTTGTTTCATGATAAATATTTTATTAAAAAATATATTTTTTTCTACATATATAGCATTTGATACGCTTAGAAAATGAGTCAATAAAAAATATTTTTTTGATAAAAAAAATTAAGTAATTTTTAAGTAAAATGATTTTTTTTTCTTAAAAGATGATTTTATTTTTTATTTTTTAAACTTTAATAATTTTATTGAAATATGAAAATATTTATACATACATGATATAAATACATATTATTAGTCTAACATTATAACTAAATAATGAAAAATAATTTTGTGAAAAATAATTTTTTATAAAATATTTTCTATAAAAAAATATTTTTTATATATAGATTATTTTTCACAAAATAAATGAAATTTTAACTTTAAAAAATTTATAACTTTAAAAATAATTTTAGTATTATTATGTTATTTATTATTATTAAATCAATATTTAATGCCAATGGGCTTTAATTCAGCCATATGAAAGCGGATGTTATTTTTTATTTTTTAAATTTTAATAATTTTATTAAAATATGAAAATATTTATATACATATGATATAAATATATATTATTAGTCTAATATTATAATTAAATAATGAAAAATATTTTTATGAGAAATAATTTTTTATAAAATATTTTCTATAAAAAAATATTTTTTATATATAGATTATTTTTCACAAAATAAATAAAATTTTAACTTTAAAAATAATTTTAGCATTATTATGTTATTTATTATTATTAAATCAATATTTAATGCCAATGAGCTTTAATTCAGTCATATGAAATAGTTTCCAGATGGCATTGCGGAGAGCTTTGAATCTTGACCGTCCATTTGATTGTTTGATAAATTGACGCCTTGAACGTATAAGATTTTTTTTTTCTTTTTTTTATGAGATTGAACATTTAAGACTTTAGAGAAGTAGGTTTGTCCTTCAAAAGATGAATGGTCTGTATAAATATATTGCAACTTGTATGTTTGTTGCATTAAATCTTACATAGCAAATCTTGGAAAATATACAGACTCTTTATTGCAAGTATCTGGAGAAAGATTTTTCCCAAATGATCCCACGCGACTTTGATTTCTATGTAAGATCACCATAAAATTAATGGATTTTAATTAATAATATTAAAATAATTTCTAATAATTCAAAATGTTAAATTTAAATAAGAAAAAAAATTAAATACTCTTCACTTTTATTTTTTTAGAAGTTAATTTATTCAAAATAATATGTCGTTTTAAAAATATTAAGAAATATTAATTAATATTTTTCAATTTTATTTAAATACAATAATTACTTTTATATTTTTTTAAAATTTATCTTAATTTGATTAAAATAAAAATATTTTATTATAATTTAAATATTTTAATTACTCAAAATTTTAGGTAAAGGTGAAAAGAGAGTGTAAAAAAAAAAAAAGTTAGAACAATGAAAGAGCAGAAAGGCCAGAGGGTGAAATGCACGCGATGGAGTGGGGGCCAAGAAGGAGAGAAGCAACTCATCACATTTACTCTGATTGGTGCTTGTCAGACTGGTCAAAGGGGACCGGTCAATGATCTCTGAGACTGAAGGGATGCGTAATGGGGTTCAGAATTACGAAACTGCCATTTTTTCTGGAGCCATTATTGGTGGCAGACGCTTTCTCCTGTGAAGGCTGGGACAAAAGTTGGGCCTTGTATGTTTTTTCCTTTCCCTTTATTTCCCAGAGAGAGAGAGAGAGAGAGAGGTCATTATTGGCTTATTTGGTAGCCTTGGTGAATTTTTTCTGACAATAGTTTCCCACTTTTCCCCTTCTATAGCGTATGATAGAGAGCCTGGATATAATGGGCATTTCAGCTTTTTTGCACTTTTTTTGTGTAGAGTCAAATTAGCGAGGGAAGGCCGCGAATCCGATAATTTTGAGTACCACCATTTAATCGAATTTTGTATATTAAAATAAATTTAGATAATGTATAACCATGTTTAAAATAAATTTTAAATTTTAAAAATAATATTTATATTAAATTTGAAATGAATTTAAATTTTATATGTTGAATAATTTATATTAATAATTATTAAATTTAAAATATATTTTTATAATAGTATAATTTTTTATATATTATATTTTAAATAAGTATATTTTATTTTATTTTATAAATTTATTAATTTTTTAAATATAAATTATTAATAAATAATATATTTTAGTTAAATTATTATTTAAAATATAAAAAAAGTACACTTTATTATCCTGTGATTTATGTATTTTATTAATAGTTAAATGTCATTATTATTTAAGAATAAAATTGTTAAACAGAGTCAATATATGCTAACGTAGCAAGTCTTTCTGTGCTCTTAAGCTGGCATTGCAAGTGAGCTCCTCCTATTTAATTTTATATAATCACATTATTCATCCAATGCCAAGTCCAGAAGAATAGGAGAAAATAGAATATGTTGACATTTGCCCCTTATTGTGAGGAAATCAATAGGCATACTGATATATACAGCCAAATATATGGGGCTCGCTTGCCACGCCGAGTTAAGAGTACAGAAAGACTTCTCACGTTAGCATACATTAACAACGTTTAACAATTTTTATCCTTAAATGCTAACGATATAATGACACAAGCCCTTAAGTGCCCCCCCAAAAAAAGAAAATCTCAGGCCCCTATTAATAAAATGCATAAACCATAGGGTACTAAAGTGTACTTTTTCTTAAAATATATAAAGTTAAACAGTTTTGATATTATTCGGATAATAATAATTAAATTTGAGATAGGTTTAAGTAATGTTGGAAATATGGTTAGGGTCACCTATGTGGATCAACCTGGATCCATTAGGCTTAAAATCGATACCAAGAACAACCACATCAAAAGTCATGTATATTGCCAAAAGGTGGCAAAAATCCGAAAGTCATGTATATTGCTAAAAGGTGGCATAATTTAAAAATCATGTACATTGGTTAAAAGATGTAATTACGTGAAGAGATACAAGTCTTCTTAATAGTTACATGCATGAAGTGATGTAACCTTTGGCCAAAAAGTTGGCACACTCTAAGTAAGTATACATAAGAGCCTTAAAAGCCTTTTGTAATAAGTAACAAAAGGAAAAATGAGTGTGCATTTGTGTGTATGCAAGTTTGGCTCGGTTATTAATCTTTGGAGGCTCTCATATTAAACTAGTTGTGGAGCAATTCGTTTATGAAAATAAGGTACACATCTAAACTATGAACTAATCTATATAGTTCATGTTATTCATGTGATTATAAGGTAGACTAGTGATATAAATATGGTGGAGATCTTAGGGTTATATGAACATAGGTTAGGATCCATGTATTTGAATCCATGTGTTGAGTGTTTGTAATTTTTCTTTATTGGTATCAAAGCCATAAATATTTGTTTCCTAGTCTGTTTAATATGTATCATTTGTTTATAGCATGTTTTATTATCATTGTTTGTGTTGTTTTGTGAATTATAAATTTTTATGCTCTTTCAAAATTAGTTTCTTCCTATGTATAGAATATTCTGGGTTTTAATTTTGATTTCTGATTCTATGTCTGGAAATTTTCTCCACCAAATTTCGAATATAGATTTAATTTTATAATCTAAATTTTTTTTATATTATTATAATAAATTTTTTTTATGAATCTGGAAATCAATTTGCAATTGAAAGGAATTGCATGAAATGAAGTAATGGCGAATAGGTTGTTGGAATGCCAGCAGCATCTCATGGGGAGCGCTAGAGGCTGGTGACTGTTGTGCTGTGGTTGATGGCTTTCCAGCGGCTTGTGCCTCGCTATGCTGCCATGGAAGTTGATGGTTCGCTTACAAATGGTTGTGGAGATGCGTAATGAGATCGCGCATATGGTGTGTGTTTAAGCGATCTCCTAACTATGTTGTAGCTCGAGGTGGCGGTGCATCAACGCTGGTGATGGCGCTGGAATGCATTCTGTAATGTCCTCACTTTAGGTAGTTCATACATTCTACTGTTCTGACAACTAACGTCTGTTCGGACAGTCAGAATGTCTGGAACTACAGTTAAACTAGGGTGGGGAGACATAAATTGATGAAATAAAGATAAAAAAAAATTAAGAAAAAATAAAAGAAATAAAATGTAATTAAGTTAAAGGTACCGGGACTTCGGCGATGGGTGACCGTACCAGGAAGGGACTATGAAGACAGTTGCTGACCCTAGACCTGCGAGGAATCCTGTGAAATAAATATTTTGGATTCAATTGAAGGTTTTATGAGGATTAAATGAAATTAAAAATATCAAAGAAAATTTAATAAAATTAGCCAATCGGTAAAGGAAAGTATAACCCGATAAGTACAATGAAGGGCATTTCGGCCATTTCAATTCCAGAGTTGAATTTTGACCTAAATGTCAATTAAAATGAGAGAGATTAAAATACATAAAATAAATTAAAATTATGAAAAATACAATGGAAATCAGAAGAGAAAAGAAATGAAAAAGAAATAAATTTTGATGTAAGCATTACATCATGCTCATCTCATGCTAACCTAAGCATGATGCAAATATTACCTCATTAAAAATTTTATGGCAATTTCTATAGGATAAATATTTGATAAGAAGACAAAATTGACTAAAGAATTATCTCTTCTTCTTCTTCCTCTCCCTTGGCTAGCCGCCATAGCTAGTTTCTTCCACCATTGTTTTCAAGCTTTAAGCTTGAATCCCTCTTCATCCACTCACTAAAACCCATAGCCCTCTTCATTAAAAATTAATCCTACACCTAGGCAAAGCAATTGGCAGCCAAGAAAAGAAGAATTAAGGAGGTTTAGCAAGTCCAAGATTGGGTCAAGATAAGGTTAGTGCTTAATCTTCTTTCCTTCCTCCTTCAATTCTTGAAGTGAACTTAAAATGAGTTGAAATTTCATGAAACTAAAAGAAATTGACAAGTATATGAGGGAGGTAAATTTTGGCAGCCTTGAGAACCATAGGGGTTTGATGAATTATTGAATGTAAATGTGATTTGTGATATTGATTAACAAGTAAAGAGGAGTTGTACATTGATTTGCAAGTGATATGTTTGAGATTCAAATTTCGAGTTAGGGTTTTGACCTAACTTTGAGAACCATGTGGGTGCTTGAAGTAGGAATTGTTGAGGTGACTTGTTGACCTTTAGAAGTGCCATATATGTCAAATGAAGTTTGGGAGATTGGAGGAAATGAAATTGGGAGTGTACATTTCCATGCAGGTTGTGGGACTCTTGAGTCTAGTGTGGTTTTTGAGCTATATCTAGATTTTTGTTGCTCCAATTGGTATGAGACCAATTGGACATGAAACTAGGGTCAAAATGCCCCATTTTTCATGAAGAGACCATTCCCAAAAACTATCTCTAACTTGAACTAAATACTGCTTGAATTCGGATGACCATAATCTAAACCCAGAAAAAGGACCAAATGAATAGTACATGTTCAAATGGTCATAACTCCCTCTAGAAAGGTCAAAATGATCTGATTCTTGAACCTTTGGAAATTTTAGACATAGGAGCACATTTTTCATGAAGAACACAAAACCCAGATCTGTCTCTAACCAAATCAAATTGCTAGCAAAAGTTAGGTCAACAAAACTGTCCAAAATCAAACTGCTCAGAAATTCTGGACTTAGGCCTATCTGACCAGTTTTGATAAAAATACCATAACTTGGTCCACAAAATTTCAAATGACATGAAACCAGTGCCAAAATTTCCATAAGGCATAAATCTACAATATTTCTGTTTTGACCAAAACCCAGAACCTAAAGAAACTTGGTCAAATTGCTAGAACAAGTTAGTACACCAAAACCTGGAATCTAACCACACTATCACTTGACCCCAGAACAGTATTTAGATCAACTCCCCCACTAGGAAACTCCAATTGGGATGACCCAAACTGTTCTGGAAACCTAAGAAACAAGGCTTCAACTTTGGTTTAGAAACATTCCTCAAATTTTGAGTTTAAGAATACTAAAATGTGAGTCAAAGCTACTGACCTAAACCTGGATTCCTGAAGACACAGGGTACATAAGTCCAGGCCAATAAATTGACCATAACTCATCCTATATAACTTGAAAAATTATAATTCAAAATTTTGAGTGATGATAAGACATAGGGTAGCAACTTCGATGAAGAACACTAGGCCCAAAAATGGCTGTAATATATCCAATTAATTAGACAAAAATTGACCTCATAATCTGCCTAATTCTAGAACCAGAATGAGGCAATGAACCAGTTTTGGTTATTTGACCATAACTTGAGTTCAAAAACTCTAAATGGTACTATTCAAAAAGAAAAATAAAGACAAGACATAGAAGGACAACTCCCATGAAGGAAGTGTAGTCAAACAGTGGCCACATCTTAGCTAATTTGCTAGGTTAAGATATGACACCAAATCTGGACCTAAAGAAATGTTCAAGAAATTGTTTAATACATAATATGTAAATTATCTCCATGAGTTACCAAATGCATAAATGACATGAAAATGCATATGGGACCTACTTCCCACTACAAATTGACATGACATAATAATAATAATAATAATAATAATAATAATAATAATAATAATAATAATAATAATAATAATAATAAATTCATAATTAAGTAAAAATACTAAATTGCTCAAAGTATATTTAGACTTATGTATGTAGCTTGGATACCAAATAGGGACTACAGATTGCAGTACTGCTCACATGAATGATCATTGATAGACAACAAATGTCTGAGATGGTTGTTTTACTGGCTTTATGCCTGCCTGTTGGCCATAGTGCCTATTATCATATTTGACTTTATGCCTGTCCACTAGCCTTGTGCCTGACATGACCGATGTATACTTGATAGACATACGGATATCTAACTAGTATACTCTAGGGTATCCAGCCTTTATAATATGTTATAGGTTACTTGGGCATTAATATGAATTTGATTAGACAGAATATGAGAGGAATAAATATAAAAGATATCGATAAATTTAATTATTCCTAAAGTCTAATAAATATGTAAATGACAAAAAATTTATGCAATTATACATAGATTAATTATGTTAGATTATTTTGTTACTTTTATTTTAAATTATGCACCACTAAACATTATGTTTAGTGCATTGGTTTTCCATCGCGTAGGTACTAGAGATCAACCGCAGCCACAGCCGCAACCGTAGCATTAGTGCTCCGACAAAGATTGTGCAGATCTGATAGTCATCTCAGTAGTCTATTTCATTTTAATAGGGCCCATGTAATTAGATTTTGTATTTTGTTATTGTATATAAGTGAGTGATGTATATCATTTTGGATTGTAAATAAATTGTAAATTATTGTATATAAATTTTTACATGAATGAAATGAAATGCATTTATTTGAAATGGATGTGAGCAATGATGACATGACATGATATAGGAATAAATGAAACATATATGAAATTATCTTTAACAGGTGAATAGTAGAACCCGCCATATGCTAAATAAATAGATGATACTTTGTTCGGGTCTCCATAAAAATAAAATGGAATAAAAAAAAATTTACACATGAGATAATATTAGGAAATGGATATTAAATTAATAATGTACATAACAAGACAAGATAGAATGCTCTGGCATCGAATATGGCACATCTTACTCAGCTACACTATAGATGGGTAAGGGGCGCCACACATTCTCCTTACTAGCGGCATTGAGTCTTCCTTCCATGGTTGTTGTTATTTGATGCAAAGGAGGAAGGGCACTAGCTCTTGCCCTTGATGTTTTAAAATAATTACAAAATAACCATTAGATGCCCATGCCCTTGCTTTTTGCATTATTTACAATATTGCTATTCTTTTTCATCTGACTTGGATTTTAATAAAAATCACAAGTATACCACTCCTTATTATTTACAGTATGCCCTTATTTACAATATGCCACTTGACTTTCTTTTGACTTGATTATATTGCAAACTTATATGATTCTAATTTAATTAGGACTTGAATTAAAATTGTTTAATTCAATTAGATTATAATTTTAAATCCTAATTAGATTAGTTTTTAAATTAAATTGTTAATTCAAATTAAATTTGTAATTTTATTTTTAGCCAAATAGTGATGCATGTAACATCTCCGCTGTACGTGTTCTGTACGTTCAATTGCTCCAGTAGTCAAATAACAGTCCAAGCAAGTCAGTATGTCTGGAACTACACTTCGGTGATAGTGAACAGACATATGATAATGAAATAAATAAAAAGAAAATACAAGAAAAATCAAACAAAAATGAAAGAGAGAAAATGAAGCTAAGTTAAACGAGCCGGCACCGTAGCGATGGGTGACCGCACCGGGAAGGCCGTTGCTGACTCCAGGACTGCGGAGAACCCTCTGAATTTAATTTTGAGACACAGATAAAGGTTTATTGAAATGTAATTGAAACTAAAAATATCAAAGAAAAATTAATAAATTAGTACAAAGAAAAATGAAAAATCGAGAAACAGACAAAAATCGGTGTTACCGAAAAATCGGGAATGTAACCCGAAGTGGGGTATTTTGGTCATTTGACACCTAATGTTGCCTTTTGACCTCAATGTCCATTAAAAATAAATGATATTACACCTTAGAAATGACATGAAAAATTAAATTATGATACATTATGTAAATTGTGAAAGAAAAGAGGTAAATGTGTAAATAAAGGAACCTTAACCTAATTAAACATTAAACAACTCATAAGTGCTCCACTAACTATATTATAAACTACATAAAATAAGCATTAGTGGGCAGAATTGGGTCATCTTCAACCTTGAGAAAACCTTGCCGTAAATCCTCTCAAAGTCCTCCATGGCCACCATGCATGGAGCTTTCTCTCTCCATTATCAAGCCCTCATTTCCACTTCCTTCCTTCATTAAAGCTTGCATACTCACCTTGGGGAAGATATTGGCAGCAAGAAAAACAAGATTTGGTGAGGTTTGAAGGAAGCTTTCAAGTGGTAAGTGTCCAAAATCCCTCCCTTGCTTTGGTAAAGCTTGTGTTTAGGTTGAGGTGAGTGTTTTGGTGAAGAGAAATAAAAGAAATAGTGAGAAATGGACTTGTCCATTTTCGGCAGCCATGAACCCTTGTTGAGCTTGAGTTATTTTTACTTCTAATGAATGAAAATGAAGGTTGATTGATTCAAATGAAAGTTATAGTAAGTTTGTGCATAAGTATGTACATGTAGTGTTTAGATTAAAGGTGTGAAATGGAACCTTGAAGCCTTGAGCAAACTGCCATGTTTGGCAGCCCCTAATAGCATGAATTTGTGTGTGAATATATGGTTATTAATGATATATGTTAATGTCAATTTGTGGGCAGCAAGAGTAAGTGATGTTCAAGTATGAATATGTTGAAGTATATGTGTAATATTAACATTGAAGTATGTTGAATTTTGGTGGAAGTGAATGTTGAACTTAATGATGGATTGTGTGCATTGAGTGTAACATCCTCCCGGTAGCAATTTCAAGATCTTACCATCGGTGACCAGTGTCGGTCCCAGATACTAGAACTTCTGAAAAAAATATTTAAACTAAAGTGAGGAACCATAATTAACTCAAATATTGATGAGAAAAATTTAGTAAAAATTTTAGAAATAAAATACAACTAAGTCAAATGAGCCGGTGCCCAAGCGATGGGCAACCCAGAGGGAAGTTGCGGTTCTCGCAACGAGGAGCCCTAGACCAGGGAAAAAATTCATAAAATAATTTTTGGGACTCCAGAGAAGGGTCATTGAGGTTCCTATGGCATTAGAATGCCAAGAAAATACTTAGAAAAATTTTTCAATCTGCATGCACAATTTTGACCCGTTAAGCCAAACGGAGGGCATTTTGGTCATTTCGCCTTCCGAGGTGATTTTTGGCCGACTTGTCCAGTTGAGTAAATAATTAATATGACATAAAATATGAAGAAACATTGCCAAAAATTAAATTGAAAATAAGTAGAGAAGAAAAGAATAGAAAATGAGAAAAATGCCCATTTATGACATGTGATGATGTCATTTTAAAAGCTTCCACCAATCCCATTTAAATAACTGTTTAATTAACTAATAAAAAGAGATAAACAAGGCCAAAGGAATTAAAATACAGCTGCCTTCTTCTTCAGCCAAAACGTGAGTTTTCTCCTCCATAACCCTCCATGAGAGTTTTCTTTAATTACTTCCATTTCCCATGAAATTTCACTACTAAACCCTAACCCCTTTCATTAAACCTTGACCATATCACTTGGGGAAGCTTTTGGCAGCCAAGAAGAAGAAGGAAAGTGAAGTTTTAGCTTGAAGAAATTTGCCCTACAAGAGGTTAAAGTGAGGTTAGTGCTATCCTTTCACTCTCACTCCTTTAATCCTTGTTAAAGCATCATTTTAAGTTAAGAAATTGTAAGAGTTTGAAGTAAGTTATATGTGTTAGGGCATCTTTAATTTTTGGCAGCCCTAAGGAAGGATGAGGTTGATTGTTTTAATGAATTTAGAATGGATAGAAATGATGTTTAAGGTATGAATATGCATGGATGTTGAATTAGTGTGCTAGTTGAGGTTTATGGATAATTTAAATTGGACATTAGGGTTTTGAGAAGTGAAACTTGGATTTAGCTTATGGAATTGTGAAAGAACATTATAATGGTCAATTAGTGACCATTTTAGGTATGTTGACCATGAATTGGACTGAAAAATAGTATAGCCAAGTGAATGTGTAGGCTGCCTTGTTAGTGCAGCAGAGTGACTGAAAATTCAGTCCACTTGGACTGCCATAACTTGGGCTGTGTAGGTCCAATTGATGTTTGGCCAATTGGACATGAAACTAGGCTTATAATGACACATATTTACTGAAGAAACCATGCCCAAAAGACCAAAGCAAGAGGACCAAAACTTGGCCCCAATCCGGATCCCCTGCAACAGCACCTGCAGAAATGACCAAATGAACAGTAACTGTTCATTTGGCCATAACTCACTGTAGATTTGGTCAATTGACCTGAAATTTTTACAGCAATAAGTTAAGACATAGACAAACAACTTTTATGAAGAAACCTACCCCAAATTATGACCAGAACCTAACCCAAATGGCAGTCACAGTTACTGTTCAAACCTGCAACTCTGCAGATTTTCATTTGAGCAGCAATGTTTGGATGGCTATAACTCTCTCTAGAAAACTCGGATTTAGGCGATTCTTGAACCGATGGAAACCTAAGGCATGGTAGAACATTTCATATGAAGAAAGTTAGACCAAATTATGAACTTAACTTGATCAAATTACTGACCAAAGTTGGATCAAAATCTGCCAGAACCCAAAATCTCAGCATGAACAGTGCACGTGAACAGTAAACTTATTTTGGCCATAACTTGAGCTACAAAACTCCAAATGGAGTGATTCAAAAAAGGAAATTCAACTAAACAAAATAAGGAACAACTTTCATGTTTACCATTTGCTCAAATTCCTACTGCAATAGTGCCCAATGGAATAGTAAAGTTGAGTTAGCAAAATTGAAAATTTTGCTTCTCTTGGCTTAAGCTTAGAAATGGTATTAATGCTTAATGCCAACAAGTTTTAAATGAAAAATGTGGTATGTTTGAAGTGCCAAAGTCAATGTACATATTTTCTATGCAAAAGTCAACATTTTTGTTGACCAATGAGGTGAATAGTATCACCAAAACCAAAAATTGGCAATTTTGCCAAAATGACCTAAGCTTTGAGAAAGTGGCCAAAACCAACAAGTTTTGAATACAAAATGTGGTATGTTGGGAGAATTAAAACCAATGTACCTATTGTTTATGCAAAAGTCAACATTTTAGTTGACTAATGAAATGAATAGTGACACCAAAACTTGAAATTCAAAATTTGAAATAGAAATGCATCTAGGGGACTTTAAATTGCAATTGGCAATTAATACTAGCAAATGTAAAACTCAAAATGTGGGATCTTGGTGTAATAAGAATTAATATATCCATTAAGTATAAAAAGGTCAACATTTTGGTTGACTAGTAAGGTGAATAGTAATCAAAATGATTAGTAAATTAAGATGAAGACCTAGAACCAATTCTAAGCTTAAATGCTTAGAATTGTATGACAAATATGGACTATGCATCCTAGTCAAAATTGTTAAAAAGAAATTTAGGCCATAAATTTGAAATCCATGAAATATTCATGGATTACTTGAAACATGAAAGATAAGTCACCTAATTGATGTGATCAATATGAATAACATAATGAATGGACAAATAAACCATATTAATGTATGAATGAGACATTAGTTCTCATTATTGTAAAGAGGAGAAGTATTTTGAGTACAATGGTATAAAAGGATAATTGATGTGAATTGTGATCATATAAATGATCAAATGAATGTATGAATTATGATTGAAATTTATCATGAAATAATGAAGTCATAAAGCACAATATATTAATATTTTAAAATATTAAATGCCCTAGTATACCTAACAAGATTGGTTTGGATAGTTTGGCATGCCAATAGGGTATTGTTTTAGCAGTACCGCGAAAGGCTTTATGCCTGTATTCATGGCTTTATGCCCGTATTCATGGCTTTTATGCCCGTATTCATGGCTTTTATGCCAATTATGTGATATCATGGCTTTTTAGCCATATTGATCGTGATACGTGGTTGACGCTCAAGGCCCCATGGTATGACGCCCGAGACACCGCGGTCCAAAGTACAACGACCGTTATCCATCCGATGCCTAGTATAGGTTACTTGGGCAACAATTAAAGTATTATTCAATTCAGCAGCTAAGTTAAGTTAAGTATAATGAAAATCCAGACAATTAAATTAAGTATTGAATGAATAAGCAAAAGAGATTAGCAAAAGAAACATAACAAAAATATAAATTGCGTAACTGCAGACTTGAAATACAATACAGATAGAATAAATTATATACCTGTTAGTATTACTGGAAAGTTATAAACTAAGCACTTCCAAAGAGGAACAAACTAGTATATAAGATCGTTGATACTAGAAATACCATACCAAATTAAATTGATTCTTGAGTATCTGAATTATCATTTATGTCTTTCTTTACTTGTATCTATTATTTCGGTTATATTATTGCACCACTAAGCGAAATGCTTAGCGCGATGGAATTGCTTCCTCGCGCAGTACTAAAGGTAAAACCAGAGATCGTCGATCGAGATTTTTGGAGTCCAGATCTGCGAAGTGTCGTAAGAGTTCAAGATTGTCACCTCCTCAAGAATGCATGTAGATAGGGCTCATTTTATACATGTTATGTATATCGCTCATTCATAGCACATTGTAAATTATTTGTATATCTTGTACAAAATAAACTCATGTAATTAACCTATGAATTATGGAAGCTATTCAAAGTAAGTATTTTAGTATGTGAATTGAATTTGAGTTATAATGAGATTATACTTGTGAATATTGAGATATTGAAAATCTAATGAGATTTCTGAGAAATCTGGATACTGCATTGAGATACATTATGTTTGAAAATTTTTGAGACTATTAAGTTTGAGAAATTGAGTATATATTGAAATTGTCTTTGGCGAGTTCGTAAGAATCATTAGTCCAAATTACAATAGACACTTTGTCGGATTATCGTTAAAATTTTTGAAATTTCCAATTTAGTTAGATTTTGATAAAAGTAAAAATAGCCTAAATCTTCAATAAAGTTTTTGAATAAATAAATCAAGGACTGTAATGAAATCAGATAAAATAGAGTGCTCCGGCACACTGAGTGGCATAACTTGCTCGGCTACACTGTAGTCGGGTAAGGGGTGTCTCATTGAGCACTTGAACATTCTGCCCAGAATTGTTGCTGAAATTGTGTACAATATATGTATAGAAGTGTTGTTGATTGAATATTGTAGTAATGAGGAGGAGAAGGAACATTAAATTGGGCGTGTATGAGCTTTGTGCAGGTTGTGTATTGAAGGCAGCACCTAAATGAGGCCATAAGTGCCAAACTATGAACCCAATTGGTATGAGGCCAATATGGGGTGAAATTAGACACCAAATAGGATGAAATCAATTAAAA
This sequence comes from Hevea brasiliensis, assembly GCF_030052815.1. Taxonomy (NCBI): domain Eukaryota; kingdom Viridiplantae; phylum Streptophyta; class Magnoliopsida; order Malpighiales; family Euphorbiaceae; genus Hevea; species Hevea brasiliensis. Next base: position 70,273,831 of record NC_079503.1, on the reverse strand, counting down.
TTAGTTTTAATTGTCGTCATTAAAATTAATTATAGTAATTCCAAAATTGTTTTAGAATCAATGTTCGTATGATTAGGAAATAGAATTAAAAGTATTTAATTCATTTATATTTTAAAAAAGGAGTTCTAAAATTATATGGGGCAAACTAAAATTAATATTTTGATGAAGTCAATTAAAATTAAAATTAGTTTTAATTGACTTCACTACAAATTAATTTTGGCTTCTAAATTTATTTTAGAATTATATTTCTAATTAGATCAAAGATTAAATTAAATTGTTTATTTGATGTGAATATATATATATATATATATATGAAATTTTTGTTGTTTTATTTCAGTTATGGTGTCATATATATATATTTGTTGATATCTTTATAAGTTATTTATATGTAAATAATTACGCATATAAGACATATATATGTATATGTGTATCTTACAAAATATTCCAATATTAGATATTGAATATATTGTTGATTAATCTTAAATTTAAATAATTTAATATTATAGTTCCTTAAATAATTAATTACGTTAAACTTATTATACATTAGAATTTTAGATGATGATTAGAAACATAGTGAACTTTCAATTCTAAGTCTAATGTGGAATAAGTGCTAGTATAATTAATTATTGTATAGGATATTTATTTATATGAATTTAACATTTATTATTAATATGAAAATCTCATATGTCTTGAAAGAGTAAGAGACTCTTAATTTGCCTATTGCCTATTAGGGCAATAAATTACTTACCACTACATTTGTCCTTAACCAAGTTTCATCTAAATTAGTTATTACAACTCCACATGCATATGGACTCATATAAAACCCGACTTAAGTGTTATTGAAACCTTAAGGGTGTACTGTTTTTGTTCACAATCCTTCTCATAAACATGGAAATTAGATCTAAGGGGAAGGAAATGTATCCTTATAAGATGCTTAGAATAGTTAAAAGCACATGTGTTTATGGGTGAACAAGAAAGTGGCACGGTAACTAAATTTGAATTACAAAGATTCACTTTCTTAAACAATGATTTTTCTCGACAGGGCGAGATAGATCAAGATTTATCTTATATGAAATTACTGACCAGACCGCTTGTGCTATAAAATCCAAATGGATTCTTTTTTCGAGTGGGAGTATTTCAATTGGCAATGAACAAGTTTCAATTGCCATCGAAATACAACATGTAAAGAATCCAAAGTATATTGCTAGTCCTAATGGGAGTAACACAAATATTGACGAGTTATCAATCCAATGATCGAGTCATATGAATGTTTCCCATCATCGTTTTGAGATTAAAGGGAAATCATTTATAGTTACTCCATAAGATAAAGAAAGAGGTGATTATAAGTACATCCCTCGTGTGCCCTACCAAGGATGAATGAATTAAGGCAATAGAAGAAAATATGGATTCTATGAAATCAAACCAAGTATGGAATTTGGTTGATTTAGCCAAAAAGCAAGCAAATCGGAAAGGTCTCTTATACTTATACCTACTACGTTGTTGGGTTGGTTAGTAGATCCCAATCTGATTAAGGACATTTACATTAGAAAATAGTTAAGAGGATACTAAGGTATCTAAAAGCATATTGATACTAAATATATTTTTGTTAGAGATATGATTGCAAGAAAAAAAAATGAACATAAAGTGCACATCTATGCCTGATATGGGAACCTATTATAAAAAAAAATGTTTACAATATATATGTTAAATCTTTGGATTTGCATAATGTTATTAGTGTACTTATATTATGTTTTTCCTAAACATGTTCATATGCTTAAATTATTTTTTGTTGATTTACATACATATGTGTGTATATATGTTTGAAACATATATTAGAACTTAAGAAGTGTGTCAGACAGATAAAAAGATTGGCCTTCTTACATAGGCAATCGCCTCCATAGCTTTAGTGGTGGATGGGGATGAAATAGCTATAGGCTTATTATTATTTATATGATAATAATAAGAATGTCACACCTTACCCCTCTGTAAGGCATGACATGATCTCGTAGTATATCTAATAAATTACTGAACTTCACGTCCTGATAATCTATTAAATATACTACTAGGGATTTTAAAACAAATTCAATTCATTTTAAAGTTCAAAGTGATGATAAATAGTTATTGAAGTGCTTTTAAATGAGGTTTATGCCATAAATTTTATTTTGAATTAATTTGATATTTTTAGAATTTTACAAAAATTTTGGCATGGTAACAGCTAAAATTCAAGAAAATAGTTTTTCTTTTTACCTGTAAAACAACAATTTATGATAGTGCACAAATTTAAATCTCAACATTTCCATCATTTCACAAACCATCTTCTCATTCTCATCTCAAAAGGAATCAATATTTACTCATAAAAACCAAGGGTGTTTATGTCACCATAATTTACATAGTTAAAGTTACAAAAGAAATAAAATTACAATATTTACAAACTCAAAAGATGATACAAGACTTTTTATACAACTACTCAGTGTCTATATAAATACATATAAATACAAAATACATCAAAAACAATTTACAAGGGTATACCTGTTATATACCCGGAATCAAATCACAACTGCTCCAACTACCGCTACCAGTAAGCTACTCAGCAGTCCTCTCCCTACTCTTATCTGTGACAGCATAAATAAGCCATCGCTGAGTATTATACTCAGTGGTGCATAACTTAAATTTTTAAAGTTCTATATAAATCATAATTTATCAAAACTTAATATATCATAATTTTAAACACATGAAAAGTATCACAATATTTCTAAACCAAGAGAATCATTTATTAAAATCACATTTTATTTCAACAATCATAAAACACAATTTTTTGCTAAAAATCGCATAGTTTAGAACATGACACAAATTTCTAATTCATCCCAATAACCAAATATTAATGGGGAACATAAGGCTAGCTAGCATATATATGAGTACTCATTCAATACATCCTCAACTGGCAACACACCTCTCCAGCTAGAGAGGTAAAACTCAACCCTAGGAATGGAGGAGATCATAACCAATACATCTCACTAGACAAGCTAATGAGGAATACAAATTACATAGTCATGTCAATTGTGGTTTCAAATCATATTCAAATAATTTTCATTCATCAAAATGTATTTACCAATTCACAATCACATTTCATTCAAAACAATTACTCAAAAAGGGTTAGCAACACACAATTTCTCAAAACACTTCAGATTTCATTCAAAACTGGCCCACCCCCTACTATAATGGTACAAGATAGCCAACATCCACCTTTCTAAAATCATAAACTCATTTTATAAAATTAAAGTGCTCATTCAAACCATTTACAATTTAAAAACAAAGGGAGAGTTTAGTTGTGCACAAACCTCTTTATACTCCTCTTACTTAGTTCAACTTTTTTCCTCTTTAGGAGGCTTCTTTGCCACTGAATGCCTAATGAATCCTTAAGTTACTTATGCAAAATTCAAGGAGTTTGGGTTCTGGACAGCTTTATACCCTGAATTTTGAACCTAATTTCAATCTAGTTCTAGTTATGATTTGGTGAGTTTTTTCATGAAAATTATTCTTCTATGTCTCAGTTTTATTTTCCAATTTGAATCACTTGATTTGCAGTTCTTGATCTCAAGTTATGGCCAAAATATTAAACATTGTTCCAGGTGCCATATCCTAAAATTCCAGGTTTCCAGATTTGTATCTTAAATTTGCATTTTATATCCGGGCATCTTAAGCTCATAATTTGGCCTTAGTCCCTGAAATAATGTTTTAGGTTTTTGTCTTAGGTTTTCAAATCATTTTGAATCACTTCAATTAGAGTTTTGTAGAGAAAGTTATAACCTATTAACCATCCGGGGGTCATAAGGCCATTTAGCTAAATTGCAGGAAATCCAGCTTATGCATTCTTAAATTGCTTTAGCAATTTCCCTAAGTTTCCCTAAGAATTGGATTCTGGTTAAAGCATGAAATTTTTAGTTCTACGTCTTATGAGAATTTTGGTTTTGGAATCACCTAATTTGCATTTTTGTAGTCCAAGTTATGGCAATTTTTCCAAAACTGGTCAGACAGGCAATTGTCCAGAATTTCCAGGTTAGTCCAGAATCATGGCAGATTTGCTGGACCAAATTTGTATAGCAATTTGATCAACTTAGGGTCATAATTTAGCTCTATGTTCTTCATAAGAGTTATTCTCTTATGTATTAGGTTTCCATTGGTTTAGGAATCACCTAATTTGGTATTTTCTAGAGTAAGTTATGTCTAATTTACTAAGTACTATTCATTTAGTCATTTTTGGTCAGGTCCAGAATTGTAATCCGGATTCAAGCCAAATTTAGGGCAACCTATGGTCAGTTTCTAGACAAGGTGTCTTTATGAAATTTCTAGCATATTGTCTTAGGTTTTATCTCCAATTGGCCTCACACCAAGTGGAGCTATGTAGCTCAACTTATACTCATTCAAACATGCTAGACTCAAGGGTCCAGAATTTCAGCAACTCAACACGCTACAATCCATCAATTCCTTTCATCAATTCAACATAAATCCCTAACTAAAATATGCCAAATGACCATAATTAGGCCTTATAAACATCAATTGTATAACATATCACTAAAGCCCTAATTTCCATAAACTCTAATTTTTCCATCTTATCAATTCATGCAAAGTCATGCAAGCTCAACGCCCAAATCATGAATACCACTTCATATAAGCTCAATTTCATGATCAATTCATTTAAAACACATCAAAACCCTAATCTCCTATGGCTGCCGAAAATCATACCTCTTCTAGCAACCATGATTTCATCTATTTTCAAGTTATTTCTACTTAATCAACCTTAATTCAATGAGTATACATCAATTTAAGTTGGAAGAGTGACTTACCTCTAATGAAGGTTTCCCAACTCTTCTCTTCTTTCAATTTCTTTGCTTACTTCCTCTTCCACTCTTCTAATTATAAGCTAATTAGAGGTTTTTTACTAGTTTGGTGGGATAATTAAGGAAGAAATTAGGGTTTCAAAAGCTCAAGTTTCCTTATCAATGGAGGAAGAAATGGAGAGATAGAGAGAGATGTTGATGATAGCCGGCCAAGGGTTGAAGGAAGAAGAAATGGATTTGTTTCAATTAATTAATTTTTTCTTCTTGCATATATATTTATCCATAACAAAAATTTAATTTAGTTTTAATTTTTAATTATGTCATTAATGTGTCATGGTGATGTCATAATGGAATTAAAATTAGAATTTTCATCTCTTTTTCTTTTCTTTCCCTACACTTATTCATTTTTAATTCCTTTTTCAATATTTTAATCTCACACAATTTAATGGACATTTAGGTTAAAAGTCACTTCTAGGAGTGAATTGACCAAAATGCCCCTCATCGGGTTATAGTCCATCTTTTAATAATGCCTGATGAGTCTTTAAGTTCTGATTCACTTATTTGTGATTGTTCCCTCTTTATTTCTATGATTTTCTAGTTCTCAATAGTTTCATAATTATCGCTTAACTAAGGATGTCATAGGGTCCCACACGAATTTAGAGTAGCAACTGAGCTCGCAGTCGCTTCCCGGGTCAGTCACCCATCGCCAGGACCTACAGCTCATTTAACTGATTTGTGCTTCATTTCTCTTATTTACATCCACCTTCTTTTGATCTTTATCAATTTTGTTTATGGTTTCTCTATGTGATTGAAGTATAGTTCTAGACATTCTAGCTGTTTGGACAGACATTAGTTATCAGAATAGTAGAATGTATAAGACTATTTAGTATGAGGGTGTTACAAAGAAAGAGCTCAAAGCTTATAATATGAAATGTTGCCTTAGAAAAGAGATAAAAAAAAAAAAGCTAGGGTCATTATAAGTTAAGTAATTTCATTGACCATATGTGATTTGTAATCTAAGTAATTGCATTGACCATATGTGATTTAAGTTATATTATTTGTCTTAACGCTCTGTGTGAGTTCTAATGCGAAAAGAGTAGACAAGTGAACTCAATGTTAGACATTAGGGTGTCTGAACTATCATCTGTTTAATATTGAATAAAGACATACCTCCATGGGAAAGAAACAAATGCCATAGCATGTAATTCATACCACATGTGCGATTTGTGTCCATTAAGGGGAATATAAGTGTGATCTCTACTCGATATTATCTGAGACCTTAAAGATTATAAGTAATTTTTACGTAGTACCCTCATGACTCTAATTAATTATTCGAGACTTAGTTTAATAATTGCTATATTAGAGTGTTGCTAAAGGACTATGAAAGATTTGGTTTGGAGGGGCATTCCTAGAAAAGTAAGTTAAATTAAGGTTGAAAGTATAGTAAAAAGAAAAAGATCATTGGAATTGTCACATTAGTCTGCATTCATTGGCTGGCCAATTATGTTTATCTTTGAGATAAAGACATAATTATGAACTTAGGATATGTGAATGAGATCGGAAGATATTTGAATGTGATAAATGATCTAGGGTGCTGCATATTATATCTACTCTAAGCTCCGTCAATTGAAATGCCATATTATCCTAAGAGGTATATAGCAACTGAGCTCTCGAAGTATGCATTAGTCATACAGTTTATTTGTGAAGTATGAAATTGCAGAAGATAAAATGAGAATTGACCTATCATGTGTGAGTAGGAGATATTGGAAATATGGCTTAGGTCACCCATGCGGATCAACCCGGATCTGTTAGACTTAAAATCAATACCAAGAACAACCGCATGAAAAGTCATGTATATAAGTAAAAGGCGACAAAAATAAAAAATTCATGTAAATTGCCAAAAGGCGGCAAAATCTAAAAGTCATTTGCATTGGTTAAAAGATGTAATTACATGAAGAGATACAACTCTTCTTAGTAGTTACATGTATGTAGTGATGCAACTTTTGGCCAAAAGGTTGGCATACTTTGAATAAATATATATAAGAGCCTTAAAAGTCTTTTGTAATGAGTAACAAAAGGAAAAATGAGTGTGCATTTGTGTGTATGCAAGTTTGACTCAGTTCTTAATCTTTGGAGGCTCTCATTTTAAACAAGTTGTGGAGCAATTTATTTCTGCAAATAAGATACACATCTAGACTATGAACTAATCTATATAGTTCACATTATTCATGTGATTATATTGTAGACAAGTAATGCAAATATGTTGAAGATCTTAGGATTGTATGAATATGGATTAGGATCTATGTATTTGACTCCATATGTTGGGTCTTTATAATTTTTCTTCAAATAATTTAGGATAAATACTAATTAGGTTTCATGCGAGTTTAAGAATTAAAAATATTAATCAGTTTTAGGTATAATGACTTTTGCAAGTACCTTGCCTATTGTCATCCAAAAATTAGCGTCTCCTTCAAACTAGACTGACTCACAATCAAAATTGGTTCTAAAATCGATCGAGACCACCCAATCAAATTTGATATTAAAACTAGTTAAATTTGGGATCAAAATTGATCAATAATTCTTATGCTTGAATCATACTAAAACTAAGATTCTGGAAGCCAAGCTTAGTTTTCTTTCTTATCAATTTTTGAGATCATATTAGAACCAGCAATTTTACCCACTTTTTAGCTTAACAGAATAAAAAATTATGTATACCCTTTCTTGAGTGTGCCATATGACGCAATCAACATCATACTGAGACATAAATATTGACTTAAATAAATTTAAATTAGTTAATTTGCGTTTTTGCAATCAACACAAGTTTTCAAATATTCTTGTTAGAATTTAAAAGAATAACTTGCAAAATTAGTATCAATTGAACATATATCTTTTTCATATGGGAAAATTTACAATTTCAAACCTTTTGTCAAAATTTGTTAAACCCTCAATTTAAAATAATTCCTAGAAAAACCCAAAAAAATAATTTTAAATTATTTATTGATGATAAAAAATTATTTGCAAATTTATTTGGTGTGACACCCCTTACCCGTCTACAGTGTAGCCGAGCAAGTTATGCCACTCAGTGTGCCGGAGCACCAATTTATGTTTCTATTACAATTTATCCCTTTATAATTCATTTATTTTCAATTTTTATAAATATGAATTTATTCGCAAATTTTATAGAAAATCCGGCAGAGTGCCGGCTGTAAATTGAAAAAACAGTTCTTCTGAACTTGTTTAAAAACACTTTTAAAATAATTTCCAAATCCAAACTCCATTATACACATTCAACTCAATCTCAAAATCTCAAATCACAATACTATTTTTAAAAACTTTTCTATTCACTTCATCATTTGAAGCATATTTACAATAATTCTCAACATTTCATTTTTTTCAACATACATAATGCAGAAAAACCTCAATAATATGAAATTTCATATATTTACATTAACACATAATTACAGGAGTTTATAATTACAATCCAAACTAATACAAAATGCAAAATACAAAAGGGCCACCTATAGTCCTAATGTCCTACCATATGCAGTGCAGATGTGAGGTGACTCTGGACTCCTGATGCAGCTCTGAAGACTCACCCCGTCTGATGTCTGCTGGGCTCCCCAGCTAGGTCTCCAGTACCTGCGTATGGCAAAAGCGACGCGCTAAGCAATTCTGCTTAATGGTGACAATATAAAATAAAATAAAATAAAATATGATAAAACAAAGATGCAGAATGTGTGTTTACAATTTTTGGTAGACTTAACTTCTGATATTATTTGCATTATTATTCAATTAAAATTTTGGTAAGGTTCTTTAACATTGCCCGAGTAATTCATACTAATTGACTGGACTGGATAAATGGGTAAACTGGCACTGGGTACTAAGTACCTTAGACCATCACACCATCGGTCACATTGTGTCTCCCGGTGTGCAACAGAATAGCTAATAAGCTGTAATAATTATCAGGGTTAAAACCCAAGTATATCAACTCAAATAACATAGTCAAAGGCTATTATGTCACTGAATGGCATAAGAGCAATGAAACACATAATGGCATGAAGTCATATGCAGTACTGCTAATAGAACCCTATTGGCATGCCAAGCTATCCAAACTAATCTTGTTAGGTATACTAGGGCATTTGACACTTTTGAGTTTTACAAATTTTGAATTTCAAGTTTTGGTATTACTATTCACTTCATTAGTCAACCAAAATGTTGACTTTTGCATAGACAATAGGTACATTGGTTTTAATACTCCCAACATACCACATTTTGCATTCAAAATTTGTTGGTATTGGTTGCCCATACCATTTCTAAGCTTAATGCTAATTGAGCAAAAATTTGCAGTTTTCATGCTTCATCTTTACTGTTCCATTGGTCATTTTTGCAGTGGGAATTTGGCAAAATGATCAACATGAAAGTTGTTCCTTATTTTGTCTAGTTGAATTTCTTTCTTTGAATCACTCCATTTGGAGTTTTGTAGCTCAAGTTATGGTCCAAAAACCACAACTGGCTGGATTGAAATTTTTCTGGACTGACCATATCTGATCTGCAAAGGAATAAAGGATCGCAACTCACTTGTTGGATAGGTTCTGGTCATAATTTGGGTTAGGTTCCTTCATGAAAGTTGTTGGTCTATATCTCAGCTTGTTGCTGGTAAAATTTCAGGTCAATTGGACGTTTCTACATTGAGTTAAGTTCATTTGGTCATTCTGCAGAAACAGACTACAGGTCACCCGGATTAAGGCAAGCTTTTGGTCCACTTGGTTTGGTTTTATGGGCATGGTTTCTTCACCAAAGTTGTGCCATTATGTGTCTAGTTTCATGTCCAATTGGCCTTGCACTAATTAAACCTCTACAATTCAGGTTATGGCTGCCCAAACCTGCTGGAATCATGTCCAATTCTGTAGGTCACCATGGGCAGCCACAACAACTGCAATTCCCACTAATCAAACCACCTCATTTCTTGTTTACCCATAACCAAATGGTCACTAATTGACCATTAAAACTCACTTTCATCATTACATGATCAAAGTCTCCATTTTATACCCAAACCCTAACCCTGACATCTCAAATCATGCATTTAACTTGCATTTCATCAATCCACTTAATGTGTACATATTGTGGCCTGCCATGATGGTCTTTTAACTTCATTAAGCTCAACACAATCAAACCCTAACCATGGCTGCCAAAAAATATGGGATAGCATACAAGTGGTTTTTAACAAATTTCCTTTGAAATTTACACTCATTCAAGTCCTTAAACATGTATTCAAAGTAAAAATTAAGGTTAGGTCACCAACCTCAAAGGAGTGAGATTTTCCCACTTGATAAAGCTCTTATTTTCCTCTTTTTTTTTTGCTCCCAAAAGAATCACCAAGGTGTAAGAGCAAGTTTTTGTGTTGAGAAGTTTAAGTTTTAATGGATGGAAACCCAAGAAATCAAGCTTGGTAAAGTTTTGGTTATGGAGGGCAAAGGGGCGGCAGGAAGAAGAAGGAGAGAGGAGCTTCCCGAATTTTGGACTTCTTTTTCTTTCTTTTTCTACCAATTAAGTCTTTTTAAATACCTTGGTGACATGTGTCAACACTTGATTGGGTTGGAGACTTTTAATGACATCCTTATGATGTCATAATTTCAATTTCTTTCATTTTTTCCATCCTTTTCTTGTCCAATTAATTTCAATTAAATTTTTAATAATATTTAATCATATTTTATGTTATATAAATTATTTATTTAACTGGAAAAGTTGGCCCAAAAATAATATCTGAAGACGAAATGACCAAAATGCCCTCCGTTTGGCTTAACGGGCCAAAATTGTCTGTATCGATTGAAAAATTTTTCTAAATATTTCCTTGGCATTTTAATGCCATAAGAATCTCAATGAACCTTCTCTGGAGTCCCAAAAATTATTTTATAATTTTTCCTAAATTTTTTTCTCATTAATGTTTGAGTTAATTTTTGGTTCCTCACTTTAGTTTAAATATTTTTCCGAACGTTCTAGCTGTCCGGACCGACGCTGGTCACCGGAACAGTAGACTGTACGGATTAGCTAAAATGAGGATGTTACATTTGGTGGGTTGGGGCATCGTATTTTTATTTGTTTGGATATTTACGTTGACTATTGACAAGTTAATTCCTACATGAGAGTAAATTGTTGTTAGATTCATGATTATTTTGATGTTTATAAAAGACTTTTAGCATTTAGAGGTTTTAATAGAAGCCACAATGTGCAAAATATTTGAAGATTGATAAGAAAAAAACTTTCAGATGAATTTTTTTGGCACTTAAAATTTTTTCTATTAGTTTTGATAATACTTATGTGAATATTGCATATTTATTGATTTAAAAAGGAATATGTCAACGTATATTAGGTAATAGATTTTATGTATATTAGGTGTGCATATATTAGGTGAAAATGTCATGTTTTTAATTATGTTTAAGATACTTTTAAATTATTAAATTATTGTATTTAAATAATTAAAATTTTATTTAATTTTTTGTGATTGCATAAAGGAGTGGACATGTTTATATAGTGAAAATGATTTGTGTCTTAGAAAATTTTCTAAAATGTCTTCGCAAAGTAGAATTCCACTTATAAAATATTAAACAAAACATTACTTTTTTGCTAATTCTTATTTTTCTATTCTCGCTTTTTATCCCAAGGATTAAAGAGTGTATAAAAAAGAGTTATTTTTTGCAAGTAGTTAATGATTAAACACAAACATTTTTTTCTGCAAAAGCCCTATTTAGGTCCTTAAAATTTGGTTCAATAGTCAAATAATCCCTTTAAGTTTTTAGATATCCAAATAAGTCCTTCACAATTTAAAAAAGGTCAAACAAGTCCTTTAAAGTTTAAAATAGATAAATGGGTTTTGGAGCAATGAGATTTACTATAGGTTTGGGGGTTTTAGGCTGACCCAAGTCCTAATATTGATCTAACCATGGAATTGGGTCGTAACATATTTGATCTATTTTTAAAATTTGAAGGCCTTATTTAATCTTTTTAAAATTTGAAAGACTTTTTTGGATCCTAAAAAGTTTATTGACTTATGTGTTTAAAGACTTATGTGACTATTGGCTTAAACTTTAAGAGTCAAAATAGGCCTTTTGCCTCTAAAATTCATTATCTCTTCTATTAAGGAGCTTCTTGCTCATAGTTGAGAGATGCAAATTTCACATATGTATTGTGAAGCAAATATTTGCATCGACTAGCTTGCTTTCTTTGTAATTTTCTTAACACATGAAACTTTATTTTTTTGATGATCCTTTAATAAGTCTTATTTATTAGTATTCACATAATTTATATGGAGTTAGTGGCAAGTTTTATTTTTCCTTGTGTTTAGTATGATTGGTATAAAATTACACCTCTATTTAGAGGCAATTGAAAAAGGCGTGTAATTGAAGGCCATTACCTAGTAGGCTAAAGGTAATTGCTAGTGGCAAAGATATAACTACCTCGATATTGTGTGGCAAAATTTCACGTTTTTACCAAACATGCAACTACTCATCAGTTTCTCAACCCTAATGCTTTCCTTTAAAATTCTCCTTCTCTTACTTGTTCTTATGTCAGCTACAATAGACTCAGTTAATTGTTTTTCAGATTTGGGTTTGATCTCTAGCAAGGTAACCCTTTATTCTTTGATATTTTTCCTTTTTTTATAGTTATTGGTTTTAAGGCTTATCATTGATTATTCCTTTTTTTAGTTATTTCATATTTGGGTTTGGTTTAAATCAAGTTAAGGTTCTAGTATATGAAGGTTGTGTTCTTCACATTTTTGTTGTACACTAAAGCATTCTTCTTGTTTGCTTGGAGGTTATATTCAAAATCAGGTTAGCTTATCAGTAATTCTCTATTATATTATTAATGGGAAACTCTCAATTTGAGTAATGTGATTTTGAGTGATATAGTAGCAATTCAATATAAAGATTATCCACTAAAGATAGTATCCCACCTTATTAGGGATTTTGAGCCCCACTCTAAATGGACTTTCTCTAAAATAGGAATTCTAGCTCAATACTAAATCTTTTTCCAAATAGGAGTCTATGTAATGCCTATATAAGGAGCTCAAGCCTCCCCATTTGGGTGCACTGTCCTCTCTAGTCTCAATCTCAGGTCCAATTACTGACTTAAGCATTAGAAAGGATGCCCAAGGCAACCCACTTAATGTTTTCTTGCTTATCTTGTAGATCCATAGCCGTAGGAAAAATCCATAAATAGCATCAATGGCACCATCTGTAGAAATGACACAAAAAAAGTTTTCACTTCCTCATATTATTTATATTCTTTCATAGTATCTAAGAAAATCTCCAAAGAATGCAATGCTTGCCAAAAAGGTAACAACTGCAAAGAACTCAAGACGTCTATCCACTTGTAAAGAGCTTAAGGCATAAGTCTTCCCTAAAAGGCGTTAACAAGCTTACCATGGCACATGTCCCCCCAAATAGGTGTCGACAAGCCACACAAGGTATAATTCTGCCCAAAGAGGCATCAACAACCATTCTTTAAGATGATAGTATACCAACAAAAATGTTTAAGACAATGGTTTGCCCAAAAATCTCAAAAGGCTATATCACATGGCCAGAGTTCTATCATCTAATACATTATTTGACATCAAGCCTAAAGATTTGCACTCAAAAAGGGACAATGATATAGTAGTAATCAAATATACACATTATCCACTAAAGATAGTACCCACCTTATTAGGGATTCCAAATCCCACTTTAAATGGACTTCCTCTAAAATAGAAATCCTATTTCAATAATAAATCCAGGGAGTCTATGTGATGCCTATATGAGGAGCTCAAGCCTCCACATTCAGATATGCTGTTCTCTCTAGTTAATATTCTTAATCTCAATTTCAATTACTGACTTAAGCATCGGAGAGCTTGCCCAAGGTAACCCACCTAATATTTTCTCTCTTATCTTGCAAGTCCATACCCGCATGAAAAATTCACAAATAACATTATTGAATATGAGAATTTTTTTTCCTTTGAACTATTCTTGATTGGAAACAATTAGTTTGGTAGCAATCTAGTTAAGAGGTTTGTGCTCCAGGGTTAAATGCTTTGATTATTATTGGTGGCCTCACTTGCATGCTATTATGATTTGTTTAGTGGTTCCTGCCGTGTTTTGTTGAGTGGTTCCTACTATGTTTTGTTGAGTGGTTTTGTTTTTAGGTTTTCATTCCTTTTTTTTTATTATTATTTTTTTTGTTTTCTCATCTTAGGGTACAGTGAGGATTTTTTTTTTGTTTCTTTATTGGAGTAGTTTAGGTGGGTTCTTGGAGAGTTTTATTGGGCTTGGAGTTTCCTCTTATTTTTTTCCTCACTTTTCACATTTTTTAGAAGAAAATTGAGTTATATCAAAACATAATTAATGAATTATAAACTTGTTTTCTTTAATTAATGAGTGGTAGTGTTAAGCTACCTGCTAGCTATCGAATTGTGTGGAACTAATTTTGCTACTAACCCAACCTAAGTAATCCTCAACATAACTCAAAAACCATGTTCTACATTCTTTATTCAAGGAATTTGCCAATTCTGATGATACTACAATGCACTTCCCTTAATCCAATCATGTTTGATTGTCCATATCAAACAATTTACTTTTGTTGTTTTGCTTCTTGAGAAGCAATGTACCTTTTGGTAAATTGTTGGTGCTTATTTTAGTTGAAATTTTCGATGTATTGGCACCATTCGTGGAAATACTAGTGGCTTTAATATGATTAGAAACTAGGTGAAGATCAAATTCCAAAGTTGTTTTGATCCATGTAATTGCATTTAGCTTTCTATCAAATGCAAGTTTTGTTTCTTGCCTAACAGAATGCGACGCAATTGGATTAGTATTAGCTGTTCCTTGAGGAATAATATTGGCTAATGATTGAGAAATTAATTTGGCCTGAACCAAGCCATCTAGAAGACTAAAAAATTTTGTCAAGTAATGGATGTTGCTCATCTTCCTTGACTGGGAGAATCTTAGAGTAAATGCTAGAAAAATGATAAGAAGATATTACATAAAATTTGTTTAGGCTTTTTTTATAGCCTATAGTTTTCTTAAAAAAAAGTAATTAATTCATACACTACAAAAAACAATCAGTTTTTCAAGCGATTATTGCAATTGACTGAAATAAGTTACTATTAGCAATCAATTTTACAATCGATTTGTGATTTTCATTTTTTTTAGTAAAATAGTTAATTTAAAAAAAAAATAGTAACTAATTTAAGAATTGGTTGTTAAATCGGTTGTTATTAGTAATCAATTTATAATTAGTTACTAAAATTGATTGCTAATAGTAATCAATTTATAATTGATTGCTAAATTAGTTGTTAATCAATATTAGAAAAATCTTAAATATACAATTAGTAACCGATTAAGAAATTGGTTGCTAAAAGTAACTAATTTTAAAATTAGTTGCTAACAGTAACTAATTTTTGGAACCAATTAAAATTAGTTACTAATAGCAACCGATTTTTTTCCTCCAAAAATTCTCATGCAATTTTTTCTTTTATGTTTTTTTATTTGCAACCAATTTGCGAATCTGTTGCTAAATAGCAACCGATTTTTGAAACTAATTAAAATTGGTTGCTATTAGTCATCGATTTTGCAACCAATTTTCCCCCCAAAAAATTGTCACCCATTTTTTATTTTTTATTTTAATTTGCAACTGATTTGCAAATCGCTTGTTAACAGCAACCAATTTCTGTAATCAATTAAAATCAGTTGCTATTAGTAACCAATTGTGAATCGATTGCAAAATTTTTCCTCCAAAATTTCTTCGTAATTTTTAAAATAAATTAGCAATCAACAATTAATTGCTAAAATTAATTGCTAATTCGTTTATATAAATTACCACTCATTATTCTTTTCTCACCACTCATTTTTTCTCTCTTTTTTCCCTTTTCTCTTATTTTCTTTATTATCTTTTTCATTCTTATCTATTTTATTCATCTTTTATTTTCTTACATATTTTCTTTATCATTTTTTCTTTCTCATCTATTTTCTTCTTCATCTTTTTATTTCTCACATATTTTCTTCTTTATCATTTTTTTTCTCACCTTTTCTTTTTCATCATCTTTTTCTTTATTATTTTTTTTTCTTCATCATCTTATTTTTCATTTTCATCTTTTTTATTTAATTTATTTTTCTTTGGCAAAATTAAATTTTTGTACAAATATGCTTTTTGTTAGCAAATTATTTATAGTATTAATTTTTAGTAATTTTGTTTTAATATATATATATTAGTAATTTGTCTTATAAATATGCTTTATATTTAATATTTTTTGTTTTTTTTATAATAGTTATTATTAGTAATTTTTTTTATAATTTTTTTAAAATTAGTAATTGAATTTTCGATTACTAAATTAGTTACAAATAACAGCTGATTTACAAAATGGTTGCAAAATTATAAAATCAAACACATCAAATTTTTTGTAACTAATTATGTTTCGATTGCTAAATCGGTTGCTGCTAACAACTGATAGTTTTTCATCAAAAGTTTTATTTTTTAAGTTTAATTAATTTAGCAACCGATTTAATTGTCGGTTGCTATTTGCAATCAATTTAATTGTTGGTTGCTATTTTTCATTAGGCTCATTGCAACCAACTGAATCAGTTGCTAAATCAATTAGCAACTGATTTTAATAGATTAGCAACTGATTTGGTAGGTTGCTAGTCTTATTTTTTATTTTTTTTTTGTACTGATACTTTCTTACTTCAAATGAGACAATGTTTTTAATACATGGAAGAAATCATTAATTATTAAATATTCTAAACAGAGTTTCTAACCAGTAATATGTTTATACTTATAAAATAAATATTAATCACATATATGCTTAATTATATAATTATATTTATATTAATATTTTTGTTGTTTTATTCACATAATAATACATTAAAAATAAAACAATAAAAACGGATAATAATTAAACTCTTATGTGGCTCATGTTTGTATAGCTAGGTTTGTCATTGTTAATGTGTTTATATAAAAAATAATTTTTAAGGAGCATTAATATTATTTTAGGCTTATGACTAATTTAATTAATTTTTTTATAAAATTACTTTAATTTTATTAATTAAATTAGGAGGTCTAAATTATTTAATTAATTATTTTTGGGAGATTATGTGGATAAAGAAGGAAAGAAGTTATCTGAAAGTGGGAAGTTAGGAGCAGTTGATAAGCAGAAGGTAACCATCACTAAGTTCAAGAATGTGGAAGAAGGGGATTGGAGGATCCAAGATACTTCTAGGGGAGCTATAAATTGAAGATGGCAAGTTGTGAGGGTCTTCATTCTTATCACCCCTTTTAGTTGGTTTTGAAGGAGCGGAAGCATGAAAAATATAAGTTTAGATCATTGAATTCAAAATTTTTTCATCTAGGATTACATGCATCATGCAAGATTCATTTTTATCTATTTGATTTCAATGATAAACAACATATTAAAACTCTTTTAATATGTTTTTGGATCTACATTTGCCATTTAAGATTTTAGAATTAACAGATTAATTCATTAGAACCCTAGATTAGATCAAGAATAAGTTCACTAACCTTTTGATGCACTGCAGTGTGTTTGGCACCTTTGGGATGTGCCTAGGACACCAGATGTTGTCCCTCTAGCTTGTCCATACTAAGATCACTAGTGGCAACCCCTTGAACAGCTTCTAAAGCCTTTCCAATTAATTAGAAAATTAGGTTTTGCCTTTTGAGAGATTACAGATGTATACTAGACACTAGAAACGATTTCTAGCAATTTTAATTTAAGAGAATGTTAGCAATTCTCTTTAAATTGATGAGAGATGAAGAAGAAGAGAGGGAGAGGCTCCTTTGGGTGGTAGCACCAATGAGTCAAATAGCAGATTGTTATTTTACTCTTTTATAACAACACATTATATAGCTAGGTAACCACTTAAAACTCTTGCCACATGTCATCTTCTAATTGGCTCTTAGTTTAATTGACCCAATCACATTGTGCCAAGTGTCAAACTTAGGTTTAATCTTGACTTTAATCATCTTACATGATTAAAAGATAATTGGCAAGCTTATCTGTAGTGCCATATGTCACCATCTCATGGTGCCACATGTCAACCTGTGAAATGACCAAAATACCCTTGTATCTTAATTTTGAGTTCTCAACTCAAAATAAGTATTTCTCTTCTTCTAATCAATTTATATTAAATATAAATTAATTAATTAATCTCTATTAATTAATTTCTCATAATTAAATTCATATTTAAACACCTTAAATATAAATTTAACTTATAATATACATTTAATAACCAAAATTTAGTTTCAAGCCATGCTAGGGACGTTGCAATCTAATTGCAAATCAAACCTATTTAATTAATCAATTAAACTCTTTAATTAATTAATTAAATCATATTTAATTTGGTGATTACTTATGTATGTGTGTGACTTACTAGGCTCATCACTAATTGGTAATGAGACATGATATCAACTCTTAATATCATTAGAACTCTTTCTTACCATAAATGATTTCTCTAAATCATTTTATGTAGCTTATAGACTATAGTTAATACCTAGCATAGCATGCCATAGCCACCCAATCAGTAATAAGGTTTACCTTAAATAAACCTATAATCATATGTTACCATGCACTAGAATCTCTCTGTTACAAAATCCCAATTCGAGCTAGAGTCATGGTTTATGTCAAACCCCATTTGCTATGAATATAATGTTCTCTTTTAATTCCAGTTCTTGATTAAAAAAATTTTCTCATTAGAAACTCTTTTTTTATTAAATCTATCTGTCCTGACCAGGAACTTGAAACATTAAGAACAATTAAATGAACATAGAATTTTATCCCTATTTACTTAGGGTAACAGATTCCATCTTGATCAACACCTATCTCCAAATATAACTAGTAGGAGCCAACACATGCCCATATACCCATACACAGTACAAGCATGAAAGTAGTATCAAACTCAAACTACCTATACACAAGATAAATGTGCTATCTCAGGTCTAAAGATTATATGCACTGATATGATTTATGACAATATATTGACAAGAGTAAACTCCATGTGCTTGTCATAAATGTCACTGGTTCGGCCTGCTTATCATGTATAAGTGCTTATCATATTTGTTATATGGCATGAGACTCACCATTCCATCTTATTTACATCTCATATAAATAACTAGGGAGCAAACATGATTGCAATCATTCTGGATAAGTCATATCCTTATTGTAAAGTATCCTCGATTGTGAACCTATTTATGATACTTTATGCTAAAAATACTGTCACTCATATTCTTAACAACTTAAGAATAGAATTTCTAACAAAATATCAATGGACCTTTTCTATTACACATAAATATATTATGTAAACGGAAAAGTGAAAATGCCTTTTATTAATAAAACATGTACAAGATACATACTAAATGATATGCTTTAGGGCATACTACTAACAATCTTCCACAAGCACTAGAGCCATTCATTACAATATCTTAGACCCATCTTCTCAAGATATCGGTCTAGCTGAGTTTGTGACATAGGCTTAGTGAATGGATCAGCTGGATTTTTAGCTAATGCTATTTTCTGCATGGCTACATCGCCTCGCCCAACTATTTCTCTAATAATGTGGTAGCTCTTTTCTATGTGTTTGGATTTCTGGTGAGACCGGGGTTCCTTAGCCTGTATGACTGCTCCATTGTTGTCACAGTGAAGTAGAACTACTAACTTAATGGAAGGAACTACTGTAAGTTCTGTCACGAACTTCTTTATCCAAACAGCTTCCTTTGCAGCATCTGATGCAGCAATATACTCAGCCTCGGTAGTGAAATCTGCGGTCGTGCTCTATTTGGAACTCTTCCAACTGACTACACCTCCATTACAAATGAACACAAATCGATATCTGATTGGAAATCAGAATCAGTATGACCATCTAATTGCAAGTCTCCACCTCTATAAATCAAGAATAAATCCTTAGTTCTCCTCAAGTACTTAAGGATATTCTTGACAGCTATTCAGTGTTCCAAACCTGAATTGGATTAATACCTGCTAGTCAAGCTAATAGCATATGCGATATCCGGCCTAGTACACAACATTGCATACATCAAACTTCTAATAGCAGAAGCATATGGAATCCTGACCATTTTATCTCTTTCTTCAGGTGTCTTTGGAGACATCTCTTTAGAAAGGTGGATACCATATCTCACTGGTAACATTCCTCTCTTGGAATCAAGCATGTTAAACCTCTTTAACACCTTTTCCAAGTATAGACTTTGGGATAAACCAATTATTCTTTTCGCTCTATCTCTATAGATGCGAATCCTAAGAATATAGGTTGCCTCCCCTAAGTCTTTCATGGAGAATGTATTTGACAACCATACCTTTACAGTTATCAACATACCTTTGTCATTACCCATCAACAGAATATCATCCACATATAAGACAAGGAAAGTGATAGCACTATCACTAACCTTCTTATATACACATGGGTCATCCTCATTTTTGATAAAACCAAATGACTTAATGGCTTCATCAAAATGGATGTTCCAACTCCTCGAAGCTTGTTTCAACCCATAAATGGATCACTTTAGCTTGCATACTTTGGAACCATCTTGGGATTCAAAACCCCTAAGTTGTTCCATGAAAATGTTTTCTTCAATGTATCCATTGAGAAAAGCTGTTTTGACATCCATTTGCCAAATCTCATAATCAAAGTATGTAGCTATTGCTAATAGAATCCTAATTGATTTAAGCATGTCAACAGGTGAGAAAGTCTCCTCATAGTCGATTCCTTGCCTTTGGCGAAACCCTTTCGCTACTAGCCTTGCTTTTTAGGTCTCTACCTTTCCATCAGAATCAATTTTCTTCTTGAAAACCCATTTATTCCCTATAGGTACAATACCTTTAGGTGGGTCAACAAGATCCCAAACTTGATTCTTATACATGGAATCAATCTCAGATTTCATAGCATCAATCCATTTTGAAGAGTCTATATCTGATATAGCTTCTTCATAGGTAAGTGGATCATCTCCATGATCTACTTCTTCATGAGTAGATAACTATTGTTCTTCTTCATGAAGAAAACCATATCTCACTGGTTGGTGAGATACCCTGGTTGATCTACGAGGAACAGTTATAGATGTTTCATCAATAGGTGTAGGTTGACTAGATGGATCTATATCCATATGATTTGTTGGTTGGTCAGAATTCTCTAGTTCTAATTCTATTTGCCTTCCTTTGCCTCCTTTTTGAACAAACTGTTGCTCAAGAAATGTGGCATCTCTACTTACCACAACCTTTTGTGGTGTAAGCAAATAAAAATAATATCCAAAACTATCTTTTGGATATCCAACAAATCGACCATTTTCTGATCTGGTTTCCAATTTATCATTGTTCACTTTTTGATATAAGCTGGACAACCGCAAATCTTAACATGCTTAAGACTTGGTTTTCTTCCATGCCATATCTCATAAGGTGTGGAAGATACTAATTTTGATGGAATCCTATTCAGAATATGCAAAGCTGATTCTAATGCAAATCCCCAAAAGGAGATTGGCATATCAGTATAGCTCATCATACTACATACCATATCCAATAGGGTACGATTTCTCCTTTCAGATACACCATTCAGCTGTAGTGTTCCTAGAGGAGTCAGCTAGGAAACAATGCCGTGCTCTCTCAAGTATTCATCAAATTCAGTACTTAAGTATTCATCTCCACGATCTGATTGAAGAGTTTTAATACTCTTTCTTATTTGATTTTCTACTTCAGATTTAAATTCTTTAAACTTTTCAAAGGATTCATGTTTGTATTTCATCAAATACAAATACCCAAACCTTGATTTATCATCAGTAAAGGTAATAAAATAATGAAAACTACCTCTAGCCATTTCTTTAAATGGACCGCATACATCACTATGTATTAGCTCCAAAATATTTTCAGTCTTAGCCCTTGTCCAACAAAGGCTGATATAGTCATTTTGCCCTGAAGGCATGATTCACAGGTTGGAGTAGGTTCAGAACCCAATGAGGATGGAATCCCTATTTTCCCCAGTTTTGTAATCCTATCTTCTGCAACATGACCTAACCTTAAGTGCCAAATATATTTTGAACTTGAGTTGATTTTCACCATGGCATTGCATTCATTTAGATCACTTGCATTTATTTTGTGTTTGTCATTATTATCCACATAATAAAGACCATCATTTATATAACTCGAACCAACATATTTATTTCCAAAATAAATATTGCAAACATCATCTGTGAACTGAAATTCATAGCCATTTCTAGTCAAACTAAATATAGAAATGATGTTCTTAAAAGCATCAGGTACATATAAAATATTATCCAAACACAAAACATATCCAGACATGTAAAAAGATTTAGATCCTATGGCTAAAGCTTCAACAGTTGAGCCATCGCCAATCCGGAGTCTAACATATTGAGAATGCAAGCTGCTACTGTTTGCTAGTTCTTACATATCATAAGAAATGTGAGAATTGGCACTAGTATCTAAAACCCAAACTGTAGATGAACTATGAGTATCATCAGAATCTAAATAACAAGATATGGATATACCTTCTGAAGGTGTATCCTTCTTGTCCTTCAGAGAAGCAAGATACCCTGGGTAGTTCCTTTTCCAGTGCCCATCCTGTTGGTAGTATAAACACTTTCCTTTGCCTCCATCAGCTTTAGTCTTCCCTTTCTATTTAGCTATTTTCTTGGAAGGACCAGGAATTTGAGGTTTCTTTTTCTTATTGCCCTTCTTCTTGTTGTACTTTCCAGCAAAAGAAGATGCAATCAAAGCTACCGCTTTTCCTTTATTGCCTGACATATTCTTTTGGGCAATAACCAATATGTTGAGTAAACCAACCAAGGTGCATTCCTGTTTAGTCATATGGAAATTTGTCACAAAATTCCCAAAAGACTTAGGAGGGGACTGAAGGATCAAATTCGTTTGCAGTTGGAAATCCATGTTAAAGTCAAGATGTTCCAGCTGCTCAATCAGCCGAATCATCTTGTGGACATGATCCCCAACATTCTGTCCCTCGGACATCCTCATGTGGAATAGCTGTCTAGATATCTCATACCTAGCATTCCTACTGTGCTCACCATATAACTCTTGTAGGTGAAAGAGGATCTCACTGGCACTCTGCATGTTCTCATGTTGCTTCTGTAACTCATTACTCATAGAAGCAAGCATGTAACACTTGGCTCTCATATCATGCTCCTTCCACTTATCCAAAGTTTCATGTTCCTCTTGAGTGGCGTCTGGAGGTAAGGGACTAGGAACATTTGAGTCTAGAATATATCCTATATGTTCAAGGTTTAGGACAAGTTTCAAGCCAATCGGAGAGATTAGGTCCTGTCAACCTATTGCGATCAAGTATGCTTGCAAGAATATTGAATGGTGATGGTTGTTCTGTGCTCATTATTATCAGAAAATTAACTGCAGAAAATAATTAAATTAATTTGTAAATGTATCATGTAATTAACTAAAATGATTATGGTTTTTTAATCAAATTGGTCCTCCCACTAACTTAACGAATCCTACACTTCCAAAGTAGAAAACGGAAATCCTAGTTGGATGGATTTCTAGTGGGTGATTGAATTCTTATAATCCTATTGATCATCCTCAGGCACATCCATTATTGGAATTACAATGAACTATAAGTAAGCAACTCCTTGCCCATCACATCTCATGTGAGGTTCAATCCATTACCTAGCCCCTAATGCTCAAAATCTCAGGTGCATCCATTATTGACTTATCTTGCATTAGTTAAGTTGATCCCATTGAGCCAGTAAACATGCAAATAATTATAATGTCCTTAGGCACATCCATTATTAGCCACCAAACCATTTACATATTTACAACATCTCATGCTTAACAATTATTCTTAAGAAAATCTCTTAAATTAATTACATCATATACAAGTATTTAAAATTTCTTAAAATAATTGCCTCAATGGAGGGCCCATGTTATAATTATTTTAATTATACCTTATCCAACTTAATCATTTATTTGGAAGATTTTGTGGTCGTCCTAATTACTATTAAGGTCTCACTTTGCACATTATCCATTTAGCATGCATATATCATATACTTGCATACATTCCCATACATCTCATGCATTCATGGATAAATAATAAATATGGTATGATCATAGACTTTCTAAGGGATTCAATTCTGAGCCACCAAGAATTAAATCAGGGCATTCCTAGGTGCATTTCATTTATTCATATTACAAGAGTTGCTGAAGGAGTACATAATCAACAATTGATCTTAAATTCTTCCCACTGGTCCCACCAATGCTCTTGACCTCCTTGATCTTCTTGCAATCCAATTACATAGTAATCCTTAGCATACCAAGGCGAATTTACAAGAACTAAATAAATGAAGTTACAACCCAAAAATAATACAACTTTTATAATACATGCCCAAAATAAATTAAAATAAATTAATTAATTTACAACCCAAAGAAACATAAAAGAAATAAATCCGATCACATTGGTCTTTTATTGTCCATGATCATCCATCATGCATATCACTATTTAAAAATTAAATAAAACATACATACTTAAATTAAATTGAATATCTCATATTCAACCTAAAAATCCAGATTTGAATATGATTCAAACAAATTTAAAAATTCAGATTTGAATCACATTCAAACAAATTTAAAAATTCAGCTTTGAATCACATTCAAACAAATTTAAAAATTTAGATTTGAATCACATTCAAACAAATTTAAAAATTCAGATTTGAATCAAAATTAATTGTGTGATTAAAACTCCTAATTAAACATTTTAATTAGTCATGGGCCTCATTATGGGCCTTGGAACCAAGCCCACAAACAAACCCAAAAATCATGCGCATGGTTAGATGGATCAAACTATGCGCACCAATGGTATTTTCATCATGCTGCCACCTTTTTCATTGCAACTAGCATTGATTTAATCATCTCATGATCAAATCACACAATTAAATCATATAATCAATAATCTAAATGGCAAATATAGTGGCTCTGATACCAATTGAAGGAGCGGAAGCATGAAAAACATAAGTTTAGATCATTGAATTCAAAATTTTTTCATCTAGGGTCACATACATCATGCAAGATTCATTTTTATCTATTTGATTTCAATGATAAACAACATATTAAAACTCTTTTAATATGTTTTTGGATCTATATTTTCCATTTAAGATTTTAGAATTAACAAATTAATTCATTAGAACCCTAGATTAGATTAAGAACAAGTGCACTAACCTTTTGATGCACTGCAGTGTGTTTGGCACCTTTGGGATGTGCCTAGGACACTAAATGTTGTCCCTCTAGCTTGTCCACTCCAAGATCACCATTGGCAGCCCCTTGAACAGCTTCTAAAGCCTTTCCAATCAATTAGAAAATCAGGTTTTGCCTTTTGAGAGATTACAGATGTATACTGGACACTAAAAATGATTTCTAGCAATTTTAATTCAAGAGAATGTTAGCAATTCTCTTTGAATTGATGAGAGATAAAGAAGAAGAGAGGGAGAGGCTCTTTTGGGTGGGTGCACCAATGAGACAAATAGCAGATTGTTGTTTTACTCTTTCATAATGACACATTATATAGCTAGGTCACCACTTAAAACCCTTGCTACATGTCACCTTCTGATTGACTCTTAGTTTAATTGACCCAATCACATTGTGCCAAGTATCAAACTTAGGTTTAATCTTGACTTTGATCATCTTACATGATTAAAAGATAATTGGCAAGCTTATGTGTAGTGCCATGTGTCACCATCTCACGGTGCCACATGTCACCTTGTGAAATGACCAAAATACCCTTGTGTCTTAATTTTGAGTTCTCAACCCAAAATAATTATTTCTCTTCTTTTAATCAATTTATATCAAATATAAATAAATTAATTGATCTCTATTAATTAATTTCTCATAATTAAATTCATATTTAAACACCTTAAATATAAATTTAACTTATACTATGTATCAAATAACCTAGATTTGGTTTCAAGCCATGCTAGGGACTTTGCAATCTAATTGCAAACCAAACCTATTTAATTAATCAATTAAACTCTTTAATTAATTAATTAAATCATATTTAATTTGGTGATTACTTGTGTATGTGTGTGACTTACTAGGCTCATCACTAATTGGCAATGAGACATGATATCAACTCTTAATATCATTAGAACTCTTTCTTACCATAAATGATTTCTCTAAATCATTTTATGTAGCTCATAGACTATGGTTAACACCTAGCATAGCATGCCATAGCCACCCAATCAGTAATAAGGTTTACCTTAAATGAACCTATAATCATATGTTACCATGCACTATAATCTCTCTGTTATAAAATCCCAATTCGAGCTGGAGTCATGGTTTATGTCAAACCTCATTTGCTATGAATATTATGTTCTCTTTTAATTCCAGTTCTTGATTAAAAAGATTTTCTCATTAGAAACTCTTTTCTGATTAAATCTATCTGTCTTGGCCAGGAACTTGAAATATTAAGAACAATTAAATGAACATAGGATTTTATCCGTATTTACTTAGAGTAACAGATTCCATCTTGATCAACACCTACCTCCATATATAACTAGTAGGAGCCAACACATGCCTATATACCCATACACAGTACAAGTATAAAAGCAGTATCAAACTCAAACCACCTATATACAAGATAACTGTGCTATCTCAGGTCTAAAGATTATATGCACTGATATGATTTATGAAAATACATTGACAAGAGTAAACTCCATGTGCTTGTCATAAGTGTCACTGGTTCGACCTACTTATCATGTATAAGTGCCTATCATGTTTGTCATATGGCATGAGACTCACCATTCCATCTTATTTACATCTCATATAAATAACTCGGGAACAAAAATGATTATAATTTTTCTTGATAAGTCATGTTCTTATTGTGAAGTATCCTCGATTGTAAACCTATTTATGATACTTTGTGCTAGAAATACTGTCACTCATATTCTTAACAACTTAAGAATAGAATTTCTAATAAAATATTAATGGACATTTTCTATTACATATAATATATTATGTAAACAGAAAAGTGAAAATGCATTTTATTAATAAAACATGTATAAGATACATACTAAATGATATGCTCTAGGGCATACTACTAACAGGTTTAGCATCATCTTCTTAAAATACTACTATGATACTAGGATATTAATGCCATAAAGACAGAGGAAAGGAGTCACCACCCGAGTAATAACCGGGATAAATTCACAAGAAGAGATGTGAGTGGCAACTTATCCCTTGTAGAGGTCCACTACTCTTATTTTACTATGAGCCCATTGACCTAGATTCGAGATAGTTGGTATGAGAGAGGGAAGGTGTAAGGCGCCCTCTTCGCTTGGACTTACTTAAGAACAAGGGCCAGCCCCCAATAATGATTCTTAAATCCTGTCTTATTATTTCTTTTATTAAATTCCTTAACATATTTATGCACGTTAAATTATTACACATGTATCTTGTTCATACAAGTAAGTAAAATCACAAACATATAATTCTTAATCATGCAAAATTTGCTAATTTCGTGAAGTTACCCTATTTATTGCCTTACCCTATATGTATATTTAACTAAGTTAATAATTATGTATAAATCTATTTTCCATATATTACAAGTAAAAAAGAATTAACTCTTAATTCTAACTGAATTTGTACTCTTCCATAATTTAAGTTTAGTTAGAAAATTATTCCTCAGCCAAACTTTTGATTTTCTACCTCATCTTAATTTTTTTGGGTCTCCTAACTCAAATTAAAAACAAAGAAAGAAGTTAAAATCAAATTAAAACACAAAAAAATTTAATTTGAACTAAAACACCAAATCTATCAAAATTGGCAGAATTGCACACTATAAATAAATAAAAAATTCAATTCAGGAAGAGCTTTAACTTTAAACTTCACACCAAAGTTTCTGGAGACTCCTAAAACATCAAATTAAAATATAGAAAAAAAAAGAAACCTTTAATTCGTGCATCATGGACCCATGAAAAATTATAAAAACTAACAAAATGCAGAAAAGATAAATCTATGTAGCAAATTCATAAAATTCACTAAAACAAATAGCAAACTTGCCTATAAAATTATAAAAATTTACCACATCATGATAGCTAACACATCCAATTAAAATATATTAAAAGAATCACATTTGTTCATGCAAGAGTTAATATAGAAAAATAAAATAATAGTTGTTATCAAAACTAGATAGATTTGAGCAATAATTTTGTAAACAATATTTCTATTAATCTATAAATATTTTGAAAAATCAAAAAATATAGGTAAATTCTAGATATCTTAAAGAAATATTTAAAAAAATTAACAACCCAAAACAAGCAATCTAAGATATAGAAATAAATTTTATAAAATCGAGTCACATAAACAAACAATCAAACATGAACTAAAACTTGAAAAATCACTAAAAAAATATTAAAAAAAAGGCTGATGAGAATCAAGCTACATTCACGCTAAAGGATTTCATCCAAGATCCAATTACTAGAGCTAGAGCTAAATCACTTCAGAATTTAATTTGTGAAATCATAAGGAGCAAGGATTATAAGCTGGAATGGTATGAAGAAAATTATAAAGGATTAAATTTGGTGAAAATTAAGCTTGGAAGTGACCAGGTGTCATGTGGAGCATTAGGTTACATGGAATAACCTGTGGACATGCATGCACCAGATCCAACCCATGTACATGCATCTGCTGGCACCTTTTTCAAGGAATATTCCTTGCTGTTATAACCACCTCTCTTTTGGTCTTAAATGCCCTTACTTGCTGCTATATTAAATTTACTTTTTGCAAGGAGTTTTTAGTCTTTTGATAGATTAATTTTTGTTTAGACTTAAAGCTCCTTACAGCTGTTACTAAAGTAGGGATATTTTTGTTTTTAGCTTTGAAGCCAAGAGGCTATAAATACAAGTGTAATGAGAGAGTGGAGGACACACTTTGAATATTAATGAAAGATTGTTTCTGCTCCATTAGTGAGTGAATTGGCTGTTGCCTTTGTTCTTGTGAAGCTCATTAACTTGCTGAGATTTCTATCTTGCAAGGTTTAATGTGCATAATATTCTTGGTTTATTCATTCTCCATATGAATTAGGTCAAGAATCCCATTTCTGATATTTTCTTTGAATTACACAGCAATCTGATTGCGCTGGTTCAAAGAATCAAATTCATACATCTTGATTTGGTGCTTTCCATATTGTTCCTTAATTCTTGAATGTGGGTTTTCAAGTTACCAATTACTTGAAGGTTCACATCAGTTTTAATATCAGAGCAAAGGGACGTCCAAACAAGGTAGATTCTCTATTTGCTTCTTATTTTTTTTGTTTGTTACCTTTTTCATATTTGCTGTTTGGGTATAGTTCCATATTTGTTTCTTCTTCTTCATCTTGCATCTGGTTCTTTCTTGCTAAACCTTGTTTTGCTTCTTATTGTGTTTTTGTTATTCACATTTTTGTTCATTGTATGCTTGATCGAAATTGGCTCTTGGGGTTTAGTATGACTTGTTTATTTAAAAATTTGTTTTGTTGAGTTTGTCTTAGGGTTTTGGGTTAATCAAGCCAAAACCATTATTCTAGTTATCCATCTTGCTTCCTTCATTTTGATATCAAGCATGAGAGATTATTTGGGTCATTGAGTTCAACTTACCTATTAGGCCTGAAACTTTACCAGCATTATTTGTGTGTGTTTAAGACGTTGGGTGTAAATTTTGGGGGTTGATTGATATTGTTTGCCTACTGAACCAAAATTTTGCGGCAGATCCGATCAAATTAAGTTCCCATTGGAAAAAGGACCCAGAAATTCCTGAAAATTTACAGGGTGTTTATAACCCACTTCGGTAGTTCCAAATTAAATTTCAGCTTAAAATTCAACCATTTGTGTGGGGAACCAAAATTTTGCGGCAGAATCGATCAAAATAAGTTCACATAGCAAATATACCTAGAAATTTTTGAAAATTTACCGGGTGTTTATACCCCATATCAGTAGTTCCCAAATTAAATTTAAGCTTAAAATTCATCCGTTTGTGTGGGAACCAAAATTTTGCGGCAGACCCGATCAAATTAAGTTCACATAGCAAATCAGCCTAGAAATTCCTGAAAATTTACAAGTTGTTTTTGCCACATTTGAGCTATTCTCAAATTAAATCTCAGCTCAAAATTTAACCGTTTGTGTGGGGAACAACATTTTGCAGCAAACACGATTAAATTTGGTTTACATAGTAAACCTGTCAAGAAAAGCCTGAAATACTAGCAGCAATTAGTCAGTATTGGGTTGCATTTGCCTACTCAATTTCAGATCAAAATACACTCGTTTGCTTGGTGATCCTAAATTTATGCAATTCTTGGTGTATTGTGTGAACTGCTGGTAATTGTGATAAGTTGGTGGCAAACGTAGATATTTAAGCTTGATATCACTTCTTTAGGTTGTCACTTTTCTAGCTTATTACTCTTATATTTTGGTGTCTTCTTTCTTGATTCCTTATTGCATTACATTTCCATGCTTAAGCTTTTCTTTTCTTGACTTCTTAAGTCACATTATTGCTTTCTTGATTACTCGTTTTGATCCGTCTCGTTCAAGAATTTTATTGTGTGTTAAATTTTTTGTAAGTACAGTTTTGGTTTGAGTTACTTGAGTTTGACAAGAACTTGTGGACATAGCCAAGAGAGGTAAAAGGCACAGAGTGGTGAGTTCATAAGAGGGGAAAAGCCTTGTTGAGTTAAACACGAGTGGAGTGTCCCCTGTTGAGTGTAAACATGTAAGGGAGTGAGTGAGGTGTTTTCTTTACACTAACTATTTTCTTGCAGGTCTGAAAACATGTCTAGAAGGGGTGATGGTAGTGAGGGGGAAGGTGAAAATCCATTCTACATGCAGGCTGTCAGACAACAATTTGAAAGAATGAATGTTGTGTGCAATGGAATCATAGATAGGTTGGAAAGATTGGAGCAAAGAGATAGGCAAAATGAGAGAAAGCCAAATAGGAGGGATCTTATACCTCCCGTAGTTGAATCTGATGAAGATGAGGTTGATAACTATGATTTTGAGGTTGAAAGACCTAGGAGGGGTAGGTATGAGAGAAGAGCTGAAGATAGGAGGAATGGGGATAGGAGGATAAGAAGAGAGGAAAGAGAGAGGAATAGAGTAGATGACAATATCAAAAGTAATAAAATGAGCATCCCTTCTTTTCAAGGGAAAAATGATCCGGATATGTATCTTGAATGGGAAAGGAAGGTAGAAGCTGTGTTTGATTATCATCACTATTCAGAGGAAAAGAAAGTAAAGTTAGCAGTAGTAGAATTTACTGATTATGCTTTGGTATGGTGGGATCAAGTGTTGATTAGTAGAAGGAGAAATTATGAGCAATCAATTGCAACCTGGGGTGAGATGAAAACTATAATGAGGAAGAGATTTGTTCCTAGTCATTACTATAGAGAGCTACATCAGAGGTTACAAAGATTGATTCAAGGTTCTAAAAGTGTTGAAGATTATCATAAAGAAATGGAAATTGCTATGATTAGAGCAAATGTGGAGGAGGATAAAGAAGCCACCATGGCTAGATTCTTGAATGGGCTAAACAAGGAGATTGCTCATATTGTTGAGTTACATCACTATGTTGAGTTGGAGGATATGGTCCACATGGCTATGAAGGTAGAAAGGCAACTTAAAAGCAATTCAAAATTTGGAGGAAATGCAGGCACTTCTTCATCTTGGAAGTCTAACTGGAAGAAGGAGGATAGGGAAAATACTGTTAGCAAATATAAGAGAAATGAGGAAAAGGAAAAAAAGGTGGAGAAGAAACTTGTAGAAAGTAAAGGAAAGGAGGTTGCAACTACTACCCGAAATAGAGATGTGAAGTGTTTTAGGTGTTTGGGCAATGGACACATAGCTTCTCAATGCCCTAACAAGAGAGTCATGGTCATGAGAGAAAATGGTGAGATAGAAACGGAGGAGGAAAGTGTGAGTGATTCCACATCTTCAGGGGAGGAGGATGCAGAGGTAGAATATGCTGCTAAAGGAAGTGCTCTAGTGATTATGAGAGCATTAAATACTCAAGTAAAGGAGGATGTTGGTAATGAATTGCAAAGAGAAACAATTTTCTATACAAGGTGTCTTATCCAAGACAAAGCTTGTAGTGTCATCATTGATGAGGGAAGTTGTGCCAATGTTGCTAGTACTATTTTGGTGCAGAGATTAGGGTTGAGGACTTTGAAACACCCTAGACCCTATATATTGTAGTGGTTGAATGAATGCGTTGAGGTGAAAGTAACAAAACGAGTGCTAATTTCCTTTGCAATAGGAAAGTATCAAGATGAGGTTATGTGTGATGTGGTTCCAATGCAAGCTGGCCATTTATTGCTTGGCTGACCATGGCAATTTGATAGAAAGGTGATCCACGATGGGTATAAAAATAGGTATTCTTTTGAAATGATTGGAAGGAAAATCATTTTGGCACCTATGACACCAAAATAGATTTATGAAGACCAAACAAGGCTTAAGCAAGCAATGGGTGAGGTAAAATCAAGAGTGGCCGAAAAGAGAGCAGAGAAGAAAAGAAGGAGTGAAAAGAAATTGACTGAAAATGTTGTGAGTGAGCAAGACAAGGGTGGTTGTGAGGAAAGAAAAGAGAGTAAAGAAAACATTCCAAGAGTGCTTGAAAAAGGTGCCAGCAGATGCATGTACATGGGTTGGATCTGGTGCATGCATGTCCACAGGTTATTCCATGTAACCTAATGCTCCACATGACACCTGGTCACTTCTAAGCTTAATTTTCACCAAATTTAATCCTTTATAATTTTCTTCATGCCATTCCAGCTTATAATCCTTGCTCCTTATGATTTCACAAATTAAATTCTGAAGTGATTTAGCTCTAACTCTAGTAATTGGACCTTGGACGAAATCCTTAGGTGTGGATGTAGCTTGATTCTCATCAAAGGCTTTTTTTAGTTTTTGAAAAGGCTATTCCATATGAAAACAACCTAATGAATCCATTAAAACTATTTCCTAACCTAATTTCTAATAATTACATGATAAAAATGTAGGAACAATAAAAGTGACTAATTGTAACAAAAATAGACTTTAGATGCCCATTCAAAGAAACACTACAAGAAATTACACAATTTTTGACACAAAACTTCATCATTAAAAGTATTTTCTTTTTCATCACAGAAAGTTTTGGTAACAAAATATTTTTGTCACAACATTCGTCACAGTAACCCCGTAACAAATAGTATATGCGACGATTTTATGTATTTGTCATCAAATGTTAGAGTTATTATGACAGAAATTACAGTTGACACACCTTGGTATAACTTTCAGTGACACTCATATTGTCTCAATAAATATCATTATGTTTGTCATCCCAAGTTGTATATCATCATTAAAAAGTGGACTTATGTTGATGAAATTAATGTTCGTCATTAATCGATGACTTTTAGGACATCCATATTGTCACAATCAATGTCACAATTTTGTCATCCCAAATTGTGTATCGTCATTAAAGAGTCGCATTTCATGATGAAATTGTTATTTGTCATTAATTGATGACTTTTAGTGACGTCCATATCGTCAAAATTGAAGTTATAAATTTGTTATCTCTAATAGCATATCGTTATTAAATTGTAACCTTATGTCAACGAATTTATTATTTGTTATCTATCAATAACTTTATGTGATGCTCAAATTATCGAAATTGGAGTAACAAATTTGTTATCTTACATTGTATATCATCATTAAAGAGTATACTTTTAGTAATGAAAATAGTAATCATCACAATAAGATGGTACTTTCAATGATGTCAATATCGTCACCATTGATATTATTTTACGTTGACAAAACTATTTTTTTGTCATCAATAAAGTGCATTTTTCATGACATAAATAATAATTATTACTATTAGTTATTACTTTAAGTGACATCAATATTATCACCTTTGATAATTATATTATATTGACAAAATTATTATTTGTCACCAATAAATACGCTTTTCATAACATAAATAATAATTGTCACTACTAATTATTATTACTTTATGTGACCATCACTATTGATAAATTTATTATATTGACAATTACTTTTCATCACAAATAAAAATTCAATTTTCATGATCAAAATAATAATTGTCACAGCAAATTAAAATATAATTCACATTATAGAAATACTAAGTGACATTAATATCATCACCATTACTTTGTCATAATAAAAATAATATGATATTAGTGACAAATAATTTTATCATTAAATTTAATGATTTATTTATTGACAATATTTAGAGTCTTCATTGCTTGTAATCTATTGTCATATTTACTATTGTCACTAATTCACAAATCATTAATGACGAGAATTAAATTGTAAATAAATGTTGGATAATAAACCTTTTAAATAAGATAATAATAAGTTTGTCAATAATGTACAAATCAACAAAATCTAAAGTATCAAATAATTTAAATATGCAATTCTAACATATAAACAAAAAAAATCTAAAATAAAAATGCAATGTAATTATTTTATTCTGAAATTTAATTATAAGTAAATGTTCAATGCCTTCTCAACTAAACTGCTAGAACTTACAAAACACCAATGATATTATTACATCTTGCATCATGTCGAAATTTATATTTATTAGTAATAAACTATAGAGTTGTTTTGAGACACAAAGCTACATACAAGTATTCAATTACAACAACTATATAAAGTAAATATGACAAGCATATATAGGTATATTTTTAATATTATGCAATGAAAAAAGATAGATTCACATCCAAAACAAAGAGTATGAACTGTAGATAATTTAATCTAGCAATGAAATATTAACAAATACAAGTTTTAGCATATGTTTGTCAAAGATCACAGCAACTACAGTATAAAAAGTATAAAATAATAAATGACTATTTAAGGAAGATAAATTTTTTCACTCATATATCAATGATAACAGGAAGCAAATTATTTTTGACTTAAACCTATTTTAACACTAATGTTTTATGTATGAAGCAACCAATTGATTACGAAAAAGAAAATGACAACCAAATAAAACTAATTATTTTATTATAAGAGCAAAGAAGTTCAAGAACTAACAATCTTAGAAACGCACAATCAACAAGTAATGAGAAGGTTGGAGTATTAACTTGTAATATACTATAGAGGTACTGTGGTATTTAATTTAAGCCATAAATTTATATAAAACTAATAATAATAAAAGTTACATACTTTCCTAAATTTTTTTGCAACCAAGTAATCTACCACAGAGAATAATAATAAAAAAAAAAACGCTTTTTTCCTCTAGTCACTCGAAATAGAGATAGAAACAATTCTCTCAAATGCTAAATCAAACAAAAGAAGAAAGATAATTGAATGGAGAGCTATGTGAAGCTCAAAGCAATTCCGTTAGAAGGTTTAAGGTAATTGTTATTCTCCTTAGTAAACAAGATATCATAGACAAACACACAAATCTTATTATAGTGGCAATATTCATAAAAACAATTATAATGGAAATATAAATTTTAGCAAGTTAAACTATGTATAAAACT
The DNA here is from genome assembly GCF_030052815.1 of Hevea brasiliensis. Lineage (NCBI taxonomy): Eukaryota > Viridiplantae > Streptophyta > Magnoliopsida > Malpighiales > Euphorbiaceae > Hevea > Hevea brasiliensis. Next base: position 70,238,481 of record NC_079503.1, on the reverse strand, counting down.
AAAAGTAAAATTAATGTATCACTTACTTATTCTACGTGCATCCCATAAAGCCATCATTAGTTCTAAAAACTTCTTTACTATGGCTTTGCGAATTAAATTAATTAATTTAATATTTAATTTTAGAAAAAATATTTCTAAAATTAAAAGTGGCAAACAGTGGGGTAAATAAATTAATTTGATGAAATCAATTAAAATTATTAATTATAGTAATTCCAAATTTGTTTTGGAATCAATGTTCGTATGATTAGGAAATAGAATTAAAAGTATTTAATTCATTTATATTTTAAAAAAGGAGTTTTTAAAATTATATAGGGCAAACTAAAATTAATATTTTGATGAATTCGATTAAAATTAGTTTTAATTAACTTCGCTGAAAAATAATTTTGGCTTCTAAATTTATTTTAGAATTATATCTCTAATTAGATGAGAGTTGAATTAATATATATATATATATATATATATATATATATATATATATATATATATATATATATATATATATATATATATATATGAATATAAAATTTTTGTTGTTTTATTTCACTTATGTTGTCATAAATATATTTGTTGATATCTTTATAAGTTATTTATATGTAAATAATTATGCATATAAGACATATATATGTATATGTGTGTCTTACAAAATATTTCAATATTAGATATTGAATATATTGTTGATTAATCTTAAATTTCAATAATTTAAGATTATAGTTCCTTACATAATTAATTATGTTAAACTTATTATACATTAGAATTTGGGATGATAATTAGAAACATAGTGAACTTTCGATTCTAAGTCTAATGTGGAATAAGTGTTAGCATAATTAATTATTGTATAGGATATTTATGTATATGAATTTAGCATTTATTATCAATATGAAAATCCCACCACTACATTTGTCCTTAACCGTGTTTCATCTAAATTAGTTACTGCAACTCCATTTGCGCATGGACTCGTATAATACCTGACTTAAGTGTTAAAGAAACCTTAAGGGTGTACTGTTTTTGTTCACAGAATTTGAATCACAAAGATTCATATTCTTAAAGAATGATTTTTCTTGACAGGGCGAGATAGATCAAGATCTATCTTATATGAAATTATAAACCAGACCGCATGTGCTATAAAATCCAAATGGATTCTTTTTTCGAGTGGGAGTATTTCAATTGACAATGAACAAGTTTCAGTTGCCATCGAAATACAACATGTAAGAATCCAAAGCATATTGACAGTCCTAATGGGAGTAACATAAGTATTAATGAGTCAATTTATCAATCTCAATCACGATGATTGAGTCGTATGAATGTTTCCCCTCATCATTTTGAGATTGAAGATGAATCATTTATAGTTACTCCATAAGATAAAGAAAAAGGTGATTATAAGTATGTCCCTCATGTGCCTACCAAGGATGAATGAATTAAGGCAATAGAAGAAAATATGGATTCTATGAAATCAAACCAAGTATGGGATTTGGTTGATTTAGCCAAAAAGCGAGCAAATCGGAAAGGTCTCTTATACTTACACCTACTATGTTATTAGGTTGGTTAATAGATGTTAATCTGACTAAGGACGTCAACATTGGAAAATAGTTAAGAGTATACTAAGGTATCTAAAAGCATATTGATACTAAATATATTTTTGTTAAAAATATGATTGCAAAAAAAAAAAAAAAGATGAACATAAAGTACACATCTATGCCTGATATGGGAACCTATTATAAAAAATGTTTACAATATATATGTTAAATCTTTGGATTTGCATAATGTTATTAGTGTACTTATATTATGTTTTTCCTAAACATGTTCATATGCTTAAATTAATTTTGGTTGATTCATAAGCATATGTGTGTATATATGTTTGAAACATATATTAGAACTTAAAAGTATGTCAGACAGATAAAAAGATTGGCCTTATCATATATGCAATCGCCTTTATAGCTTTAGTGGTGCATGGGTATGAGATAGTTATAGGCTTAGAATTATTTATATGATAATAACAAGAAAGAGATCAAAGCTTATAACATGAAATGTTGCCTCAGAAAAGAGATAAAAAAAAACTAAGGTCATTATAAGCTAAGTAATTGCATTGACCATATGTGATTTAAGTCACATTATTTGTCTTAACGCTCTATGTGAGTTCTAATTTGAAAAGAGTAGACAAGTGAACCAAAAGATAGACATTGGGGTGTCTGAACTATCCTTTGTATGGTATTTAATAAAGACATACCTTCATGGGAAAGAAGCAAATACTATAGCATGTAATTCATACCACATGTGCGATTTGTGTTCATTAAGGGGAATATAAGTGTGATCTCTACTTGATATTGTGTGAGACCTTAAAGATTATAAGTAATTTTTACCTAGTATCCTCATGACTCTAATTAGTTATTCGAGACTTAGTTTAATAATTGCTATCTTAGGGTGTTACCAAATTCAGTTTCGAGGGGCATTCCTAGAAAAGCAAGTTAAATTAAAGTTGAAAGAATAATAAAAAGAAAAAAGATCATTGGAATTGTCACATTAGTCAGTGTTCATTGCCAACCAATTATGCTTATCATTGAAATGAAAACATAATTATGAACTCAGGATATGTGAATGAGATCGAAAGAGATTTGAATGTGATAATGATTTAGGGTGCTGCATACTATATCTAGTCTAAGCTCCATCAATTGAAGTGCCATATTATCCTAATTGGTATATAGCAACTGAGCTCTTGAAGTATGCACCAGTCATACGGTCTATTTGTGAAGTATGAAATTGCAAAATTTGAAATGAGAAGTGAACCATCATATATGAGTAGGAGATATTGGAAATATTGTAACACCCTCACTTTAGCTAGTTCGTGCATTCAACTGTTTCGGTGATTAATGTCGGTTTGGATAGTCGAAATGTCTGGAACTATATGTAGACTAGAGTGAGGAGTCATAAATAACTCAAATATTAATAAGAAAAATTTAGAAAAAATTTTAGAAATAAAATACAACTAAGTTAAATGAGCCAGTGCCCTAGCGATGGGTAACCCAGTGGGAAGTTGTGGTCTTCGCAGCTAGAAGCCCTAAACTCGGGAGAAAATTTATGAAATAATTTTTGGGACTCTAGAGAAGAGTCATTGAGGTTTCTATGGCATTAGAATGCCAAGAAAAGGCTTAGAAAATTTTTTCGATCGGTACAGACGATTTTGGCTCAATAAGCTAAACGGAGGGCATTTTGGTCATTTCGTCTTCAGAGATGATTTTTAGCCGACTTGTCCAGTTAAGTAAATAATTATTATGACATAAAATATGAATAAATATTGAATTTAATTGAAAATAAGTAGAAAAGAAAAGAAAAAGAAATGAAATATAAGTAGATTAATGACATCATGCATGAGGTAATTAAAATTGCTAACCAATGGGAAATGGACAAGTCACTTAAAAGGGATAAAAACTAAATAAAAATGAGACAAAAATGAAAAAGAAATCTGCTTCATCTTCCCCAATCATCCGAATCAAGAGAGAGAGAAAAGGAAAAGAAAGAAAGAAAGGAAGAAGGAGATGAACAGTAGCAGAAACAGGGGTTTAGCAGGGGCAGCATGTTTCTCTTCCGTCCAGGTGAGTTTGGCTCAACTTTTACCATTGATTTTTGGATATGTTTGAGATATGTATGTTTAGAAGTTATGGTTAAAATTTGGTGATTATTCAACAGTTGGATTTGGAGAGATATATTGTTGAACACAGGCTGTCTGCATGTTGAATTATAAATTTTGGCTACTAAAATTTGAGAAAAATAAATAGTTAGGATGCTTATAAAATTATGAAATTTGGTACAAATGATATTTGAGATGTTGAGGCTGTTGTGTTAAAATTTGGAGAATTTTAGACTAGTGGTTTATGAGATATAAATTGTTTTGCATGAGCTATATGAGTAAGACTGATTTCTGTAAAAATTCAGATTTTGAAGGGTTGAATGAATATTTTGATATCTCATGATATAGAGATAATTTGATGCTAAAAGTTTTACTGATATTTTATAGGGATGTATTGAATACATGGTTAAAATTTGGGATTTATCTGATAGTTAGATCATTATATATAAATTTGAATGTATAAGCTGCCAGATTGGGTATTAATGGTTTGTGGATTTGAGATTTATGATAGGAGTTTAGTCCAATTTAAGGGGAAATGCTATTGAATTTTTATTGGATATTTAATTTGGGAAAGTGACGTTATAATTGATTATGATTATTATGATTCTAAGAGAAATCTTGAAGAATAACAAGCTCAAGTTTGGTTTCAAAAAAGATTAGTGCTAACTCTTACATCTCTCTTTTTTATTCCATGTTAGGAAGTTAAAGTGAATGAGAAATTGTTAAGAAATTGAATAAAAAACTTATGTAGGAGTATGTATGAATTATGGCAGCCAAGAGAGAGTTAGGGTTTGGATGGTTTAGTTGTAATTAAGTTTGTATATTAATGTCAATTAATGTATACATATGAATTAGAGTTGAATCTTTTTGAGTTTGCATGAGAATGAGATTTGATCAATTAGGGTCAGTATGAAAATTGGAGATATTGTGTGTCAATGGTAAATTGAAGTTCTAATGGTCAATTAGTGACCATTTGGCTATGTTTGATTAGGAAATGAAGTGATTTGTGCCATAGGAATTGAGGTTAGGTGTGCTGCTTTGAGTGCCCTGCAGGTCTGGATATGAGTCCAGCATGTTTGGGCAGCTATAACTTGGGTTGCGTAGGTTCAATTAGTGCAAGGCTAATTGGACATGAAATTAAACACATAATGGCACAACATTAATGCAGGAACCCTATCCAGAAACTAAACTTAGGATGCCCTAAAAATTGACCAAATCCGGGTAACACACATTCTGCCTGGGCAAAATGATCAAATGAATAGTGTTTATTCATTTGGTCATAACTCAGTGTAGAAAAGTCCAATTGACCTGAAATTTATATCAATGGAAAGCTGAGGCAATTTAGAACAACTTTTATGTAGAACACAAACTCAAATTCTAGACTTAACTAAATGAAATTGCTAGCCAAATTTGGACTACCAAATCTGGCAGAATGGTATTCTGCCCATAATTTCTGGGTAGATACCAATCCAGTCAGCCTTGCTCAAAGTGGCATATCTTGAGCTAGAAAACTCCAAATGGGTTGATTCAATAAGTGAAATGTAACTAGACACAATAAAGAATAACTTTGATTAAGAACACTTGGCCAAATTCTCACTGTAGAATGGCCTAATGGAACAGTGAACTCTAGCACCTAAAAACTGAAATTTTAATTTATTCTCCATTGGTTAGAAGTATGGATTGGCAACTAATGCCAACACTTTTTGAAACCAAAATGTGGTAAATCTATATGATTAAAACTCATGTAACTATTATATATGAGAAAGTCAATATTTTGACTTAAATGACCAAATGAATAGTAACCTTACATGTTAAGTACAAATATTCAAGAAATAACTTTGTAATATGCCATAATAGGCCTAGTGTGATTGGTTTAGATAGGTTGGCATGCCAATAGGGTTTTGATAGCAGTACTGCGTATGGCTTCATGCCATTCTGTGATATGATAGCCTATAGCTATACTGATTATGATGTTATACTTGGCTTTATGTCTTATTGCTCTTATGGCTTATTAGCCATTCTGTCTGCACACCGGGAGACACATTGTGATCGATGGTGTGACGGCCTGAGGTACCTGGTACCTAGTGCTAGTTTACCCATTTATCCAGTCCGGTCAATTTGTATAGGTTACTTGGGCATAGAAAAGTATAATTGTAATTGAATTGATTATTAAAAGAAGTAAGGAAATTAAATATCAAGATAAAGAACAAAAATGATTACAATAAAAAGAGGCTAAAAAATTATCAAGAAAATGATCAATAAAATGCTAGAAAGAGTTAATATCATAAGAATATTAGCAACTGAAAATATTAGCAATTAAATAAAAGAGTAAGAATATTTAAAATAAATTAGATTAGTTATTTTGTATAAAGAATTCAAATGAATTGGAATGATATTAAAATTTAATTACTATGAAATAATCTGCGATAACCTAGAAAGTATTGAAAGGAATGATAAAAAGATTTGCAATAGAGATATAACTTAATTTCTTGGAATTTTTGGGGATGGTACCGTGAATTTAAGAATTAAACGCTTCTGAAGAGGAATAAATTAGAACAAAGGATAGTTGACCAAATTATTTATTTGTATATTATTTTCTTGTTATATTATTGCACCACTAAGCAGAAATGCTTAGCGCGATGGATTTGTTTCCTCGTGCAGGTACTAAAGGTAAAGTCTAGTGAATATTAAACAGAGATTTTAGTGTTCTGATCTGCAGAAGTGTCTGAGGTATTCAAGGTTATCACCTCCTCAGTAATGCATGTAAATAGGGCCCATATAAGTTATTTTATGTATTTTCTATATTATGTAAATTATGAACTTGTGTAATTAGTTTATAAATCATGTAAATTTATGTAATTTGAAAATTTTTACATATGAATTGGATATGAATGAAATTGTATGGATTTGAATACGGAATTGAAATATGAGGATGAGATTTGAAATATGAGGTAATTATGAGAATGATTGATGTGATAATTATGATTAGCATGGATAAGATTTTATTGTGAAAATATTGTTAAATTTCAAGCAGGTGAATAGTGAATCACGTTAAACGATAATAGAAATAGGAGAAACTCCACTGGTTTCTCCTTGAAAAAATAATTGATATTAAAAGATAATAACTTGAAAATGATTAAAGGAATAAAGTAAGATAAGATAGGATGGTCTGGCACCGAGTGTGACATGTCTTGCTTGACTACACTATAATCGGGTAAGGGGTGTCACAAATATGATTTGGGTCATCCATGCTGATCAACCCAAATCTATTAAACTTAAAATCAATATCAAGAACAACCACATGAAATGTCATGTATATTGCTAAAAGGCGGCAAACATAAAAAAGTCATGTAAATTGCCAAAAGGTGGCAAAATCTAAAAGTCATGTACGTTAGTTAAAAGATATAATTACATGAAGAGATGTAACTCTTCTTAATAGTTACATCCATGGAGTGATGCAACTTTTGGCCAAAAGGTTGGCATACTTTGAATAAATATATATAAGAGCCTTACAAGCCTTTTGTAATGAGTAACAAAAGGAAAAATGAGTGTGCATTTGTGTGCATGCAAGTTTGGCTTAGTTCTTAATCTTTGCAGGCTGTCATTTCAAATAAGTTGTGGAGCAATTTATTTCTGTAAATAAGGTACACATCTAGTCTGTGAATTAATCTATATAGTTCATATTATTCATGTGATTATATGGTAGACAAGTGATGCAAATATGGTGGAGATCATAAGGTTTATGAACATGGGTTAGGATCCTTGTATTTGAATCCATATGTTAGGTCTTTACAATTTTTATTCAAATAATTTAGGATAAATACTAATTAGGTTTCATATGGGTTTAAGAATTAAAAATATTAATCATTTTTAGGTATAATGATTTTTGCAAGTACCTTACCCATTGTCATCCAAAAATTAGCGTCTCCTTCAAACTAGACTGACGCACAATCTGAATTGGTTCTAAAATCCATCGAGACCACTTAATCAAATTTGATATCGAAACTAGTTAAATTTGGGATCAAAATTTATCAATAATTCTTGAGCTTGAATCAGACTAAAACTAAGATTCTGAAAGCCAAGCTTAGTTTTCTTTCTTATCAATTCTTGAGATCAGATTATAACCAGCAATTTTACCCACTTTTTAGCTTAACAAAAAATTATAAAAAATTATGCATATCCTTTCTTGAGTGTGCCATATGACGCAATCAACATCATACTGAGAAATAGATATTGACTTAAATAAATTCAAATTAGTTAATTTGCGTTTTTGCAATCAACACAAGTTTTCAAATATTCTTTTTGGAATTTGAAAGAAGAACTTGCAAAATTAGTATCAATTGAACATGTATCTTTTTCATATGGGAAAATTTACAATTTCAAACCTTTTGTCAAAATTTGTTAAACCCTCAATTTAAAATAATTCCTAGAAAAACCTTAAAAAATTAATTTTAAATTATTTATTAATGATAAAAAATTATTTGCAAATTTATTTGGTAGGTTGGGGCATTGTATTTTTATTTGTTTGGATATTTAGATTGACTATTGGCAAGTTAATTCCTACATGATAGTAAATTGTTGTTAGATTCATGATTATTTTAGTGTTTATAAAGGACTTTTAGCATTTAGAGGTTTTAATAAAAGCCACAATGTGCAAAATATTTCAAGGTTGATAAAAAAAAAAAACTTTTAGACGAATATTTTTTGGCACTTAATATTTTTTCTATTAGTTTTGATAATACTGCATCTTTATTGATTTAAAAAAGAACATGTGAACGTATATTAGGTAGTAGATTTTATGTATATTTGGTGTACATATATTAGGTGAAAATGTCAAGTTTTTAATTTATATGTTTAAGATACTTTTAAATTATTAAATTATCATATTTAAATAATAAAAATTTTATTTAATTTTTTGTGATTTCATAGTATCATAATAAACTTATATTGTGTCTTAGAAAATTTTCTAAAATGTCTTTATAAAGCAGAATTCTACTCATAAGGTATTAAAATAAAATATTACTTTTTTGCTAATTCTTATTTTTCTATTCTTACTTTTTATCCCAAGGATTAAAGAGTGTATAAAAAAAAAGTTATTTTTTACAAGTAGTTAATGATTTAACACAAACATTTTTTCCGCAAAAGCCCTATTTAGGTCCTTAAAATTTGGTTTAATAGTCAAATAAGCACTTTAAGTTTTTAGATATCCAAATAAGTCCTTCACAATTTTAAAAAGTTCAAACAAGTTCTTTAAAGTTTAAAATAGACAAATGGGTTTTTGAACAATGAGATTTTCTATAGGCTTTGGGGGCTTTAGGCTGACCCAAGTCCTAATATCAATCCAGCCCATGGAATCGGATCGTAACATATTTGATTTATTTTTAAAATTTTAAGGACTTGTTTAATCTTTTTAAAATTTAAAAGACTTGTTTGGATCCTAAAAAGTTTAAAGACTTATGTGACTATTGACTTAAACTTTAAGAGTCAAAATAGGCTTTTTCCCTCTAAAATTCATTATCTCTTCCATTAAGGAGCTTCTTGCTCGTAGTTGAGAGATGCAAATTTCACATATATATTGTGAAGCAAATATATGCATTGACTAGCTTGCTTTCTTTGTAATTTTCTTAACACGTGAAACTTATTTTTTTGATGATCCTTTAACAAGTCTTATTTATTAGCTTTCACATAATTTATATGGAGTTAATTGCACTATAAAAAATAGGGTCAATCCTAGCATTATCATATAGGCAATTGAGAAAGGCATGTAATTGAAGGCCATTACCTAGTAGGCTAAAGGCAATTACTAGTGGCAAAGATATAACTACCTCTATATTGTGTTGGAAAATTCCACGTTATTTCCAAACATGCAACTGCTCATTCAGTTTCTCAACCGTAATGCTTTCCTTTAAAATTCTCCTTTTATTACTTGTTCTTATGTTTTTTCATATTTGGATTTGATCTCTAACAAGGTAACCCTTTATTCTTTGATTATTTTTCCTTTTTTCAGTTGTTTGTTTTAAGTCTTATCATTGATTATTCCTTTTTTAGTTATTTCATATTTGGGTTTGGTTAAAATCAAGTTAAGGTTTTAGTATGTGAAGGTTGTGTTCTTCACATTTTTGTTTGTTGTACACCAAAGCATTCTTTTTGTTTGCTTGGAGGTTGTATTCAAAATCAGGTTAGCTTATCAGTAATTCCCCACTGTATTTTTTATAGGAAACTCTCAATTTTGATTAAAGTGATTTTGAGTGATATAGTAGCAATTCAATATAAATATTATCCACTAAAGATAATATCCCACCTTATTAGGGATTTTGAGTCCCACTCTAAATGGACTTCCTCTAATATAGGAATTCTATCTCAATACTAAATCTTGTTCCAAATAGGAGTCCACCTAATGCCTATATAAGAAGCTCCAGCCTCCACATTTTGGTACACTGTCCTCTCTAGTCAATATTCTCAATCTCAGTTCAATTACTGACTTAAGCATTAGAAAAGTTGCCCAAGGTAGCCCACTCAATGTTTCTCGCTTGTCTTGCAAATCCATACCTGCAGGAAAAATCCATGAATAGCATCAATGGCACCATCTGTAGGAACGAAACAAAAAAGAAGTTTTCTCTTCCTCATATTATTTATATTCTTTCATAGTATCTGAGAAAATCTCCAAAGAATACAATGCTTGCCAAAAAGCCAACAACTACAAAGAACTTAAGACGTCTATCCACTTGTAAAGAGCTTAAGGCATAAGTCTTCCCTAAAAGGCATCAACAAGCTTACTTTTGTTGTTTTGCTTCCTGAGAAGCAATGTACCTTTTGGTAAATTGCCAGCGCTTGTTTTAGTTGAAATTTTCGATGTATTAGCACCATCTGTGGTAATAATGGTGGCTTTAATATGATTAGAAACTAGGTGAAGATCAAATTCCAAAGTTGTTTTGATCCATGTAATTGCATTTAGCTTTCTATCAAATGCAAGTTTTGTTTCTTACCTAACATAATGGGAGGCAATTGGATTAGTATTAGTTGTTCCTTGAAGAATTATATTGGCTAATGATTGAGAAATTAATTTAGCTTGGACCAAGCCATCTAGAAGACTAAAATTTTGTCAACTGATGGATGTTGCTCATCTTCCTTGACTAGGAGAATCTTAGAGTAAATGTTGGAAAAATGACAAGAAAATATTACATAAAATTTGTTTAGGCATTTGTTATAGCCTATCTTTTTCTTAAGAAAAAGTAATTAATTCATACACTACAAAAAAAATCAGTTTTGCAAGTGATTATTGTAATTGACTAAAATGAGTTACTATTAGCAATTAATTTTACGACCGATTTGTGATTTTAGTTTTTTTTTATTGAAATAGTTAATTTAAAAAAGAAATAGTAACTGATTTAAGAATTAATTGCTAAATCGATTGTAAGAATTAATTATTAAATCGATTGTTATTAGCAACCAATTTATAATTGATTGCTAAAATAGGTTGCTAATCACAATTGATTAATAATTGATTTCTAAATCAGTTGCTACTTTATTAGAAAAACCTTAAATATATGATTAGTAACTGATTAAAAAATTAGTTGCTAATAGCAACTAATTTTAAAAATAGTTGCTAACAGCGACCGTTTTTTGGAACTAGTTAAAATCGATTACTAATAGCAACAGATTTTATAATCTATTTTTTCCTCTAAAAATTCTCGTGCAATTTTTTTTTTCTTTGCAACCGATTTGCAAAGCTGTTGCTAATAGCAATCTATTTTTGAAACTAATTAAAATTGGCTACTATTAGCAACTGATTATGTAATCAATTTTTTCCTCCAAAAAATTTACACGCATTTTTTATATTTTTATTTTGATTTGCAACAGATTTGCAAATCGGATGCTAACAGCAATCAATTTTTGCAGCTAATTGAAATCGATTGCTATTAATAACTGATTTTGCAACTAATTGTGAGTCGGTTATAAAATTTTCTCCCCAAAAATTTCTGCCTAATTTTTAAAAGAAATTAACAATCGATAATCAATTGCTAAAATTAGTTGCTAATTCGCTTATATATATTACTACCCATCTTCTTTCCCCACTACTCATTTTTTCTTTCTTCTCTTTTCTCTCATTTTCTTTATCATCTTTTTCATTTTCATCTATTTTATTCATCTTTTATTTTCTTTATCATATTTTCTTTTTCATCTATTTTCTTCGTCACTTTTTTTTTCACATCCATTTTCTTCTTCATCTTTTTCTTTCTCATATATTTTTTCTTCTTTATCATCTTTTTTTCTCATCTTTTCTTTTCATCATCTTTTTCTTTATCATTTGTTTTCTTCATCATCTTTTTCTTATCTTTTTTCTTCTTCATCTTTTTTTTCTTTTTCATCTTTTTTATTTAATTTATTTTTCTTTGGCATAAAATAAAATTTTTTACAAATATATTTTTTGTTAGTAAATTATTTTTAGTATTAAATTTTAGTAATTTTTTATTTTAATATATATATATATATATATATATATTATATGGTATTTTTTTAAATAATTTGTCTTATAAATATTCTTTGTATTTAATCTTTTGTTAATATTTTTTTTTATAATAGTTATTATTAGTAATTTTTTATAATATTTTTTTTATAATTTTTTTAAAATTAGCAACCGACTTTTCAATTGCTAAATTAGTTACAAATAGTAGCCGATTTACAAAATGGTTACAGTCGCAAGGTGTTTTGCGGTTGCCTGAACGAACCCTCACCGAAGTGGGAAAGAGTGAGGAGTCGCCACTTTAATTTTGAGGGAAATTAAAGAAAACGATTTGCAAAAATAAATTAAAATGAAACCACTTCAAAAACAGAGATTCTAGGTTCGAGGTCCGTAAACGGGTGGGGAAGGTGTTAGGCACCCCACCTCGTCCCTCAACAAGAGTAAGCAGATTTAACTTCAAGTTCTTTATAAACTAGAATTGATAGTTAGGAGGTTCGAACGGAGATGTTAATCCTCTTGGTAAAAGGGAATATTTGATTTTCCACCGATTCGGGTTACCCAGATACATAAATAAATGAGATGGCCCTTAGTGAGTTGCCGTTGCATATCAGTTTTGTTAAGGGGTTATTTCACGTATTTGTTAGAATTCATTTTGAGAATCGGATAAGAACTCTCCTCCGATCTCTTTTAAATATTTATTTAAATTTTTGGATTGAGAATCGGATAAGAACTCTCCTCCGATCTCTTTTTAAATATTTATTAAAGTTTTGGATTGAGAATCGGATAAGAACGCTCCTCCGATCTCTTTTTTAAATTAAAATTTTGGATTGAGAATCGGATAAGAACTCTCCTCCGATATCTTTTAAGTATTTATTAAAGTTTTTAGGTGAGAGTCGGATAAGAACTCTCCTCTGATCTCTTTAAAGTATTTATTAAAGTTTTTAGGTGAGAATCGGATAAGAACTCTCCTCCGATCTCTTTTAAGTATTTGTTAAAGTTTTTAGGTGAGAATCGGATAAGAACTCTCCTCCGATCTCTTTTAAGTATTTATTAAAATTTTAGGCTTGAGAATCGGATAAGAACGCCCCTCCGATCTCTTTTAAGTATTTATTAAAATTTTTAGACTTGAGAATCGGATAAGGACTTTTCCGATCTCTCAAAATTTGATTACAGCTACAAACCATAAAAGCCTAAGACTAAGGGTTCTGGCATTCTAAGATACCAAGAATCGGAATAAGGCTTCTTTTAACTCCTTGGTACCTCGTGACTAGACAGGGAATACCCGACTAAATTTTACCGACCTTCTATGTGGTCGCCTAGCCAGTACCTTTCGATACCCGATCTATTCCATTTATTTATTTGAGATTTGGTTTTATTCCGCCTTATGGCATCTTACCCAATCGTCTTCTGTGTTATCCTAGTGATTCAACTCTACTATTTTCCTGACTTATTATTCAGACTTTCCATTTTTAAAGAAACGCATAAGATACAGTTACCTGCATTTTATCCGACTACTCATACGCTACTCGGGACTAGAACTCTTGCATTCAGAAATAACGAAGATTAACAAAAAAGAAATGAACTGATTAACAAAGAAATAAACTCGGGAATAACCTTCTTCGCGTCTCTTTTTTTTTTTTTAACGCAATATAAACTTGGTGAAAATTACAAACATAAAAATAAAGGAAATGCGCAGAATAAAACGAGCACTTGATAAAACAGCAATATAAGCACTCACCTGTAGGGAGCCGAATCTACTGAACTAACTACGAAATCACAAAACGTAATAGGACTGTGGGCTGATAGCCTGAGGACTAAGGTTCGCCTTAAAATGCAGAATACTTTGCTAAAATGTAGTCAGGTCAAAATAATAACCGAGGTTTGAATGAAGTTGAGCTTGGACAATAAGAGTGGAAATAAAGATAACTAAGAACTGAAAGTGAGAGTGTCACAGGATAATGAACGAACTGAAAATGGAGAGTTTCAGTATTCAAAAATCCCTTTGCAAGAAAATACTTCGGAAAACTGGTTTCAAAAGTTTTTCTTATGAAAGCTCCAAAAATAGCAGAGTAACGAGCTGAATTAAGTTTCAGAGTCCTTTCGCTATATTCACTATTTTTTTCGTCCCCCTTGAACAGTTTTCATGCAGGTATTTATAGGAACCGGGTGCTCCCTATGAAGGGTCAGGATTTATTTTGAGGGAGATGGAGGGTTAGGATTTTAAAGGACATGATCTGAGGCTCGGGAATTAAAGAGAATCAGAACGAACGGCTGAGATCCCTTTCAGAATATTTGTCCTTTCTCTCTTCTAATCTGACGGCCCAAAATTTCCTTGTCAAGGGCGATCCGAGGGCTAGGAGTGAAAGGCACTGGTCTTGTCGTCTTCCTCTTTGATCCAAGGGCTCTGAGCTCGTCCTTACAAGTAAGATCAACGGTGGAGATTAGGATGTACAGCACTGTCATGCATACTCTGGCACATGTCAGTAATGTGGGCAATTCTGGGGCGTGCGGTGGAGATTTCGTCTGCAACACTTTAACTACCTCGGCTCTGATTATGACGACAGTTAGCGGAAGTTGTCTTATTCCCTTTGTTTTTCGACCTTCCCTCCTTTCCGGTCCAACATAATCCTTTTTCGATCTCTCATGCTGGGCTCCTCTCTTCCGATCTCTCCTGCTCTGGTCTTTTCCTCTTTCTGGTTCGGTTCAGTCAAAGCATTTACTCCTTCGATTTCTGAGGCGTCCGCTTCGTTTTGTGCTTGCAATAAATGCTCAGATTTTTCCTATATATATATACCTTTAACCGGGAAGCCCCCCCGCATTTGATTTTCTCTTCCTTTTCACAGTTCCTGTTCTAACTGCTCCGGCAGTAGTCCCGACCATGATAGTGGCTTTTGATCTTTTTCCGATTGTTCTTTTTATTCCCTGATTGAAAATTTACGATCCCGGTGACCGGAGAATTATGACAACCTCATTTGATGACAGCGAGAGAACCGGACTAACTTACCAATCTGGATCGAGGACTTCGATCGTGTCGATCTCGAATCGTTCGACCGATATAATCGGCGAACTGATTTCGGGTGAGAAGACTGCTAATATTCCCCTTAACATCGGTGACTGCCCCTTGAAGTTCATTTGGCTCCTCACCACATTGGGCGTCCCGGCTACAGCTCGGTTCTAGTCGATGACAGTGAAGATGACTCTCCGTCCTCATGAGAGTCATATTCACCCCATCTAAGTTGTACATCTATCCGATGTCAATGGCCGATCTCCTGATCAAACACATCTTTTGATTCAGCCACGAGACTAGGCTTTGACATAGGTCTTTATTAGAGATCCCCCTTACGATGTAATCAGACCTTCAATGTAATCTGATCTCTAGAGATCGCCCAAATGATGTAATTCGATTTTTAATGTAATCCGATCTCTAGAGATCGCCCAAATGATGTAATCCGCTCTTTTTGGAAATAAAATTTTATTTTGACAACTATCATTTTTATTATTATTGCATTGACTATTTTTCAATCTCTAATGTGTTTATCCGATCTGGTTCTTAACTGAACAATCCACCGATCTGCCTTAATTCACCGATCTGTGACTAGCCGATCCCTTTTATTATGGAATTTTTAGAATATTCGTGAGACGTGTCAGAAAAGCTGGTGAATCCCGCTAACCGATGCACTGCCTGGAACACTGTGAGCATTAAATGCTCAGAGGGGTATAAATAGGGGATGGGTCAGCCAGTTGCTCTCTTATGTCATTTTCAGCATCCCGCGAGTTCTCTCGATTTCTCAAGTTCTTCCGACACCGATCAAGCTCCGGTAAGGGTTTTGATCCTCCTTTTAGTTTAAATTTTCTATTTCCTTTGAAAATGAACAGCGTCGAGGGTCAGAGAGCGGTAAGCCCCCCTTTCGTTCAGATCTCGTGGTCGTCTGATGAAGTGGAGGTAGTCGGACCAAGCGTGCGACCTGAACCTCCTAGGGTCTTCGTTCCAGCTCGGGGGCAAGCAGCACCATCAAGGCATGTACCTTCTTCAGGGAGAGAAAATCTTCCCATGGACAAGCTACCATCAATCCTGCAAGAAACCGACCTACAGCCGTTCAACCAGGAGTATAACATCCGGCCTAATTAATACGAGCTGATTAAGTGTCACGGCGATCTTCGTGCCGATCATTTCTTCGAGGAAAATGATATGATTATGGTATAAGAAGAACAATTAAAGGCCGGGCTGTGGTTCCCCCTTGATGACTTCTTCAAGGAAGTTTTAAAATTTCATCAAGTGTGCATCGCCCAAGTTCACCCGAACTCGTGGCGGATCCTAGTGGCCTTCAGAGGCCTCTGCCGAGCTAAGGGACTCCGTCCTACAGCTAAGGAATTCGCCGAACTACATAGATTAACTCATCGAAAGGACGACGAGTATTGGTTCTTCCAGGCGAAGCCACATTGCGGGCATTTTACCGACCTGCCCTCCTCCCTGAAGAATTGGAAGAACCGCTTCTTCATTCTGAGGAGCAAAATTCTGAACGGCTTTGAGGGCTTCCCTCGCAGCTGGCTGCACCAGGGTCCCGTACTTCCTAAGCGCCTCACCCTAAATAGGGAAGAAGGCCTGATGGTGATGGAGCTGAAAGATCAGGCGGCCAGAGAGAAGTTTTCTTGTTTGGATGCAGTGACTGCCGAACTGCATCACTGGACGATGGAGTTGATCACTGGCGAAGATCGTGGGCTTCAGCTTTCTTTCCTCGGCATCGATATTTTTCTATATCTCAGATCTTTGGACCTTAGCGATCTCGCTGACCTCTTCTTTGTGCAGGTATGGCAAGCGGCGAAGCCTCCAAGGAGAGCTGAAAGTGGAAGAGGGAGGTCTCCCAGAAAGTGCGGGAGATGAAGCCTTTTGAGCTGCTTTAAACGCCTAGTCATGATCCTGGGGAGATGCAAGGAGGCTCATCTCAACCCTTGGGACCGCCAGTCATAGAAGTGGTCCGATCTCCTCCTCGCCAAGAAGAGCCGCCTCCACCTCCTCCAGTCGCTTCGAGTGCGGAAGGGGGTCCTTCCCAACCTCCTGTTTGGACCCTTTCCCGCGGTGCCCAAATCTTGATCCATTCGTTAGAAAAGAACCGCACGGTTCGAGAGAACCCGGGTTTTGCTAAAGTCTTGGGGTCCTCCATCTGCCTTCGGGAGGATCGGGATAGGCTGTCTCCGGACAATCTTGATGACATCCTGACCCGATCTATGAGCCTGAACGTGGAGTGCTTGGTGAACCAGCACATCGTCCGGGAGAAGGCTCACCGCCTGGGTAAGGAGGTCGAGAAGATGGGTCATGAAGTGGCTTCCCTCTGATCCCAACTCTCATCCACTCAGAACTACATATCTGAAATTGAGGGGCGGATGAAGTTCTACGAGGATAAGCTGGCCGAGCAAGCTCATGTTCTGGCCGAGCGAGATCATGTTCTTGAAGAAGTTTAGGCGCTCCGGGCTGGTGAAGTTGCTCTGCTCACTGAGGAGCTCAAAGCGAAAGAAGAAGAGGCAGTGACAAGGGAGGCTGGCGCTTATGTGAATGATCACAGGGATCTCTTGGCCGAGCTCAAGAAGCGATATCCCGAGGAGGACTTCTCTTGGATGGTAGATCTGGCTCCCCAGGACGAGGGTGAGGATAGTGAGGAGGAGGCTAAGGGTGAGAGAGGAAGCGAGCAAAATGTAGATCAGGCTGGGGGTGATCCTCCAGCCGAATGACTTGTACAAATTTTAAATTAAATGAAAATTCCCCTTTTGTTTAATGAATGGATGTGATCGGAAAATCTCTAAATTGCCTAAGTACTTGATTGTCTGAGTATATTAGAACAACATCTAAAAGTGATTATTAATCTAAGTGTAAGAGGTCGGAAAACACAATAAGCATAAAATCGGCTGGGAACCAACGCTAAATAGGACTTGATTAAAATTGGAAATTTGACTTGAACGCTTAAGACCGGGGTCATCATTAAACCGGATTGGAACCTTAACTTGATTATTCCTAAACTTTTAAAAGGGAGATCGGCAATAAAACTGGTGACATAAAGATCTAGTGTTGGTTCAATTTCGTTTGACAAGAGAGATCAGGAATGTAATTGACTGGTCAGGCGATTTGACAATTAGTTTGAGAGATCGGTGAGCCTTTAGATGATGTGGAGACTTAGTATTGATTAGATTCCTTTTGAGGAGAGATCGGAAATGTGGTTATTTGGCAAAGGGGAGACTGTGTTGGGGATCGGCTTCAAAGTTTATTAGTTTCGAGGATCGGCCAAAATATGGTGTCGACAGCTACCCCTCTTTATATAATTCCTACTGGAAAAAATTTCCATGTAGGGATTATGTAAAGATTCAGACCCATATTTTGGACGATTAAAATTTGAAATTTGAAATTAAAGTCAGGAAACTAAAACCCACTTGGGTCGGCACCCTGAGGTTGGTAACAGGGAATTAAAATGCTAGAAAACTAAAATCAACTTAGATCAAGGAACCAGAGGTTGATTGACCGGAAATTTAATTGCAGGAAAATTAAAATCAACTTAGATCAAGAAACCAGAGGTTGATTACAGGAAATTTAAAATGCTGAAAATTAAAATCAACTTAGATCAAGGAACCAGAGGTTGACAACAGGAAATTAAAAATGCTGAAAATTAAAATCAACTTAGATCAAGGAACCAGAGGTTGATAACAGGAAATTTAAAATGCTGAAAATTAAAATCAACTTAGATCAAGGAACCAGAGGTTGATAACAGGAAATTTAAAATGCTGAAAATTAAAATCAACTTAGATCAAGGAACCAGACGTTGACAATAGGAAATTAAAAATGCTGAAATTTAAAATCAACTTAGATCAAGGAACCAGAGGTTGACAACAGGAAATTTAAAATGCTGAAAATTAAAATCAACTTAGATCAAGGAACCAGAGGTTGATAAGAGGAAATTAAAAATGCTGAAAATTAAAATCAACTTAGATCAAGGAACCAGAGGTTGATAACAGGAAATTTAAAATGCTGAAATTTAAAATAAACTTAGATCAAGGAACCAAAGGTTGATAACAGAAAATTTAAAATGCTGAAAATTAAAATCAACTTAGATCAAGGAGCCAAAGGTTGATAACAGGAAATTTAAAATGCTGAAAATTAAAATCAACTTAGATCAAGGAACCACAGGTTGATGACAGGAAATTTAAAATGCTAAAAATTAAAATCAACTTAGATCAAGGAACCAGAGGTTGATAACAGGAAATTTAAAATGCTGAAAATTAAAATCAACTTAGATCAAGGAACTAGAGGTTGATAACAGGAAATTTAAAATGCTGAAAATTAAAATCAACTTACAAAGTAAGTCTAATCCCGACATGAGAAGTTCTTCCCCGATGAAGTGTACTTAACAGGATCCCGAAGGCCAATGATTAATGGAGGACGAATTATAAGACTTGACCTACGACCTCCTTTCTTCGGATGCCCCTTTTCTGTTTTTGACTTTCTTCTTATTTTGCGAAAAGCGCCCTTGCGTGTTTTCACTTTCATTTCATCCATTTGACTAGAAGCGCCCTTCCAGGTTTTCACCTCTAGTTTTTTTTTTTTTTTTAGGCCATTCCCTGCAAATCTCATAGTAAAGTATATGAGGTTATCAATTTTCAAATCCTAATCTTATGGCAAAATCTTAATTGATTAATAGCGCAGAGAAAATAGTGTGAGTATAAAGATAAAGCAAAAAGATGAATTGAAACGTGAAGAAGATAGATTGGAGAGAAAGGATGACTTTATTGAGGCTTTAAGAAACAAAGATACAGTTTTAAAGAAAAAAAGGGTACAAGGATAGATCTCACATATTCCTTGTAGTTGGCTTTGAAGCCTCTTAACTGCCATCATTTCAAGTACTCTGAAGTCTCATGCCATGACGGTTTATTTCCATCCTCGGTTTCATGCCCCGTTCTTTATTTCTCCCTTTTGGTTCTTGGGATGCCCTTTCGGGTTTTCACCCCTAGATTTTTTTTATTTTTTTTTTATTTTTTTTTTAGTTCGCTCTTTCAGGACGCCCTTTCGGGTTTTCATCCTTCACTTATTTTACAGAAAGCGCCCTTCGAGGGTTTTCGCCTTCTTTCACACATTTTGCTAGGAGCGCCCCTTTGGGTTTTCACCCCTACTCCCTTTTTTTTATTTTTTTAGGCATAGTATCTTTTAATGGTGTCGGTCTTCACAGGTCTTGGAAATTCTTTACCGTCCATGTGGGTCAAGATCAAGGCCCCGCCAGAAAATGCCTTTTTAACCACATAGGGTCCCTCATAGGTTGGTGAACTCCTTTGTTAAAAGCCCTGGCCATTCTTCTTTGGTATAATTGCCCGTGACATGCCACCGCTAGCCTCTTCTCATCTAGCAAGTTTAATTGGTCCAACCTTGACTGGATCCATTCCGATTCATCAATCCCTGATTCCTTCAGAATTCTTAGGGAAGGAATTTCTACTTCAATAGGTAGTACAGCTTCCATCCCGTAAATCAGTGAGTATGGGGTTGCCCCAGTTGATGTCCTTACAGAAGTCCGGTATGCATGAAGAGCGTAGGGAAGCATATCATGCCAATCCTTATAAGTGACAGTCATTTTCCGGATTATTCTCTTGAGATTTTTGTTTGCGACTTCCACTACTCCATTCATCTGGGGACGGTATGGTGAGGAATTGAGATGTCGGATTTTGTATTGATCACATAATTTCTGAATCTTCGGACCATTCAAATTCTTGGCGTTGTCAGTGACGATTTCATTGGGGAGGCCGTGTCGGCAGATGATATTATTTCTGAGGAATTTGAGAAATGTGTTCTGTTTAATGTGAGCATATGATGTCACTTCAACCCATTTAGAAAAGTAATCGATAGCCACCAGGATAAATCTATGCCCATTGGACGCCTTAGGGTTGATGGGGCCAATCACATCGATGCCCCACATTGCGAAAGGCCATGGTGAAACGAGGTTGGACAATTGGTGAGGCGGAACGTTTATTGGATCTGCATAGATTTGACACTTATGGCACTTTCGAAAATACTCAACGCAATCCTTTTCCATGGTAATCCAAAAATATCCTCGTCTCATGATTTGCTTAGCCATCATATGCCCATTGGCATGGGTTGCACAGTTTCTCGCATGAGTCTCGAAAAGGATTCTCTTCACCTCTTTTGCATCCACACATCTCAACAATTCGCTGTTGGAGCTCCTTTTGTATAGGGTTTCTCCACTGGGGAAGTATCCTAATGCTAATCTCCCAATCATCCTCTTTTCATTTTTGCTCCACCCTGAGGGGAATTCTCTGGTTCTGATGTAGAGCAAGATGTCGTGGTACCAAGGTTTACCATAAGGTTCTTCGATCATGAAGCAGTAAGCCGACTCACTCCTTGCTTTAATCTTTAATACCTGAGTCGTCTGCCCTTCTTCCATTTGAGCCATAACAGCCAGGGTGGCTAAGGCATCTGCAAATTGATTCTTGTCTTGACTAAGGTGAGAGAAAGAGATTTCTTCGAACTTCTTAATCAGCTCTAATAAATACTTCTGATATGGGATTAGCTTCGGATCCTTAGTTTGCCATTCTCCCTTGACTTGATAAATGATCAGGGCTGAGTCTCCATGTACCTTCAACTTTCTGACTTTCATTTCAATAGCAGCCTGTAAACCCATCACACAAGCTTCGTATTTTGCGATGTTGTTGGTGCAGTCAAATCGCAACTTGATAGCTATCGGAAAGTGTTTCCCGTCCGGGGATACCAATACAGCTCCGATTCCATTACCGGACAAATTGACAGCTCCGTCGAAGTACATTTCCCATACATCAGCTGGCTCTTCTTCTCTGCAGTCCACTTCGTTAATATACTCATCAGGGAACTCAAAATCCAGAGCTTCATAATCCTGGATAGGGTTTTCTGCTAGGAGATCAGCGATCACGCTACCTTTGACTGCTTTCCGGGTCATATAAACAATGTCATATTGGGAGAGAATGACCTGCCATTTGGCTATCCTTCCTGGCACAAATGGGCTTTCGAAAACATACTTAATAGGATCCATCCTGGAGATGAGCCATGTCTTATGATTCAACATGTAGTGTTTGGGACGATTTGCTGTCCAGGCTAATACGCAGCAAGTTCTCTCTAGGAAAGAGTACCTTGACTCACAATCATTGAACTTTTTGCTCAGGTAATAAATAGCCCTTTCCTTTCGGCCGGTATCATCATGTTGCCCCAAAACACACCCCATTGAGCTTTGTTGGACTGCCATATACAGAATTAGAGGCCTTCCTGCTACCGGCGAAACCAATACTGGTGGGTTGGACAGGTACTGCTTGATTTTCTCAAAAGCCTCTTGGCAAACTAAATCCCATTGAGTGGTGTTGTTCTTTCGGAGTAGTCTAAAAATAGGCTCAGCTTTAGCGGTGAGATTGGAAATAAACCTTGATATGTAGTTTAACTTCCCCAAGAAACTGTGCACCTCCCTTTCTGTTTTTGGGGATGGCATCTCTTGAATGGCTCGAACTTTGTCCGGATCAACTTCTATTCCTTTCTCGCTCACTATGAATCCCAACAAATTCCCAGATCTAGCTCCGAATATGCATTGGCAGGGTTCAGTTTCAACTGATATTTCCTGAGTCTCTCGAATACTTTCCTCATCACCTGCACATGGCTCTCTTCTCCTCTGGATTTGATGATCATATCATCCACGTACACCTCCACTTCTTTGTGCATCATATCATGGAATAATGTGACCATAGTGCGTTGGTAGGTGGCTCCAGCATTCTTTAATCCGAAAGGCATGACCCAATAGCAAAATACCCCCCATTGAGTGATAAAAGCAGTTTTCTCCTTGTCTTCCTCATCCATTGGGATTTGATTATATCCAGATGCCCCATCGATACACGAACACCTGCCCAATCCCGCAACATTGTCTACTAACACATCAATGTGAGGGAGAGGGAAATCATCTTTCAAGGTCGCTTTATTAAGATCCCTGTAATCAACGCACACCCTGACTCTCCCGTCCTTCTTCATTACCGGGACAACGTTAGTTATCCATTGGGGATATTTGACTACTTCCAGGAACCCAGCATCATACTATTTCTTGACCTCATCCCTAACTTTGAGCAGTGTGTCAGGATTCATTCTTCTTAATTTCTGCTTTACCGGGATTGTCCCCGGAATTAGGGGAATTTTGTGCGTCACTATATGAGGGTCCAAACCAATCATATCATCATAGCTCCAGGAAAATACGTCTAGGAATTCTTTGAGCAAACTGATCATATCTCCCAATTCTTCACTCTCCACAACCTTAAGTTCCCTTTTTATTTCTTCCGTGCCTAGGTTTATGGTGTGCGTTTCGTCCCCACAAGGCATTAGGGAAGTTTCATCTCTTTTGTCTCTTTCTTCTGTGAGTTCCACCTCAAAATCACTTGAAGTAATGGCAGTTGTAGGGATTTCAAAATTAACCAGAGGAATTTCTGAGTCTATTAAATTATTAGGTGCTAATTGATGAATGGTCCTGAATGAACGAAAATGGAATTATATTATAAGGATGGAATTCAAAAGGAAAGGAAAAAAGAATTGGATATAAAATGCGCTATTAATTCATTAACATTTATGACATAAGAAAAGAGTCCATTTACAATTTACACTTGCCACCATGGACAAAATGATCAAGTGTAGATAACCAAAAGTACTTTACTCGAATTTAAGTACAGGGATGTCCTCTGCTGTCCAGTTCTTGCCCCTCAGCTATTGGCGAGACCAGGGCCTCATACAAGGAATCCAAGTGGATGACATCGATGGATGGTTCATCGGGTGATTCTTCAACCTCTGCCGGAATTTCAATGACCGGTTTAGTGAAGACTTCTGTGATTCTCAGGACTACTTTCATTCTCCCGTGTTTTTAGTCAAATCTTTGATCCCGAAGTCTGTTCCTCATCCAGAATTGCCCATCCATGAGGGCGTCCACCTCATAACCCAAACCGCAACGGCCTACCTTCTAGATAGCCGGTATAGGTTCAACAATCCCTTGCAATGCGGCGCCTAACCCTTTTCCCTCTTCATACCCATTCCTCGACATCACCTTGGCTACCATAGCCATAGCCCTTTCATTTCTTGAGATGGTTTCTTGTAATTCGAGGGTTTGGAAGGAGCTTTCCAAGGACTCCTCAGCAGCTTCCACATAAGGAAGTGATTGTGGCTTTGTAACCAATATGGCTTCTTCCCCTTTCACAGTGATGATTTTGCCACCCATAATGTACTTTATCTTCTGGTGCAAAGTTAAAGGAACGTCATTCGCTGAATGGATCCAAGGTCTCCCCAGCAACATAGTATAGGCGGGTTCAATGTTCATCACTTGGAACGTGACATTAAAAGTGCATGCGCCAACTTGGAGGGGCAAGTCAATGTCTCTCAGCACTTCTCTTCTTATACCATCAAAGGCTCTTACCACCATAGCACTCTGACGTATATTCGATCGGTCAACTGGAAGCCTGGCCAAGGTGGCACTAGGCAGTACATTGAGCGTTGATCCATTATCAATAAGGACCTTGGCCACTATACAACCTTTACATTTCACCGTCACATGCAGAGCCTTAGTGTGTGCTAAGCCCACAGGGTCTATCTCTTCTTCAGAAAAGGTGACAAAACTGGATGCCTGGATTTGTCCCACTATCTTCTTGAACTGCCCCGGTGTGATGTCGGGGTTCACAAAGGCCTGATCCAGGATTTTCTGCAAGGCTTGACGGTGTACCTTAGAGCTCAGAATCAGCAATAATAGTGAAATTCAAGCAGGTGTCTTTCTCAACTGTTCCACCACATCATACTCACTTTGCTTCATTATTTGAAGCAGCAGCTCCTCTTCCTCTCTTGGTCCGGTAGGTTCTACCTCCTCCGTTTTCTCAACCTCCTCTTCTGTATTCTTCAGTGACTCTCCCATTTTACTTTCCCTCTCTTCTTTTCTTTTTCTTCATGCCCGTAACATCTCCCACTTTGAGTTATAAACTCGACTTCTCGATCGGGTGGGGAAGATTTTGTGGCAGTGACAGGCTAAGAATTAGCTTGGGGAGTAGTACTGCTAGTAGGTCCGACATAAGTCATCTTAAAATGCTCATGAGGAGTGAAGCACGGTTTTGGAGGTGCTGAAGGTGAGGTAAGATTAGGAATCGATGTACTACTTGACACTCCTTGGGTGAAAACTTGAAAGTTGTAATTCCAAGGTATGGCATGGGTATTTATGACAGGGAGCTGAGGCGGGGTTCGGATGATTGTCACTGGAGGTGAGGATACTGGGGGTGAGAAAGTGATTCTGTGATTAGAGGTGGTGGCGTTTTGGCCGAGTCGGGCTGTGTTTACTCCTTCCTCCGTTTTGGATCTTGCCTGACATCTCAGAACTTTGAAGGACAATAAGTTCTGGACCTCTTGCTTAAATTCTTCACAATTTTTGCAGCTCATGACCAGCTGCTCCTCCATGATAGGGGCATCTCGTTTCAATCTCAGGTTCTGGGGCCTGAGGGTGAGGTAACCTTCCCTTACCGCCATTCTAAAAATTTCCTCAAAGTGAGGAATTAGCTCGTTTACCTCTAGTGCCGACCCCTCTCCATCTGACTCTATCATGTTTACACCATTGCCCGTGTTATGATTGGGTAACGGGTTTGAGGTAACATTGGGGAGGGAACCATTTCCCTCAATCTTTAACCACCCATTCCTGATTAAGGCGTGCACTCTCCCTCTGAGTGCCCCGCAATTGTCAGTTGAATGCCCTTGTGCCCCTCCATGATACTCACAATGGGCAGTGGCATCATACCACCTGGGGTATGGTGGTTGAATTGGGTCAAGGGGGACCGTACTATCTGGTTTATACCGACGAGGTATCGGTATATTTCGCTGAGTGGGAGGGGAAGGGGTGGATCAGGATTTCTTGGTGGTCTTGGGTTATTTTGAGGTGGTCTGGGTTGGGTAGGTGGAGGAGGCGGTCTGGGTTGGTAATTTTTGGGTGGTGGATACTGTGGGCGCGGGTGTGGATAATTTGGAAAAGGGGGAGGAATGTTGGCAATTGTTTGGCCATGAGGGGGAAGATACGGCCGATAGTTGTTTTGAGTAAGCGGGGAGTAATTGTTCTGCTGGGTGATGGAATGCACATCACCCTCCTTTTTCTTGCCAAAACTGGCAGTCTTCTTCGCAGGGTTCTTGGCCAACTCCTGTAGTCGCCCCATCCTTAAGTTGGCCTCTATTCTCTCACCAGCTTGGATGATATCCGAGAAGCTGTTGGAAGTGTTTCCAATCATCAAATTGAAGTAAGGAGCCTTCAATGTCTCGATGAACAGGGAGCATAGTTCATTGTCGGTCACTGGAGGATATACTTCTGCAGCCTTTTCTCTCCATCTCTGGGCATATTCCTTGAAGCTTTCCCTGTCTCTCTGCACTAGGTTTTGGAGGTCTCTCCTTGTGGGGGCCACATCACAGTTAAATTTATACTGCTTCAAGAAGGCATCAGCTAAATCCTTCCAGGAGCGGTTGCTCTGTCTAGCGAATGCACCATCTCAGGGCTGCTCCGGAGAGGCTCTCGTGAAAAAAGTGGACGAGAAGTCTGTCATCTTCTGTCAAGGCAGACATTTTGGCAATGTAGGTTGCCAGGTGAATGCGGAGATCTGAGTTCCCGGTGTACTTGTCGAAATCCAGGACTTTGAATTTGGGTGGCACCACCACGTCTGGCACTAATCTCAGTGACGCCACATCGACTGAACCATACATGTTCAACCCCTCTATTGCTTTCAATCTTTCCTCTAGAGCAGACAACTTCTCATTTTCCCTGGTCTTATTTTCTCCTCCTACTGCATGAAATGCTCCCCCAGCTGGGAAATGAGGGGTGGAGTGAATCGGAGGGATCTGTATTGAAGGGTATGGGTCGACGTTTGAGACGGCTGGGTAATGGGAGAAAGGTAGGTCATTATTTATGGTGGCCGGATTGACAGTGATTGTCGGATCCGGGATAGGTGACTGAAAGGTAAAAGAGGTTGAAGCCTGATGAGGATCCATTGTTGTAGGTGGTGGGGGAGGTAGTGGTAAGTTAGGTTCTGAAGTGGGTTTATTTTGGAACATCTCCCTCATTAGTCTCATGAGTTTTGAGACCTGGTCTTTCAGCTCGGATACTTGCCCTTGTAGGTTCTGTACTTGTTCCTGGTCTTCCATTATCTTCTTTGTTCGTGATCTTGTTAAGTACACTCGTTTAGGTTGAACTGTGTGCTTGGTCAGACTTGCTTTGTTTGAAGCAATGTTGATTTTCTATAGGGAAATAAAATAAATTTTTAATGAATTTTGAATTTCGTAAAAAAAACTAAAGGTCCTGGTTCGGACAAAGGATACAGTGGCATTTGGGAGCCAAAATGAGATCTGCAGAAGGATGATTGCATCAATTTTATCATGGCATCGTTCGATAGTCTGATCGTGAATGACTGGATTGAATGCGCATCTATGATACCTGTCTATATAGCACATCCAATTTTTTGCATAACCCTAGCGAGGGGTTCCTACAGGAGTTACTATTCATTCACAATTTTGCTAAAGAATGGCCCAAAAATTATTCTATTAACTGAATAATTCATACACAGCATTCTTTACATTGGCCTAGACTCAGGGCGGTTCTTTATAATATAATGACATCTTCTGAGATACTCATATAACCTTTCTTCTTGTCTGGCAGGGTTGAACATTTTCAGAGCATACTCAGATTCGGGTAGGAGTTCTTGTTTTCCCCGTGCTATCGTTCTCTCTAGCTGGTCAACATTCTCTTTCAGCTCCTGATAGGGAGCAGCTTATCTTTCTTTTTCCTTCCTTTCTTTAGCACATTCTTTCAGAATATCGTTGATAAGCAGTGCTTGTTCTTTCAATTCAAGCTTCTTCTTTTTGCTTTCTTGTTTATACTCTTCCATGAGTATCTCCTGATATTTCATTTTCTCCTGAAGCTTGCTATTCTATACTTCTGCTTCTTTTATTACAGCTTGGAGAGAGCTTTTCTCCTTTTCCCACCGTATCTCTTGTTCTTCGAACCCCATCTTTTCGGTCCTTGCCTCTTCCCTGAGTCTTCTTACTTTTCTTTTGAAGATCTGTTGTTGGTCCTCCAACTATTTTATTTGTTCTTGCAGTTGCGAGTTTTCGGTGTTTGCCTTTTGTAGGGAATTGGCTAAACGATCACCATTTACTTCTGAAAGGACGTTTCGGCAAGGGTTGCTGTCTTTGAATTTTGATGGATTTGTAGTCAAGCGTTCTTGATCTCTGTCAGCCCTCCATTTAAGATAATCGCTCGTGGCACTCGGGCCTTTAGGCGACCTCTCCATCAGAGTGATGTTTTCCCAAGATCTGCGAGCTATTTTCAACCCTTCCTCTTCCTTGAGCTCATGGTAGAAATGACCTTGGTGGTATTCTTCAATGTTGATTCTGAGCTGTGTTGAGCCGAATTGTCTCATTACTAATGCCGGAGTGTAACTTGTGTATCCAGTCACTCCAATTAGGGATACTGATTGACTACCCCCCGTGCTGACCAAAATGGATTGACCCGACGTCCATAATTTCCTCCAGCAGTAGTCATGGCTGTTGAAGCTCAAAATCCTTTTTTGCCATTGCGGCTCATCCTTCGGGCTGATTACTAATCGGGTCATTTTCTCGATGAGAGGCTGGTCAAGGTACCAGGTTAATCCCTTCGTCTCCACAGGACACATATGACTAATGATCCAGAGGTGCAACAATTGAGAACAACATTTAATGGATCCCTTGCCTTGTTGTCTGCAGTAAGTAAGGGTTAAGAAAGTCTCAGCAAGAATTGCTGGTACTGGATTGACCTTCTGTTTCTCTACTGCCCAGAACATTTCCACAACGCCGCAGGTTATGATCCCGGAAGGTCCAGGGAACAAGATCAGGCCGTAGATCGCTAAAGCGAGCATCAATGAAGCTTGATCCCACTGTTCATCTTGGATGCATTGATCCAACCACTTCTTGAGATAAGTCCAATACCATCCATGCGTGTTCCCTTTGACAGTTTCCCTCGTCTTTGCTTCTTCTGGTGGAATCCCCAGCATATGTGCGAACCTCTTCCAAGTCTGCCTATGCTCGAGGTGTAGGTAAATCCGATTCTGCGCTGCATAAGGAATTTCTAGCAATGCTTGATATTCTTCCATAGTGGGAGCAGTATCGATATCGCTGAAAGAGAACACCCCATACTTAGGATTCCACATTGGCAACATGGCCTTTAATTCCGGGACTTGAACTTTAACTCGTATCAAGGTTGCAATCCTCCCATATCTCTTCTCAAATTGTGTTTTGACCTGATCGGGAAATGACTTCCAACTATTGGCCAGACCCTCGAGACTATTCATTCTGACTTCAATTTTGCTCAGGTCTAATGGAGGCAATGAGCTAGTATCACTTTGTGGAGGTACTGGACTATGAGACGGTTCAGGCCATGGTTTAGCATTCTGTTCTGATTTAAGAACTTCTTCTGCTGACTGACTCGAGGATGCCATGTTAAAAATGATGCTTATCCTTTTACAGACCTTAATTTGGTGATGCCTGCGAGAAAAACTTATTAGCAGGATAAATTCAGGTAATCTTGAATTATACTGTTGGTAGAGTGACACCTACACATTTATCAAAGTAGGAAAGTGTGTAGGTTTTCTCAACAGTATGATTCAAGATTACCCTCAAAAATAAGAACTAAATAAAACACAAACAGAATAGGGTAAGAGTAAGTATGCCCCTTTTGTTCTAAAATAAGGAGAGTCCTAGTACCGGCTAGGTGCTACCTAATTGGATAGTTCTATGTTATAAGGTAGCTTGCTACGGCTTTCAACTATCGTGACAGTTTTAGCTCAAGGTCTAATCTTTTAAAAGCCACAGGTTCCCAAATTGCCCCTACTGTAAACAGTAGAGCCCCATTCTACCCTCCATGATACTGTCGGGAAAGTTCCACGGGTATCACAGTGAATAGAATGAGTTTCAATTTGAGCAGAAGCCTTCACGGATACTAACGGGGTAAAACCCATGGGTACCGCTACATGACCCTCTCCTACTTTCCTAAAAGGGTAAGAAAGCCCGGGTATAGGGCTGAAGTGTGTGAGGACATTATGTGAGTGTTCAGTGTGTGAAGGGACACCTTTACCTTTTCCCAATACAGGGGGATTTTTTTTTTCCTTTTTAGACAGAGAAAGCTGTAGGATATAAAACAAAAATAAACAAAGTGGTTAGTGGAAATAACAAACATTAATAGACTAAGGTTTTCGAATTTCGTAAATTGTACCTATCTAAATATAATTCTAGTTTATAGGAACATAAAATTAAATATGCTTTTGGACCTCTGGGCCAGGGTTGAAGAAAAGTCCCACATCCCCAGCGGAGTCGCCAGGCAGTCGCAAGGTGTTTTGCGGTTGCCTGAATGAACCCTCACCGAAGTGGGAAAGAGTGAGGAGTCGCCACTTTAATTTTGAGGGAAATTAAAGAAAACCATTTGCGAAAATAAATTAAAATGAAACCACTTCAAAAACAGAAATTCTAGGTTCGGGGTCCGTAAATGGGTGGGGAAGGTGTTAGGCACCCCACCTCGTCCCTCAACAAGGGTAAGTAGATTTAACTTCAAGTTCTTTATAAACTAGAATTGATAGTTAGGAGGTTCGAACGGAGATGTTAATCCTCTTGGTAAAAGGGAATATTTGATTTTCCTCCAATTCGGGTTACCCAGATACATAAATAAATGAGATGGCCCTTAGTGAGTTGCCGTTGCGTATCAGTTTTGTTAAGGGGTTATTTCGCGTATTTGTTAGAATTCAATTTGAGAATCGGATAAAAACTCTCCTCCGATCTCTTTTAAATATTTATTTAAAATTTTGGATTGAGAATCGGATAAGAACTCTCCTCCGATCTCTTTTTTAAATTAAAATTTTGGATTGAGAATCGGATAAGAACTCTCCTCCGATCTCTTTTTTAAATTAAAATTTTGGATTGAGAATCGGATAAGAACTCTCCTCCTATCTCTTTTAAGTATTTATTAAAGTTTTTAGGTGAGAATCGGATAAGAACTCTCCTCCGATCTCTTTAAAGTATTTATTAAAGTTTTTAGGTGAGAATCGGATAAGAACTCTTCTCCGATCTCTTTTAAGTATTTGTTAAAGTTTTTAGGTGAGAATCGGATAAGACCTCT
This sequence comes from Hevea brasiliensis, assembly GCF_030052815.1. Taxonomy (NCBI): domain Eukaryota; kingdom Viridiplantae; phylum Streptophyta; class Magnoliopsida; order Malpighiales; family Euphorbiaceae; genus Hevea; species Hevea brasiliensis. The sequence goes on along the minus strand of NC_079503.1, from coordinate 70,207,208 downwards.
GCTCCTATCTCTTTTAAGTATTTATTAAAATTTTAGGCTTGAGAATTGGATAAGAACTCCCCTCCGATCTCTTTTAAGTATTTATTAAAATTTTTAGACTTGAGAATCGGATAAGGACTTTTCCTATCTCTCGAAATTTGATTACAGCTACAAACCATAAAAGCCTAAGACTAAGGGTTCTGGCATTCTAAGATACCAGGGATCGGAATAAGGCTTCTTTTAACTCCTTGGTACCTCGTGACTAGACAGGGAATACCTGACTGAATTTTACCGACCTTCTATGTGGTCGCCTAGCCAGTACCTTTCGATACCCGATCTATTCCATTTATTTATCTGAGATTTGGTTTTATTCCGCCTTATGGCGTCTTACCCAATCGTCTTCTGTGTTATCCTAGTGATTTAACTCTACTATTTTCCTGACTTATTATTCAGACCTTCCATTTTTAAAGAAACGCTTAAGATACAGTTACCTACATTTTATCCGACTACTCATACGCTACTCGGGACTAGAATTCTTGCATTCAGAAATAACAAAGATTAACAAAAAAGAAATGGACTGATTAATAAAGAAATAAACTCGGGAATAACCTTCTTCGTGTCTCTTTTTTTTTTTTAACGCAATATAAACTTGGTGAAAATTATAAACATAAAAATAAAGGAAATGCGCAGAATGAAACGAGCACTTGATAAAACAGCAATATAAGCACTCACCTGTAGGGAGCCAAATCTACTGAACTAACTACAGAATCACAAAATGTAATAGGACTATGGGCTGATAGCTTGAGGACTAAGGTTCGCCTTGAAATGAAGAATACTTTGCTAAAATGCAGTCAGGTCAAAATAATAACTGAGGTTTGAATGAAGTTGAGCTTGGACAATAAGAGTGGAAATAAAGATAACTAAGAACTGAAAGTGAGAGTGTCACAGGATAATGAACGAACTGAAAATGGAGAGTTGCAGTATTCAAAAATCCCTTTGCAAGAAAAATACTTCAGAAAACTGGTTTCAAAAGTTTTTCTTGTGAAAGCTCCAAAAATAGCAGAGTAACGAGCTGAATTAAGTTTCAGAGTCCTTTCGCTATATTCACTATTTTTTTCGTCCGCCTTGAACAGTTTTTATGCAGGTATTTATAGGAACCGGGTGCTCCCTATGAAGGGTCAGGATTTGTTTTGAGGGAGATGGAGGGTTAGGATTTTAAAGGACATGATCTGAGGCTCAGGAATTAAAGAGAATCAGAATGAATGGCTGAGATCCCTTTCAGAATATTTGTCCTTTCTCTCTTCTAATCTGACGGCCCAAAATTTCCTTGTCAAGGGCGATCCGAGGGCTAGGAGTGAAAGGTGCTGGTCTTGTCATCTTCCTCTTTGATCCAAGGGCTCTAAGCTCATCCTTACAAGTAAGATCAACGGTGGAGATTAGGATGTACAGCACTGTCATGACATACTCTGGCACATGTCAGTAATGCGGACGATTTTGGGGCGTGCGGTGGAGATTTTGTCTGCAACGCTTTAACTACCTCGGCTCTGATTATGACGACAGTTAGTGGAAGTTGTCTTATTCCCTTTATTTTCTGACCTCCCCTCCTTTCCAGTCTTTCCAACATGATCCTTTTCCGATCTCTCATGCCGGGCTCCTCTCTTCCGATCTCTCCTGCTCCGGTCTTTTCCTCTTTCTGGTTTGGTTCAGTCAAAGCATTTACTCCTTCGATTTCTGAGGTGTCCGCTTCGTTTTCTGCTTGCAATAAATGCTCAGATTTTTCCTATATATATACCTTCAACTGGGAAGCCTCCCGCATTTGATTTTCTCTTCCTTTTCCACGATTCTTTGTTCTAAGCGCTCGTGATAGTCCCGGCCATGATAGTGGCTTTTGATCTTTTTCCGATTGTTCTTTTTATTCCCCGACTGAAAATTTACGATCCCGGTGATCGGAGAATTATGACAACCTCATTTGATGACAGCGAGAGAACCGGACTAACTTACCGATCTGGATCGAGGACTTCGATCATGTCGATCTTGAATCGTTCGACCGATATAATCGGCGAACTGATTTCGGGCGAGAAGACTGCTAATATTCCCCTTAACACCGGTGACTGCCCCTTAAAGTTCATTTGGCTCCCCACCACATTGGGCGTCTCGACTACAGCTCGGATCTGGTCGATGACAGTGAAGATGACTCTCTATCCTTATGAGAGTCATAATCACCCCATCTAAGCTGTACATCTATCCGATGTCAATAGCTGGTCTCCTGATCAAACACATCTTTTGATTCAGCCACGAGACTAGGCTTTGACATAGGTCTTTATTAGAGATCCCCCCTACGATGTAATTAGACCTTCAATGTAATCTGATCTCTAGAGATCGCCCAAATGATGTAATTCGATTTTTAATGTAATCCGATCTCTAGAGATAGCCCAAATGATGTAATCCTCTCTTTTTGGAAATAAAATTTTATTTTGACAACTATCATTTTTATTATTATTGCATTGACTATTTTCCGATCTCTGATGTGTTTATCCGATCTGGTTCTTAACTGAACAATCCTTAACCGATCCGCCTTAATTCACCGATCTGTGACTAGCCGATCCCTTTTATTATGGAATTTCTGGAATATTCGTGAGATGTGTCAGAAAAGCTGGCGAATCCCGCTAACCGATGCACCGCCTGGAACACTGTGAGCATTAAATGCTCAAAAGGGTATAAATAGGGGATGGGTCAGCCAGTTGCTCTCTTATGTCATTTTGACATCCATGGCGATTCCAAAATTCTCTCGATTTCTCAAGTTCTTCCGACACCGATCAAGCTCCGATAAGGGTTTTGATCCTCCTTTTAGTTTAAATTCTCTATTTCCTTTGAAAATGAGTGGTGCCGAGGGTCAGAGAGCGGCAAGCCCCCCTTGCGTTCAGATCTTATGGTCGTCTGATGAAGTGGAGGTAATCGGACCAAGCGTGCGACTTGAACCTCCTAGGGTTTCCATTGCAGCTCGGGGGCAAGCAGCACCATCAAGGCATGTACCTTCTTCAGGGAGAGAAAATCTTCCCATGGACGAGGTGCCATCAATCCTGTAAGAAACCGACCTGCAGTCGTTCAGCCAGGAGTACAACATCCAGCCTGATTCATAAGAGCTGATTAAGTGTCACGACGATCTTCGTGCCGATCATTTCTTCGAGGAAAACGATATGATTATGGTATACGAAGAACAATTAAAGGCCGGGCTGCGGTTCCCCCTTGATGACTTCTTCAAGGAAGTTTTAAAATTTCATCAAGTGTGCATCGCCCAAGTTCACCCAAACTCGTGGCGGATCCTAGTGGCCTTCAGAGGCCTCTGTCGAGCTAAGGGACTCCATCCTACAGCTAAGGTATTCGCCGAACTACATAGATTAACTTGTCGAAAGGACGACGAGTATTGGTTCTTCCAGGCGAAGCCATATTGCGGGCTTTTTACCGACCTGCCCTCCTCCCTGAAGAATTGGAAGAATCGCTTCTTCATTCTGAGGAGCAAAATTCTGAACGGCTTTGAGGGCTTCCCTCGCAGCTGGCTGCACCAGGGTCCCGTACTTCCAAAGCGCCTCACCTTAAATAGGGAAGAAGGCCTGATGGTGATGGAGCTGAAAGATCAGGCGGCTAGAGAGAAGTTTTCTTATTTGGATGCAGTGACTGCCAAACTGCATCACTGGACGATGGAGTTGATCACTGGCGAAAATCACGGGCTTCAGCTCTCTGACCTCGTATTTTTCTATATCTCAGATCTTTGGACCTTAGCGATCTCACTGACCTCTTCTTTGTGCAGTTATGGCAAGCGGCGAAGCCTCCAAGGAGAGCCGAAAGCGGAAGAGGGAGGTCTTCCGGAAAGTGCAGGAGATGAAGCATTCCGAGCTGCTTCAAACACCCAGTCATGATCCCGAGGAGATGCAAGGAGGCTCGTCTCAACCCTCGGGACCGCCAGTCATAGAAGTGGTCCGATCTCCTCCTCACCAAGAAGAGCCGCCTCCACCTCCTCCAGTCACTTTGAGTGCGGAAGGGGGTCCTTCCCAACCTCCTGTTAGGACCCTTTCCCGCGGTGCCCAAATCTTGATCCATTCGTTGGAGAAGAACCGCACGGTTTGAGAGAACCTGGGTTTTGCTAAAGTCTTGGGGTCCTCCATTTGCCTTCGGGAGGATCGAGATAGGTTGTCTCCTGACAATCTTGATGACATCTTGACCCGATCTATGAGCCTGAACGTGGAGTGCTTAGTGAACCAGCACATCGTCCGGGAGAAGGCTCACCGCCTGGGTAAGGAGGTCGAGAAGATGGGCCATTAAGTGGCTTCCCTCTGATCCCAACTCTCATTCGCTCAGAACTACATATCTGAAATTGAGGGGCAGATGAAGTTCTACGAGGATAAGCTGGCCGAGCAAGCTCATGTTCTGGCCGAGCAAGATCATGTTCTTGAAGAAGTTCAGGGGCTCCGGGCTGGTGAAGTTGCTCTGCTCACTGAGGAGCTCAAAGCGAAAGAAGAAGAGGCGGTGACAAGGGAGGCCCGCGCTTATGTGAATGCTCACAGGGATCTCTTGGCCGAGCTCAAGAAGCGATATCCCGAGGAGGACTTCTCTTGGATGGTAGATCTGGCTCCCCAGGACGAGGGTGAGGATAGTGAAGAGGAGGCTGAGGGTGAGAGAGGAAGTGAGCAAAATATAGATCAGGCTGGGGGTGATCCTCCAGCCGAATGACTTGTACAAATTTTAAATGAAATGAAAATTCCCCTTTTGTTTAATGAGTGGATGTGATCGGAAAATCTCTAAATTGCCTAAGTACTTGATTGTCTGATCATATTAGAACAACATCTAAAAGTGATTATTAATCTAAGTGTAAGAGGTCAGAAAACACAATAAGCATGAGATCGGCTGGGAACCAACGCTAAACGGGACTTGATTAAAATTGGAAATTTGACTTGAACACTTAAGATCGGGATCATCATTAAACCGGATTGGAACCTTAACTTGATTATTCCAAAACTTTTAAAAGGGAGATCGGCAATAAAACTGGTGACATAAAGATCTAGTGTTGGTTCAATTTCATTTGACAAGAGAGATCGGGAATGTAATTGACTGGTCAGGGGATTTGACAATTAGTTTGAGAGATCGGTGAGGCTTTAGATGATTTGGAGACTTAGTATTGATTAGATTCCTTTTGAGGAGAGATCGGAAATGTGGTTATTTGGCAAAGGGGAGACTGTGTTGGGGATCGGCTTCAAAGTTTATTGGTTTCGAGGATCGGCCAAAATATGGTGTCGACAGCTACAAAATTACAAAATCAAACACATTAAATTTTTTGCAACTAATTATGTTTTGGTTGCTATTAGCAATTAATTTCGGTTGCTAAATCAGTTGCTACTAGTAATCGATGGTTTTTCATTAAAAGTTTTATTTTTTAAGTTTAATTAATTTAGCAACTGATTTGCTTATCGATTGCTATTTGCAACTGATTTGATTGTTGGTTGCTATTTACAATCAGACTCATTGCAACCGACTGAATCAGTTGCTAAATTGATTGCTAAATTAATTAGCAACCGATTTTAATGGATTAGCAATCGATTCGGTAGGTTGCCAGTCTTATTATTTTTTTTTTAGTGATACTTTCTTAATTCAAATGAGACATTGTTTTTTATTCATGGAAGAAATCATTAATTATTAAATATTCTAAACAGAATTTCTAATCAGTAATATGTTTATATTTATAAAATAAATATTAATCAAATATATGCTCAATTATATACTTATATTTATATTAATATTTTTATTGTTTTATTCACATAATAATGTGTAACAACTCGCCTCTTCGGGATGGCAGTGGTTACGTAGAGAACGCTACGGTAAAAGGCTAGGCATTGTTTGAGGTCCAGGGCAAGGGGCAGGAATGAACCAAATCACACATTGAAATGGGGGAAACTAATCACTAGAGGCTCCTTTTGGTGGAATGGCTTAGAGAGTTGAAAGAACTCCGGGGTTAAGTGTGCTCGCTTGAGAGAAATCCTAGGATGGGTAACCTCCTGGGAAGTTCTCCATTCCACCTATGGAACAAAACCATGAGACTCAGGATGGGGTGGGCCAAAGCGGACAATTCCTCTAGTGGTTGAAGCCGGGGCATTACAAATGATTTCAAAGCCGGACGCCCTCGAGTAGATGTGTGGTTCGAGGACAAACTAGGTGGAAGCTGGTGGGCCTGTAACAACCCACCTCTTCGGGATGGCAGTGGCCACATAGAAAATGGTACGGTAAAGGGCTGGGCGTTGCTTAATGTCCAGGGCAGGGGGCAGGAATGAACCGAATCATACATTGAAATGGGGGAAACTAATCACTAGAGGCGCCTTTTGGTGGAATGGCCTAGAACCACTTGAGGAATTGTCTGCTTTGGCCCATCCCATCCTGAGCCTCACGGTTTTGTCCCATAGGTGAAATGGAGAACTTCTTAGGAGGTCACCCATCCTAGGATTTCTCTCAAGTGAGCACGCTTAACCCCACAGTTCTTTTAACTCTCCAGGCCATTGCACTAAAAGGTGCCTCTAGTTATTAGTTTTTCCAATTTCAATGTACGATTCGGTTCATTCCCGCCCTCTGTCCTGGACCTCAAGCAACGCCCAGCCCTTTACTGTAGCGTTCTTTATGTGACCATTGCCATCTCGAAAGGCAATTATTACAGGTCCACCAGCTTCCACTTGGTTTGTCCCCGAACCACCCATCTACTAGAGTGGTTCAGATTTGATACCATCTGTAATGCCCCAGCTCCATCCACTAGAGGAATTGTCCACTTTGGGCCACCCCATCCTGAGCCTCATGGTTTTGTCCCATAGGTGGAATGGAGAACTTCCTAGGAGGTCACCCATCCTAGGATTTCTCTCGAGCGAGCATACTTAACCCTGGAGTTCTTCCAACTCTCCAGGCCATTCCATTAAAGTTGCCTCTAGTGATTAATATCCCCCATTTGAATGTATAATTCGGTTCATTCCTGCTCTCTGCCCTGGACCTCAAGCAACACTCAGCCCTTTACTGTAGTTTTCTCTATATGGCTACTGCCATCCCGAAGAGGCGGGTTGTTACATAATGCGTTAAAAATAAAACAATAAAAAAGGATAATAATTGAACTCCTATGTGGCTCATGCTTGTATAGTTAGGTTTGTCATTGTTGATATGCTTGTATCAAAAATAATTTTTAAGGAGCATTAATATTATTTTAGGCTTAAGACTAATTTAATTAACTTTTTTTTATAAAATTATGTTAATTTTATTAATTAAATTAGGAAGTTTAAATTATTTAATTATTTATTGTTAAGTGCATTTTATGCACACTTTTATGCTATAATCCTTAGTCTTTTGTTATGTTTTCATGATTTATATAATCTATTAGGTTAGTTTTTATGATTATAATCTATTAGGTTATTTTTTATGATTATAGGTCACTTAAGATACTTACAATGAATATGTGCTCAATTGTAACAATTTATGCTATTTTTGTACTTAAGGGTAATTTGGTCCAGAGTTGTATTTAATGTTTTTGACCTTGATTGATGTTCTTCTATGTTTCTCTAAGGTTAAGGAAAATTTTGGATTGAAAAAGATTCAATCCTGGTTAAGTTTGGGCTTACTTTGCATGTTTTGGACCTTTAAGGGCATTTTGGGCATATATTGTATTCTTGTTATGGTAAGATGCATAGTAAAATGTGTAAGACATGCTTATTGAGCTTTTAAATGTGTTTTTATGATGTCTTAAATCAATTTTGGGCTTTTGGTCTTAATTTGGATATATGTCTAATAAAGGCCTTAAGTTAATTAAGTATGTCTTAATATGGGCCCATGTGTGAAGTGTCTTATTTAATTTCTATTGTGGGCTTATAAAATATATATTTCATTTTGGGCTTAAGCAGTAGTAACTAATGTTTAATGGGCTTATTAATAGGCTAGGGATTTTAATTGCATGACATGTGTCATAAGTTAATTAAACATGTGTTAATTAGTTCATTAATGTGTTGGCATCGTGTGATTGGCTAAGCATGTGAAAAATGTGCATGTGTGAGTGCGTGCACATGTGTGGCATGTAGATGGATAGATTTAAAGATAAGTCTGCTTTCTTTTCCTTGTTGCTTTATGATTCCTAATTCCTATCCTAGTTTACTTAAGGTTGGATTTATTTTTTTCATGTAGGATAATGTGATGACATGCATGGATCAATGAGGAAAAGACATATGGCACTCCAACCAACTAGAATTTGCCATGCTAACAAGAGCTCCAACCATGTTCACACCACCATGAAAATTTCGGCTAACTTCAGAAATCATGCTTGGAGTTGGATTCTGATTTTCACATCTTCATGAATTCTCTTCAGCCAATCATATGCAAGATAAATATGGATCAACCAATTAGATTTGAGCAAGAAAATCAAGCCAAATCTTCCCATGAAGAATTCGGCCAAGGTATGAAGTCCTATTCCTAGTGGAATTTCACCCAGCAACTGTTAGTAGTATGCCTTAGAGCATATTATTTAGTATGTATCTTGTACATATTTTATTAATAAAAGACAATTTCACTTTTCCATTTACATAATATATTTATGTGTAATAGAAAAGGTCCATTGATATTTTGTTAGAAATTCTATTCTTAAGTTGTTAAGAATATGAGTGACAGTATTTTTAGTACAAAGTATCATTAATTGGTTCACAATCGAGGATACTTCACACTGGACATGACTTATCTAGAAAGATTGTAATCATGTTTATGCCCAAGGTATTTATATGAGATATAAATAAGATGGAATGGTGAGTCTCATGCCATAAAAAAACATGATAGGCACTTATACATGATAAGTAGGCCGAACCAGTGACGCATATGACAAGCACATGGAGTTTACTCTTGTCAATGCATTGTCATATATCATATCAATGCATATAATCTTTAGACCTAAATAGCATAGTTATCTTGTATATAGGTGGTTTGAGTTTGATACTGCTTTCATACTTATACTGTGTATAGGTATATGGGTATGTGTTGGCTCCTACTAGTTATATATGGAGGTAGGTGTTGCTCAAGATGGAATCTGTTACCCTAAGTAAATAGGGATAAAGTCCTATGTTCATTTAATTGTTCTTGATGTTTCAAGTTTCTGCCAGGACAGACAGATTTAGTCAGAAAAGAGTTTCTGACAAGAAAATCTAATTAATCAAGAACTGAAATTAAAAGAGAATATAATATTTATAGCAAATGGGGTTTGACATAAACCATGACTCCAGCTCGAATTGGGATTTTATAACAGAAAGATTTTAGTGCATGGTAACATATGATTAAAGGTTCATTTAAGGTATTCCTTATTATTGATTGGGTGGCCATGGCACGCTATGCTAGGTGTCAACCATGGTCCATGAGATGCCTAAAATGATTTAGAGAAATCATTTATGATAAGAAAGAGTTCTGATGATAGTAAGAGTTAATATCATATCTCATTGCCAATTAGTGATGAGCCTAGTGAGTCACACGCATACACAAGATAATCACCAAGTAAAATGTGATTTAATTGATTAATTAAAGAGTTTAATTGATTAATTAAATAGGTTTGGTTTGCAATAAGATTGCAAAGTCCCTAGCATGACTTAAAACCAAATCTAGGCTATTGGATATATAGTATAAGTTAAATTTATATTTAAAGTTTTTAAATATGAATTTAATTGTGAGAAATTAATTAATAGAGATTAATTAATTAATTTATATTTGATATAAATTGATTTGAAGAGGAGAAATAATGATTTTGGGTTGAGAACTCAAAATTACAACATGAGGGTAATTTGGTCATTTCACATGGTGACATGTGGCACCATGAGATGGTGACACATGGCACCATATTAGCTTGCCATTTGTCTTCCTATCATGTAAGATGATCAAAGTCAAGATTAAGTCGAGCTTTGACACTTGGCTTAATGTGATTGAGTCAATTAAAAACAAGATGCAATGTGGTAGTGACATGTGGCATAAGGTTTAAGTGACTTAATGACTTAATTATATAAAAAGGACAAGAATGAAAAATAAAACATAACACTCCTCTCCTCAAAGGTGGCGGCAGCCAACATTCTCCCTCTCCTCTTCTTTTCTCATCAATTCAAAGAGAATTGCCCAAATTTCTTTGAATTAAAATTGCTAGAAATTGTTTCTAGTGTTCTATACATACATACTACCTCTCTAAAGGCAAAAACCCAATTTATAATTGGTTGGCAAAGGCTTGAGAAGCAAATTGGGGGCTGCCAATTAGTGATCTTGGTGTGGACAAGCTAGAGGGACAACACTTGGGGTCCTAGGTGTTTCCTAACAGTGCCAATCACATCCATAGTGCATCAAAGAGGTTAGTGTTCTAACTCCTCTTTTAAACTAAGGTTTAAATGAATTAATTTGTTAATTCACAATCTTGAATGGCAAACATAGATCCTAATACATAATAAAAGTGTTTTCATATGCAATTGAGCATTTAAATTAATTAGGCACATAAGAGATGTGGCATGATGCATGTAACCCTAAAAGAAAATTTTTGAAATTCAATGCTCTAATGAACAATTTTCATGCTTCCGCTCCTTTAGCAACATTATGTAAAGGGGTCTTAGGAATGATGAGAGGGGATTCACTTGCATCAGAAATTTCATACTTCTCCCCTCTCTCTCATAGTGGCCAAATATTGCCCAAGAAAATCTAGGGATTTTTGCATTAAATATTCCTTAGGTTTTTGCAAGTATATGGAGGCTACCATTGCGCATACATCATAGTATACTTGTGGGTTTTTTTAAGTTAAAGAATGGAGTTTTTGGAGCATCATATCCCACGGCAGAAAAGAGTTAATCAAGTTGGAGATTTTTTTTGCACAACCTTAGTGTGACCGCATATTCATCTTCAAAGATTTTCAAGTGTATTCAATTGGAGAATATATTTTCCATAACTCTATCTCTTTTATTTTCTATTTTGTTTTTAGTTATGTGTGAGTATATCAAATTCTTAGCATAGATGCCATGAAGCTACCAAGTTAACATTATAAAATCTTGATTCTGTTTTAATGAGAAAGCTTAATTTTTTTCATACATTCATATACTTTTGTGATTGAATCAATGAATACATGTTATTAGGGAGCACTCTAATTTTCATGCGATTCTAAAGCTAGTTTAATTAATTTAATCCGTAATTATTAAGTTGATTATTCAAAGTGGCAGCAATTAATATGTTGAGTATTCATCATTATTAATTGAAAGTATATGAGCTAAGATGAGTGTTTATGCGCATGTCATCTACACTACCTTGCTTTGATGATGTCTCTTTGGTATATTAATGCAATCATTGAATTTAATTCACACACATGATGGGATGGATCATATGATAAGGAGTTAGTTATGCTCATTGGCTAATTAATCTAAGCTTAAGAAGAGATAGGGAGTGGTCATGCATGTAATACTCCACAATCAAATTGTATGAACTGAATTAACTTAATTTTGGTCCATGATTAATGTTAACAAAGTAGTGGAATTGGTTATCTATGCTAAGGTTTATCATATCCTTGTTTTAGCATCAAACTCATTCATCTTAGTGTCTTGCACACATTAGGTATTTAGTTTTTAGATTGTTATCTCTATTTTCTCTACATAACTAAATCATATCCCTCCTCCCCCCCCCCCCCCCCCCCAATTTAGTTAGTATTAATTGGTTTTGGTGTATTAGTTTAGTTACTTCTGAGATTAAATTTGTAACACCCCTATTTGTATAGCCTAGTATATTTTAATATTCCAGTGACTGGTGTCGGTCCAGACAATTAAGAGAATTTGAACCACATCTAAGACACCTAGTTAAGCCCTGAATGCAAATAATTAGTAATTGTCAAATAGTTAAGTATAAAGAAGAAAAATAAAGCATAAGAAGTTAAATGAGCTAGGAGTCACAACGATGGGTGACCTTCTCAGAAATGACTGCGAGGTCAGTCTAAACTCAAATTTCGAATAGTAAAATGTGATGCTACGGTCCTTAGGACTATTGCAAACACAGTGGAAAAGAAAAAATCACAGAAAAGAATTGTTAAGTAGGTCAAATAATTAGGTCAGAGATCCAGAAGAAATATCGAATAACTTGCAAATCGAATTGAACCAGCGAGGGGTAATTTGGTCAATTTACCCCTATAGCTGACACCTGACCTAACTGTCCAATAAAATCAGAGAAAAGAAAATTTTAGAATCGGGAATTAAATTAAAGAACTAATGGAAAAAATAAATGAAAAAGAAAATGGAAAAGAAAAAGGTTTATTTACATCATGCATGACATAAGCATGATGTAATAAACCTAATATTTTAAAAATTGAAATTGTGGGATAAATCCTAATACTTAAAAGATGAAAATAAAAGAAAATTCATTTCATCTTCCTCAACATAACCAACCGCCCCACCTCTCTCACTTCTCTTTCTCAAAAACTCCATTGAAGCCCACTTTGAGCTTGAGAAAGCCTACATCCAAGCACCTAAATCCATAAACTCCTCCATTAAATCTTGTTTTTGGACCTTGCTAAGCAACTTAGGAGCAAAAAGAAGAAAGGAATCAAAGAGTTGAGAAGAGGAAATTTTGTCTCAATTAGGTTAGTAATCTAAACTTGAAAATTTATAGTTAAACGATTATGTTCTAGTTTAATTAACTTAGAAATTGTGTAAAATCAAACAAAAATAATTATTGAGGGACCAAATAAGAAATTCGGTCAGCTGAGGTTAGGGTTTGATATGAATGATTTGATGGTTTTGAATGGTTATTTGAAGTGAATTAGGTGTGTAGATCATGCATGTACACTTTGAAATGCATTAGATTAAACTTTATGTGTAGTTAGGGTTTTGAGCATGTGAAAAAAATTGAATAAAAATTTGAGAATTGGTCAAATGATGTAGTTGACCTTATTTGTGTTGAGAAATGGTCAAATTTGACCAATTGTGGTGTGTATGAATTATTGGAACCAAGTTCCAATTCGGATTGGTGAGGGTCAATCTGCAGGCAGCTTGACCTAAGTACCTTTCAGGGACCAAAGATGAAAATTTACCAACCCAATTGGTGTGAGGCCAATTGGGAATGAAACTAGACACAAAATAGACCATTTTTCATTTAGGAATCATGCCCAGAAAGTGACCATAACGTAGTGAACAATTAGACCAAATCCGGAATTGGGCACCCTGACTTGTACAAAAATGACCAAATGAACAGCAGTTACGTAAATGATCATAACTTGGTCTAGAAAGGTCCAAATGATCTGAATTTTATACTGATAGAAATCTGAGACATAGCCCTACAACTTTCATGAAGAAAACAAACCCAAAATTTGGCCATAAGCTGTTTGAAAAATCACCTGCAGTCAACCCACAAAAATTGACAAAATCCAGAATTTGCCTAGAATTTTGAGTAACACTAAATCCGGCCAGCTATGTTCAACTGGCTATAACTTAGGCTACAAAACTCCAAATGGAGTGATTCAAAGAGGAAATAAAGTTAAGACAATAAGGAACAACTTCTATGAAGAAAACTTAGCCAAATTACTACAACAACATGACCAATGGAACAGTGCAATACAGGGCATCAAATCTGAAATATTGGAATTTCACCTAAGAGACTTAAGACTTGAGGAAAACAACCAAAACCAACAAGTTAGGTAACCAAAATGTGGTATGTGGGTGAAATTAGAATTCCCATACCTATTAAGAATTAGAAAGTCAACAAATTGACTTGAATAGTATCATGAATAGTAACCTGAAGTGTAAATTTTAATGAATATCAAGTTTAGCATATTAAAGCTAGGTATAAATAGATTTGAATTTATTTTTGGATTTATGATAAATTGTGATACTGAAACACTGTAAAATGGTTTGGTTCAGTTGAAAAGAATACTAGGAAAGAACCCGAGGCATCAAGTCAAGGAGGTGACTCACATAAGGTTTGTGCACAACATAAACATTCTTTAAAATTCCTTTGCAAAGTGCATGAAATGATTTATGGTTTATTTATATTGCAAAATAATGATTGAAATGTACACTATGCTTTTGATCTAAATTATTAGAAATTTGATGATATGTGATTGGATTGTCAGTAAATGTTTGATAAATTGATAAGATAGTTTTGAAACCACAGTGTCATGACCATATATTTGAATGTCTCACTAGCATGACTAGTGGGAGAAATTAGTTTCGAATTTTGATTCCTTCTCTAGCTGAAGTGTTGAGTTGTGTGCCAGTAGAAGAAGAAATTTGAATGGGTACCCATAGATTGAGCTAGCTAGCCTTGTGATTACTCATAAGCCTTCGGCTATTGAGATAAATATTATTTCGAATGACATGATATAACTGTGTGTTTTTATGAAATTGTTTTGAGACTTCCTAAATGAAATTATTTGGATCAAAAGTTTATAAATCATGTTTTGTATCTGTTTTCATGTTCAGTTCAATATTTGAATAAATGTGATTTGAATTATGTATAAATGTTATTTTAGTATGTTGTGCACCACTGAGTCATAGTACTAAGTGATGGCTATTATTACTGTCACAGATATAGAGACTAGAGGAGCAGCAGAGTGAGCTGCTGAGGATCTTGGAGCCATATCCCTGAAGTTTTGTCGGGTATATTTTATACCCTGATTGTAATATTTAGTTTGATGTATGTAAATGTATGTACATGTAATAACTTGTCATGAGTAGTTATATAGAGTTTGCAATAATATTATTTTGGTTTTGCTAATGTAATGTTTGGTTAATGAATGTAAATTATTTTTACTTTAATGAAAAATGAATGGAATTATTGAGTACTATTTTTTATGACAATTGAATTGAGAAATGATGTTGAATTGTGTTGAGATAGTAGTGAGTTTGATGAAAAAGAATTATTGGAAGTGTTTTTACAAGTATTTGAAGAATTGTTTTTTTTTTAAATACAGACGACACTCTGCCAAAATTTTTCCAAAAATTTGTGTAAAAATAAAATGGACAAAAATTTGAACTAGTTTTTAAACTACTATTAAATGTAAGAAAATGCTCACCACTTCTAAAAAGTAAGAAAATGGTTTTAAAATCCCTTGTAGGGTACTTAATGAGTTATCGGTAGGTGAAGTTCGGTAGTTCATTAGGTATTCTATGGGATCATGTTATACCTTACAGAGGGGTAAGGTGTGACAAAATTGGCTTAATTACACATTCTTTCTGGGAACGATATCCTATTTGCCCTAACTATAAGTTAATTAGATTAGGATAAATAGTAATTTGATTGGTGACTTTATACTTACCAAATTTTGGCGCCATTGCCGGGGAATGTGGTTAATTAAGTAATTAGATTTTAGAAGTGTTTATTTGCTATTTATTTACTTTATTTTGCTTTGTTTGTATTCGACTATTGTTAGAATTTCATTCACTTTTTGTTTTCTTCTATTTTTCAGGTATTAGTGTTTGTTTGATGAAGACATTGATCCCAAGTTAAGGTGAATTCGTGAGTTCATCATCTCAGTTAACACACCTGGATCTTCAGTTTAACATACTCCTGCTATTTCATTAAACACCCCTATCACTGAAAGATTTGATACAAGACTTGAAGAGGAAGTTAGGGCAGAGGACACTAAAATTGAAACCTCATCATCTAGTGCATCAGAAATTGAAGCTGAAACCATGGCAATGGATAATCCTAGGCACACCTTAGATGAGCTTACAAGAGTCGAGCTCAATTAATAACTTTTTTGCATAAATATCTATGCTAGTGCACCACTTATTAAGCTAAAATCAAGATTAATTCACTTATTGCCTACATTCCATGGACTTCCTAGTGAAGACCCACATAAACATCTAAAGGAGTTACATGTGGTTTACTCTAGCATGAAACCACAAGGTGCTATAGATGAAAAAAATGAAGCTTAAGGCCTTTCCTTTTTCTTTAGCTAATTCAGCTAAGGAATGGCTATATTACTTACCTTCAGGCACTATTAATTCTTGGGATGAAATGAAGATATTGTTCCTTGACAAATACTTTCCCACTTCCAAGGCTGTGCAAATAAGGAAGGCAATCAGAGGAATTCAGCAATTTGATCAAGAAACTCTCCTTGAATATTAGGAGAGATTCATAAAGCTATGCGCATCAAGTCCACATGAATTTTTAGATCAATTGTTAATTCAACATTTTTATGAGGGACTACTTCCAGTTGATAGAGGGATGCTGGATGCTACTTCTAGAGGAGCATTAATAGACAAAACACCTGAGGAAGCTAGAAACTTGATTGCTAATATGGTTGCTAATTCATAACAGTATGCTATACACAAAAATGTGCCATCAAAAAGAGTTGTCAATGAGGTAAGTTATTCT
The DNA here is from genome assembly GCF_030052815.1 of Hevea brasiliensis. Lineage (NCBI taxonomy): Eukaryota > Viridiplantae > Streptophyta > Magnoliopsida > Malpighiales > Euphorbiaceae > Hevea > Hevea brasiliensis. Next base: position 70,190,858 of record NC_079503.1, on the reverse strand, counting down.
ATTGAGCAAAAGATTGATAATTTAACTTCTCTTGTTTCTCAGTTGATGATAGGTAATCAAGTTGCTATTAAAAAGTGTGGGATTTGCTCCATGCGAGGACATCCCATAGATGCATGTCCTATACTTTGTGAGGAATATGCGCAAGTGGAGCTATTGGTGGTTTTTAAAATCAATAACAAAGGAGGTATGACATTTTAGGGAATACCTACAATCCAAATTAGAGGAACCATCCAAATTTGAGCTATGAAGAAGGAGAGCACCAAGGCTGAACATACCAAGGACACCCTCTAGGTTTTGCACAGGCTCCTAATTACCAAACACCATTCCAAGCACAATCTCAATGACTTCAAAGCACTCCTGCACAACCTTCTGGTGCATCTCTTGAGGATATTGTCAAAACATTGACAATTAGCTAATTGCAATTTCAAAAAGAGATAAGGGCAAGCATGAGCAATATGAAAGACTAAATTAGCCAACTGGCTAATGACATTAGCATGCTTATAATGCAAAGCTCCGAAAAACTCCCATCACAACCTATCGTGAATCCAAAAGATAATGTGAGTGCTATCACATTAAGGAGTGGAAAGGAATTAAAAGATACTCCTATGCACCAAAAAAGGAGCTAAAAAGCACACTAAGGGTCAGAATGATGATAAGGCCGAATTGGAGGTGGCCAACCCATCCATGGCTGAAAGCACCACACCCCTTCCAAAGGTAAGTAATTCTTCCCCTATGCATGAATATAGAGAACGCCCTCCCTTTCTTTCAAGACTTGCTAAGTCTAAGAAAGAGGAAAAAGAAAAAGCAATATTGATACATTTAGAAAAGTAGAGGTGAATATCCCACTTTTAGATGCTATCAAATCAATTCCTAAGTATGCAAAATTCTTGAAAAATATGTGTACTAATAAAAGAAAGTTAATGGGTCAAGAACAAGCTAGTGAGGGAGAATATGTTTCTTTGGCAATTGAAAAGAAACTCCCACCAAAGCTAAAGGATCTAGGTATGTTTACCATTCCTATTCAAATTGGTAATACTAGAATTGAAAGAGCTATGCTAGATTTAGATGTATCCATTATTGTCATGCCAAGATCTATTTATGCATTATTGAATCTAGGATCTCTTAATGAAACTAGTATTGTTATTCAATTAGCTAACAGATCCAATGCTTACCCTAATGGTGTAATTAAGGATGTGTTAGTGCGTGTGGATAACTTGGTTTTTCCTGCTGACTTTTATGCGCTTGATATGTGTAGACACCATATTTTGGCTGACCTTCAAATGTAAGGACCTTTTTTTTTAAATTGAAACTTTATTATCTGTTCTCGACCGATGTCCCAATCACTAGGTAGCTTTTCCAAACTTACCGATTGCTCGTCCCTGGAACGAATCGATCTCACGCTCAAGTTAGATTGCTTTTCGATCTCTTGGTCTTTATCAGATGAGTTCGAGTCAACATTGGGTCTTCAGACCATCCAATCTTGCCTACTGATATTCTCTGATCTCTCTGTACAAATATTGCAGAACTTCATTTGGCTAATGTTGTGATCGGGCTTCTTGCTTGAATGCCCTAGATATTCCTTAAAATGAAGTTAAGGCTTCTATCCGGTCTAATAATGGTTTCGATCTTAAAAGTTCAAGTCAATGTCAAATATCTGCAATTTTAATATTTTAAAATTTCATCCGGTATTTGGTCATGACTTAGTCCGATCTCATGTTCACGTGTAATGTTTTTTCAATCTCTTATCTTCTGATTAATAGTCGCTTTCAAGTTTAATGTTCAACTACATTAAATCAATTAAATACTCGGACAATTTGGTTTGGACGCTTTCCGATCTCATCAAGAAATTAAACAAAAAAAACTTCAATTCATTTCGAAATAAAATGTACAAGTCATTCGGCAGGAGGGTTTCCTCCAACCTGCTCCCCGGGTACATTATCATTTCTCTCATCCTCTCTCTCTCTCTCGGGCTCCTCCTCACTCTCCTCCTCACCCCTAGAGACAAGATCCACCATCCAGGAGAAGTCTTCCTCAGGATAGTGCCTTACAAGCTCGGCTAGAAGATCGCTATGCTCATTCACATAAGCACAAGCTTCCCTCGTCACGGCCTTTTTTTTTTTCACTCCGATCTCCTCGGTAAGGCAAATGACATTGGTAGTTTGGCAGGCCCGAGCTTCTTTGAGTTACCACTCCAGTTTGGCTATCTATCCTCATAAGATTTCGTCTGACCCTCAATCTCAGTGATGTAGTCCTGGGCAGACGAAAGTTGGGATTTGGCAGAAGCCACATCCTGGATCGCCTTCAGAATTTCCTGTCTCAAGAGATGAGCTTTTTCTCTGATTATATATTGATTCACAAGGCTCTCTATGCTCAAGCTCATCGTCTGAGCTAGGAGATCATCAATGCTATCCGTAGTCAGCCTATTCCAGTCATCCTAGAATTAAATGGTGGCACCCAAAACTTTGGCCAGGCCAGGATTCCCCAGAATTGAACGATTCTTCTCTAGCGAGTGGATGAGGACCTGGCACCGCGAGAGAGGGTCCTCACAGTAGGTTGGGAAGGCCCTCCCTTCGCACTTGAAGAAACTGGTAGAGGTGGCAGTTCATCCTATTGAGGATGGGAAGGAGAGATCTCTACCTTTGGGATCGGCTATCCCGAAGGTCGGGACGAAGAGCCCGACACTTCTACTGGGTCTCGCCCTGGCGTCTGGGATACCGTAGCAATCTTCATTTCTCGCACTTTCTTGGCGACCTCTCTTTTTCACTTACGACTCTCCTTCACGCATTCGCCTCTAGCCATACCTGCACGGAAAATAAGTTAGTCATATCGCCTAAGTCAGGAGGTTAAAGATTTAGGTTATACTGATCCCGGGTCTGAGGTCAGAGAGCTGCAGCTCATAATCTTCATTGGCGATCATCTGCATTAGCCACCACTTCAGTTCAGCCATAACTATATCTAGGCATGAATACTTATGAGTGGCTGCCTGATCCCTCAATTCCTTTACCATGACATCCTCGTCTCTATTTAGGGTGATCTTCTTTGGAACTGAAGGGACCAGGTGCTGCCAACTGCTTGGGAGACCCTCAAAGCCGTTCAGAATCTTACTCCTCAAAATAAAGAACCAGTTCTTCTAATTCTTCAGCGAAGAAGGGAGATCGGTAAAAAGCCTACAATGCGGCTTAGCTTGGAAGAACTAATACTCGTCGTCCTTTCGTCGAGTGAGCCTATGCAACTCAGCAAAAACCTTTGCTGTAGGCTCGAGCTTTTTGGCTCGGCATAAGCCTCTGAAAGCCACCAGAATCTACCATGAGTTCAGGTGCAATTGGGCTACGCATATGTGATGGAACTTCAGAACAGCTTTAAAGAGGTCGTCCAGGGGAAACCAAAGCCCGACCTTCAATTGTTCTTCATATACCATGATCACGTCGTTCTCTTCAAAGAAATGATCGGCTTGGAGATTGCCATAACATTTGATAAGCTCAAACGAGTCAGTCCGAAGGTTTTACTCTTGACTAATGGACTGCAGATCGATTTCCTTGAGGACTGATGACAACTCATCCATAGGTAGGTTTTCTTTCCCTGAAGAAGATGCTTGTTATGATTGGGCTGCCTGACCGTGGGCTGATACAGAGGTTGCAGAAGGTTTAGGTCACCCACTCGGCCTGACCACCTTAAATTCATCCAACGTCCACGAGATATGAATGGAGGGAGGACTAGTAGCTCTCTGACCATTGGTACCGCTCATTTTCAGAAAACAAAAAGAAATTAATCGAGAAAAGATTGAAACCCTTACCGGAGTACAAATCGGTGCCTGAAAACTTTAGAAAATGAGAGGAAGTGCTGAGATTGCTAGGGAAAGGTCTGAAAATGACATAAAGAAACAAGTGACTCACCTTTCGCCCTATTTATACCCGTCTGAGCATTAAATGCTCACGAAGTCCCAAGGGACGCATTGGTTAGTGGAACCGGGCCACCTCTTTGACATGTCACAAGAAGGTTCCAGAAACATAATAAAAAATCGGATAAATGAGATCGGTCAACTAAGGTCATCGGATTAAACAAATTTCCAAACCCACGGATCAGTGAATGGCAATTCGTCTAAGGATCAGATTAGGTACACTTATCAGAGATCAAAAAAATAACTAATCCAATAACAAAACAAAAAAACATTCAAATAAAAATTTCATTTCATTTCCAAAAGATCGGATTACATCATTTGGGCGATCTCAAAAGATCGGATTACATTATTTGGGCGATCTCAAAAGATCGGATTACATCATTTAGGTGACCTCTCAAAATCAGCACTACATTCTACCAGCTTAAGACTACTTCGAAGCCCAGAATGCTGGCCTATGTCAAAGCCTAGTCTTGTGGCTGAATCAAAAGATGTGTTTGATCATAAAGCCAGCCACAAACATTGGATAGATGTGCAGCTCAGATAAGGTGACTATGACTCTCATGATATTGAGTGGAGTCATCGCTGATGTCATTGACCAGAACTAAGCTGCAGTCGGGATGCCCAATATGGTTGGAAGCGAAATAAACTTCAAGAGGCAGTCACTGACATCAAGATTGAAATTAGCAGTCCTCTTATCCGAGATCGGTCTACCGATTGTACCGATAGACCAATTTGAGATTTGCACGGCCGTCACTTTTGATCTTGATCAGTAAATTAGTCCAGTTCCCTCACTATCATTAGATGACATTCTCATAGCTCTCTGATCGCCGAGGTCTTAAATTTTCAGGCGAGGGGCGAAGGAAACAGTCAGAAAAAGATCAAAAGGGCCATCATAATTAGAATTATCACTGAAAAGGCTAGAATTGGGGAAGGGATGCATTGAAAATATACTAGAAAAGGAAAAGTGAAGTGTGAAGGTGATTTCCAATCGCTGCATATATATAAGGCCTTGGCATTCATTGCATACAGAACCCGAAGCGGATGCATCAGTAACTGAAGAATTTATTACGTTGACCAATGCAAGTTAGATAGAGAGGAAGGATCCAGAATGAGAGAGATCAGAAAATAAAAGGGGACCCGATGCAAGAGATAGAGATCAGAATAATGACCCCAAAAGGGGATGGTCATAATGGGAAGATCAAAAGAAACAGGAGACGACTTATAGAGATCGGAAGAGAGAAGGAATGACCTATAGAGATCGGAGAAAGCAGAGGGGTTAAATAACTTCCAATTAACTCTCTTCATTGTCAGATCTGAGTTAGTTAAAGCATTGCAGACGTGATCAGATCCTCACCACACATCTCATTTGTAAGGATGCCCACCTAGCCGCTAGACGCCAAAACAGTTAAAGCAATCCTGTACATCTCGTTCTTCACCATTGATCATAATCGTAAGGATGGATCAGGAGCCCTAGGATCAAAAAGCAAATGATAGATTCGGTGCTTTATATTCCTAGCCTTTGGATCCATTTCATAAAGGCAAGACCCTGGACCATTGGATTAAGAAGAGAAAGGACGGATATTTTGAACGGAATCCCGACCCTTCATTTTTATTCTCTTTAATTCTCAGACATCAGATTATGTCCTTTTGAATCTAAGCCTTCTGTCTTACCCTGGCAAGATCCTGACCCTTCATTATGGGCATCCGTTCCTTATAAATACCTGCATGCAACACTGTAGAAAGAAAAGGTGGTGATTATCATGGAAAGAATCTGGATTTTGATTCAATCTTGCCATTTTGAGCTTTCGAAGTATTGAGAAACTTTAGAAACCAGTTTTCTGAAGTATTTCACTAAAAGGAGCTCTGAACCCTGAGATTTTCATTTTCATTGCCTGTGCACCACCCTCTGAAACCATATTCATTCCGCCTCATTCCCACCACTCTAGTATCTATGCATTATCTTCAGAGTTCAACTTCGTTCCGACCTATTCCCATTACTTCGGGTAAGTTCGAGTCCTTCGGCCGTCAGCTTTCACCTCTGCAAGACTTGTGGATACTGGAGTCAGCTCATCTGTCTCCTCAACTTCCCACAGGTAAGCATCTAAACTATCATTTTGTCGAATATCCTTGTTTTGTTCTCTCCAGTTTTCTTTTAAAATTTCTTTTACATCCAGTCGCACTAAATCTCAAAATAGATTATTTAGGTCAATAGTTATTTCCTGTGTCTTCTTTTATTTCATTCATAAATTCTATTTATCGTCACTTAGTTTTCATTCCCTTTAAGAGTATACATTCAATTCATAGGCAACTTGTAAATATGCTAAAGAATATAAACAGTGGTATTTTAACATGAGAGTTTTGGGTTGGAACAAATGAAAAATGACAAGGAAAGATAGGTGTAACAAAAGGTCGAATAGATTGGAAACAAGAATAGGTCAAATAAACAAGTTATGAGATCAGGCTTTAGAATGAACCCAGGCAAAAAGACTAGATCGGGAATTAAAATAAGTTCAGATCCTGGGCGAACGGCAAAAAAGATTGGATCAAAGAATTCTGATAAGGCAATCACGTAAAAGATCGGCAAGTAGTTCGGTCTTGCATCCACCATCTAGTTATAAGGTCCTGTAGGCTAGGAAAAGCTTTACACAGGTCTCTTATGTCCTCGGTACTCTATTCCCATAAAAAGGAGTCAAGAAGGACCCTTTACCAAAATCCTTAGTTCCAAGTTCTTACAAAATGCCATTCTAATAAATACATTAAGAGTTCGGGGGAGAGTTCTTACCCGAACTCAGCCTAATCTTTAATGCAACACACTAAGAGATCGGGGGAGAGTTCTTACCAGAGTTCTCAACTTAAACTCTAATACACTAAGAGATCAGGAGAGAGTTCTTACCCGAGTTTTCAACTTAAATTCCTAAAACTAAGAGATCGGGGGAGAGTTCAACTAAATTCCCAATACTAAGAGATCGGGGGAGAGTTCTTACCCGAGTTCTCAATTAAATTCTTAACACTAAGAAACTAGGGGAGATTTCTTAACCGAGTTCTCAATTAAAATTATTAACACTAAGAGATCGGGGGAGAGTTCTTACGCGAGTTCTCAAATAAAATTCTTAATACACTAAGAGATCGGGGGAGAGTTCTTACTTAAATTCTTGGCCAAAATCTTAATAAATTATGTGGAGATCGGGGGAGAGTTCTTACTCGAAATCTGTTAAAATTTAACAAAACACATTAAGAGATCGGGAGAGAGTTCTTACCTGAATTCTCTTAGCTTAAATCCAAACTAAAATATCACAACTTCAATATTTGAATTAACCCCCTACAAAAATTCATTACACTACTCCTATTCACTGAAGGGTCATCTCATGTACTTGTGTTCTTGGGCAATCCTAAATAGTGAAATATCAAATATTCCTTTTATCCACATAAAGGATTAACATCGTCATTCTAACTCCTAAATTATCAATTTATAAAGAGCATAACTTTAAATCTGTTTACCCTCGTTGAGGGACGAAGTGGGGACCCTAACACCTTCCCCACCCGTATACGGACCCCGAACCTAGAATCTCTGTTTTCAAAGTGGATTTTTATTTTTACAAATGGATTTCTTTAATTTCCCTCAAAATTAAAGTGGCGACTCCTCACTTTTCCCACTTTGGTGAGAATTCGTCCGGCGATCACAAAAACCCTTGCGACAGCTTGGCGATTCCACTGGGGACTTTTCACCTTAACCCTGGTTTAGAGGTCCAAAAGCAGATTTAATTTTATGCTTATGTAAATTAAAATCATAATTAGGGGGTTTAACCTACACAATTCGAAAGTCTTGATATATTGTTTGTTATTATTCTTTCTAACCATTTTGCTTATTTTGATTATCTTATTTTGTACAGCAATCTTCGTCTAAAAAAAAAAACTCCCCCATACAAGGAAGAGGTAAATATGTCCCTTTACACACTGATTACTTACAGAATGTCCTCACACACTTCAGCCCTATACCTGAGCTTTCTTACCCTTTTAGGAAATAGGAGGGAGTCATGTAGTGGTACCCGTGGGTTTTACCCCATTAGTATCCGTGAAGGCTTCTGCTCAGATTGGAACTTGTTTCATCTACTGTGATACCCGTGAAATTCTCCCATTAGTATCATGGTGGTGGAATGGGGCTCTACTGTTTACAGTAGAGACAATTTGGGAACCTGTGGCTTTAGAAAATTAGACCTTGAGCTAAACTATCACATTAACTGAAAGCCATACCAAACTACCTTGTAAGATAGAACTATCCAATTAGATAGTACTTACTCGATATTAGGACTCTCCCTGTTTTAGGACAAAAGGGACATACTTACTTTCACCTTACTCTATTTATATTTTTAAATTTTCCTTAAGTAACATGAGGGTAATTTTGAATCATACTGTTAGGATGATCTAAACACCTTCCTACTTCGATAGGTGTATAGATATTGCCATGCTAGCAGTATAATTCAAGATTACCTGAATTTATTCTACTAACGTATTTTCCCCGCAGGCATTATAAATTGGAATCTGTAAAGGATAAATGGAAACTTTAATATGACATCCTCGAGTTAGTCAACTAAAAGAGTTACAGGGCAAGAATAGAATGCTAGACAATGGTCCAAAATGCTTTATAAGTCCTCATAGATTGATGACATAGGGGCAGATATTGGCCTATTACCTCCATGGGATCCAAGTGAGGTTGAGGATAGAATGACCGGTCTTGAGGGTCTATCCAGCAGTTGGAAATCTCTTCCCGATTATGTCAAAGTCAAGTTCGAGGAAAAGTATGGGAGGATTGCAACTTTGATACGAGTCAGAGTATAGGTTCCGGCACTAAAAGCCATGCTATCAACTTGGAATCCCAAGTATGGGGTGTTCTCCTTCAATGATATTGATACAATTCCCACTATTGAGGAATATCAGGCACTGTTAGAAATCTCTTATGTGGCACAAAATCGGATCTATCTACACCTTAAGCATAGGCAGACCTGGAAACGGTTTGCGCACATACTTGGAATCTCTGCAGAGGAAGCAAAGGCAAAGGAAACCATCAAGGGAAGCACACATGGGTGGTATTGGACTTATATCAAAAGGCAATTGGATCTGCATATTCAGAGCAAGCAATGGGAGCAGGCTTCGTTGGTGTTAGCTTTGGGAATTTATGGCCTGATCTTATTTCCCGGACCTTTGGTGTAATACCCCTATGTTTGGTAGTGCATTCTACTGTTCCGGTGACCAGTGTCTGTTCGCACAGCTAGGATGCTTGGAATTATATTTAAATATTAGTGTGGAGATATAAGGTAGTGAAATAAAAGAAAAGAAAATACAAGAAAAAAACAAAGGAAAAATAATAGCAATGAAATGAAACTAAGTTAAACGAGCCAGCACTGCAGCAATGGGTGACCGCACGGGGAAGTTACGGCCCAGGCAATAGCCGACCCTAGGACTGTAGAGAACTCTCGAAATTTAATTTCGAGACGTAATTAAAGACTTATTCAAGTATAAATGTCATTAAAAATATTAAAGAAAAATTAATTAATTAGTACAAAGAAAAACGAGAAATCGAGAAAATGATAAAACTCAGTGTTACCGAAAAATAGGGAATGCAACCCGAATAGGGACATTGTGGTCATTTGACACTCCGAGATACCTTTTGAGCTAAATGTCCATTAAAAATAAATGATATTACACTTTGGAAATGTCATAAAAAATTAAAATGGTGGTATATAATCTAAATAGTAAAAGATATGAGAAAAATGTGGGAAATTGGAAACTTTGGAATAAATAATCATTAACCTACAATAGTGCTCCACTAAAATCACAATTGGGACACCTAAAGAGTGAAGTGGGACAGGTGTAGGATTACTTGTTTTCTTCTTCCTCACAAGCTCTCCTTGGCCGAATCCTTTCTCCCATGGAAACCTCCATGGCCGTCCACCATTAAGCTCAAGTCCACCATTGATTTAGCCATCCTTTACACTAGCTCTCTTCATTAAACTTGACCACCATACCTTGGGCAGTATACTTGGAGCAAGAAAGATAAGTTTTGGCGAGGTTTTGAAGAAGTCCAAAAGAGGTAAGTGGGTGTTTTCAATTCTTGTTTCATTAAAAGTGTAACCAAGATTGTGGGTAGTTGATTTATGGAAGAATTTTTGATGTTTGATGAATTATTGGAGTTAAGCCATTTCGGTAGCCATAAAACCTCACCATGAACAGCTTGTCTTTGCATGTAAATGGTTGTTTGGATGTTGATTTAAATGTTTAATTGTATTAAAGTTGAATTCCATGTGTAAAGTTTGATTTGTAATCTTGAAAAGTGAAAATGGAAGTTGATGGGTATGTGTAAACTTATGGCAGTCTTATGAAGAAGATTGAAGTGTTTAAGTTCATGAAATATTGATGAATTATGTTGCTTATGGTGGCAGCATGTGTATGTGAATAATTATTTGGGTTTGGACATGTAAATGAGGTATGTTCATGTGGTTAAATTATTGTAATTGGACTTTGAAAATTCTGAGTTATAATGTGCATGTTAACAGCGGTTACAAGCTACCAAAAATGACCAAAATGTGATGTAAAGTGTGTTAATGTTATGGTACCAAATCAGAATTGGCATGAAAGGTAAACTTGGTAAGTATTGAATGTGTAATTGGTAAGTGTTGAATAATGTGTAACAGGGCAGTGTACATTTTAGCTTAGAACTTTAAGTGTATGAATCCAATTGGTATGAGACCAATTGGAGGTGAAAATAGGCACAAAATGTGCTAACTTTTATGAAGGAAGCTTGCCTAAATTCTACCTAGATGGTGACTTGAAAAATGACCAAGTCCGGATTAGTGACTTGAAAGCCTGAAAATTGATCATGTGAGCAGCAGTTAGTATTTTGACCATAACTTGCTCAAACCAGGTCCAAATGACCTAAAATTTTTACCATGAATAGTTTAGACATAGATCTACAATTCTTATGAAGACACCAAAGCCCATAAATGGCCAGAACCAAGCCAAATAGCTTGCACAAGTTCAGGTACCAAAATTGGCCGAACCAAAAATGACCTAAAAATGACCAAAGCCTACCATTTTAGTGCATTCTGTCTAGCATTGGGAAATTGACCATATCTTGGTCTACACAACTCAGAATGACCTGAAATTTTGCCCCACATACAATAAGACATAGACCTACAAGTTTTTAGTTTGAACCGAAACCTAAAAACAGAGGGAACTAGGTCGTCCGGCTAGGTTAAATAGTACACCGAAATCCGTTAAATTGCAATAAAATGCAATACACTTGGAAATGAAATTGGTAACATATACCAACACTAAAGGGCTATAAAATATGACATATTGGTAACATTAGAATTGACTCACTTAGAGTGCATCAAGGGTCAACATTATAGGTTGACTAATGAATGAATTGAAGGGAATAGTACTAAGAAAATTTAAATGTTGGATTTTATTGGTAGAAACAAATTCATTGAGTACTGAAACACTTTAAATTGTGTGTTTCTGTTGAAAAGGATATTGAGAAGCATAAGGAACACTGAGCCAGGGCCAAGAGGCATATATCAGAGGTCTGTGCACAATACTTTTTATATTCACTGCTTTTACCAGAAAATTTATTTGGAGAAATGAGTTATGAATATTTTTTTATTATTTTGGCTTTGGGAATATTATTTGGAAATTATTGTGTTGCCTACTTTGCAAATGAAAATTTTGAGATAAAATGTGATTTTTAGTTTGTATGAAATATTGTGATTTGAAATTATTTTGATTCACACTTGGCATGACAATATTACTATGTTCCTCCTCCATTTATTGGGTGAGTTTGATTATATTCCTCCCTCTTTGACTTGCCAGTTTGAGGTGAGTGTGGATGAGTACTCATTATCTAGCTAGCTTCCTCCCTCATTGATTTCGATTAGTGGGGTGAGTGTGCCTTGTCGTGGTGTACAACACGGCATGTTCGGAAAAGTTTGTGTCATGACCTAAGTTGTGTTATTGATTGGCAACACTGTGTTATTCAATTATTTGATCAAATTTGTGTTATGTGAGCTTTGAAAAATTGTGAATTGTTTGAATTGTAAATTGTTGATAAAAGTTTTATATATCGCATTTTAAATTGTTATTGTGAACCACTGAGTAAATTTTACTCAGCGATAGCTTTTTCATTGCCGTCACAGGTAGACAGACGGACAAAGCAATAGAGTAGGCTGCTTGTACCACATTTTGAGATTTCACCGGGTATATCGAGTATACCATATTGTGTAGTTTTTGTTGTAATGTAGGTGCATTGTATGTATATATTGTACTTGGTCTTGAGCAGTTGTAAACTAAAATTGTAAATTATTGTGGCTTGTAAAAATATTGTGATATATTTATCTTATCTCAGTTTTTGAAAACACTGAAAAATTCATTGTTGAACTGAGTTGATAATGTTGAGAAATTCATTGTGTTGAACAAATTATTGAAGTTTGGGATTGAGGAATTATATAATTGAAGTGCTTTTTATAGGTTTTTGAAGAACTGTTTTATTCAAAATACAAATGGCACTCTGCCAAAAATTTTTACAAAAATTATTAATACTTCAAATGTGTTATTTGGTTTCACTTCAGTTAAAAATTTTTTTAACACCTGTCAATAGTGCTCACCACTGTAAAAAGAAGTAAGAAAAGTTTTAAAATACCTTGTAGTATATTTAATAGGTTATCAGTAGACGAAGTTGGTAATTCATTAGGTATACTATGGGATCATGTTATGCCTTACGGAGGGGTACGGTGTGACATGTTTAAGTGGTATCAGAGCTAGTTTTTAAATTCTATTTTGACCTATAATTTGAATATTCTTTCTTCATAGTACAACTGCTCAATGTCATTATTTAATACATATAGTACATTACATTATAAATATGCACTAACAGGAGAAAATCTCCTTGTGTTATTGTTCAGGAGGTCTAATGTCCTCAAATCGACTATGGAAGAAAGGGATCGTTCATTCGATCAGTCTATAGAAGCTGAGGTACAAGGGGATGCCCTAGCCCTACACAATGTCAATGGATCAGCCACACTAGCCCCCTCAGTACCACAATTCCTTGCTCAATTTGCTCAGCAAATGGGTGCGATGTTCCAACAGGTGGCTGGTAACATGCCTACTCAAGCCCCACTGCAGACACTAGTGGTTCAACCACAGTTTTCAGCTAGGCAGTATGACAAGCTGATTAAATATGGGGCTACTGAGTTCAAGGGTGTAGATCCTCTAGAGGCAGAACAATGGTTAGAGTGAATGGATAGGGTGTTCAAGAAATTACATTGTGCAGAAGAGTTGAGATTTGAGTATTCAGTGTCACTACTACAGGGCGATGCATATGACCGGTGGAAAACCATTCGTCATAGTTTAATGGAACCTCCAGTACTAACCTGGGATGACTTTCTCAGAGAGTTCAAGCAAAAATATGTCCCAGATGCCTATATGGACCAGAGGCTATAGGAGTTCTTAAGCCTGAAACAGAGGAACAGAACAGTGGCAGAATATGAGAGAAACTTCTCTAGATTGAGTCATTATGTAGGAAGCTTGCTTACCACTACTAGAGACAGATGCAAACGTTTTGAGACCGGATTAAGGCCTAGTCTAAGAATGCAAGTTGTGGAGTTCCAACACCATAATTTCTCAGAGCTAATATCGCAAGCCCTAGAACTGGAAAGAATTGAGAATGAAGAAACAGTTAAAAAGGGTACAGAAGAAAAAGAGAAAATTAGAAAGACTACTGATCAAGTTCCTGATAGTGGGTCAAGAAAGAGAAAGCACTTTGGAGGATCTAGCTCACGCGAATCGGGTTGAGATAGATCTTTTGGACAAAATCCTCCCTGATCGAATCAGCAAACTTAGCAGAAATCCAAAAATGTGCTGTCAGATCGACTTTGTGAAACTTGTGGTAAACCACATAGTGGGGTATGTTATAGAGCCATAGGAGCATGTTTTAATTATGGAGAGACTAGTCATTTTACTAGGGATTGTGTAAATCCACGCCATTCTGGATCATTTACTACACTAGAGGGATCAACCCAAGTTTTTACCCCAAAGAGTTTACCATTAGTTAGTAGAGGCAGAGGTAGAGAGGTAGGGATAGTACACCTAAAAGTCAGAGTACTATGAATCAGCCAGAACAGGGTGATGCTTCAGCTAGAGTATACGCTATACGGCAGAGGGAAGAGGCTAAGACTTTTGACATTGTTGCTGGTACTTTCTCAATTAGTAACTAAGATATATATATGTATTTTTTGACCTGGGGTCTGCATACTTTTATGTTAGTGCTAGTATTGTTTACCTTCCTGCTACCCCTCGTATAAAAAAAAATTGTCAGTTACCTAAAAGTAAGTTACAGTAATGGATATTGTAATTAGAATAAGTTTCAGATATTAGTGAATTCGAGAAGAATAAAATATAGGAAAGTTTGATCTATTGGAATATATCGTAGTAACTATGTAATGTTCTTGATGTTTATACTGTAAGCTGCAGATTATATTACTGACTTGAGATTATTGTGTAGAGCTACATACTACCCGATAGTGCACCAAGATGAGAATAGTTGCCAACGACATCTGTATTGGTATAGTTATGTCAGGACAAAATTTTATTATTAGAAATGAGTTTGGAAATCCTACTTAGGGAGTTAAAACTCAAAAATTAGATTATTGAAAGGTTATAGTTCAATACAAAAGAAAGTAAGTTATAGAATATTAATAGATAAAAAGAGTTATAGAAGTAAAAAATTGAACAGCTGGTTCAGATATAACAAAGAAATGTTACGAATGTGAGTAAGATTGTTGACTAGAATGGTCAAAGGACCCATGATTAGATAAATAATTTTAACATGACCTCAATGGTCTTTCAAAAAGGGAACATAAATCGAAATATTAGACAGAACGATAGTAAGAAAAGATTAGTGCTATATAAACAAAGTAAATGTTATATTAGATTGTTAAAAGTTTTACACAAATTCAGAGGAAAGAAGATTATACGATCATATAGAAAGGAAAAAATAAACGTGTGAATATTGTAAGACGGCTATTGGGTAAAATTTTGTGGACGAAATTTATTTTAAGGGGGGAAGAATTGTAACACCCCTATGTTCGGTAGTGCGTTCTACTATTCCGGTGATCAGTGTCTGTCCGGATAGCTAGGATGCTTGGAATTATATTTAAATATTAGTATGGAGATCTAAGGTAGTGAAATACAAGAAAAGAAAATACAAGAAAAAAAACAAAGGGAAAATAATAGCAATGAAATGAAACTAAGTTAAACGAGCCAGCATCGTAGCGATGGGTGACCGAACGGGGAAGTTACGGCGCAGGCAATAGCCGATCCCAGGATTGCAGGGAACCCTCAGAATTTAATTTCGAGACATAATTAAACAGGTATTGAAGTATAAATGTCATTAGAAATATCAAAGAAAAATTAATTAATTAGTACAAAGAAAAACGAGAAATCGAGAAAATGACAAAACTCGGTGTTACCGAAAAATCGGGAATGCAACCTGAATAGGGGCATTGTGGTCATTTGACACCCCAAGATACCTTTTGACCTAAATGTCCATTAAAAATAAATGATATTATACTTTGAAAATGTCATGAAAAATTAAAATGGTGGTACATAATCTAAATAGTAAAAGATATGAGGAAAATGTGGGAAATTGAAAACTTTGGAATAAATAATCATTAACTTACATTAGTGCTCCACTAAAATCACAATTGGGACACCTAAAGAGTGAAGTGGGACAGGTGTAGGATCACTTGTTTTCTTCTTCCTCACAAGCTCTCCTTGGCCGAATCCTTTCTCCCATGGAAACCTCCATGGCCGTCCACCATTAAGCTCAAGTCCACCATTGATTTAGCCATCCTTTACGCTACCTCCCTTCATTAAACTTGACCACCATACCTTGGGCAGCATACTTGGAGCAAGAAAGATAAGTTTTGGTGAGGTTTTGAAGAAGTCCAAAAGAGGTAAGTGGGTGTTTTCAATTCTTGTTTCATTAAAAGTGTAACCAAGGTTGTGGTAGTTGATTTATGAAAGAATTTTTGATGTTTGATGAATTATTGGAGTTGACCATTTTGGTAGCCATGAAACCTCACCATGAACAGCTTTTCCTTGTATGTAAATGGTTGTTTGGATGTTGATTTAAATGTTTAATTGTATTGAAGTTGAATTCCATGTGTAAAGTTTGATTTGTAAGCTTGAAAAGTGAAAATGGAAGTTGATGGGTATGTGTAAACTTGTGGCAGCCTCATGAAGAAGATTGAAGTGTTTAAGTTCATGAAATGTTATTGAATTATGTTGCTTATGGTGGCAGCATGTGTATGTGAATAATTGTTTGGGTTTGGACATGTAAATGAGGTATGTTCATGTGGTTAAATTGTTATAATTGGACTTTGAAAATTCTGAGTTATAATGTGTATGTTGAGAGTGGTTACAAGCTGCCCAAAATGACCAAAATGTGATGTAAAGTGTGTTAATGTTATGGTACCAAATCAGAATTGGCATGAAAGGTAAACTTGGTAAGTATTGAATGTGTAATTGGTAAGTGTTGAATAATGTGTAACAGGGCAGTGTACATTTTAGCTTAGAACCTTAAGTGTGTGACTCCAATTGGTATGAGACAAATTGGAGGTAAAAAAAGGCACAAAATGTGCCAACTTTCATGAAGGAAGCTTACCTAAATTCTGCCTAGATGGTGACTTGAAAAATGACCAAGTCCGGATTAGTGACTTGAAAGCCTAAAAATTGACTATTTTGGCAGTAGTTAGTTTTTTGACCATAACTTGCTCAAAATAGGTCCAAATGATCTGAAATTTTTACCATGAATAGTTTAGACATATATCTACAATTCTTATGAAGACACCAAAGCCCATAAATGTCCAGAACCAAGCCAAATAGCTTACACAAATTCAGGTACCAAATTTGGCTGAACCAAAAGTGACCTAAAAATGACCTAAGCCTACCATTTTAGTGCATTCTGTCCAGCATTGGTAAATTGACCATATCTTGGTCTACACAACTCAGAATGACCTGAAATTTTGCCCCACGTGCAATAAGACATAGATCTACAAGTTTGTAGTTTGGACCAAAACCAGAAAACCGAGGGAACTAGGTCGTCTGGCTAGGTTAAAATAGTACACCGAGATCCAGTAAATTGCAATAAAATGCAATACACTTGGAAATGAAATTGGTAACATATACCAACACTAAAGGGCTATAAAATATGACATATTGGTAACATTAGAATTGACTCACTTAGAGTGCATCAAGGGTCAATATTATAGGTTGACTAATGAAATAAATTTAAGGGACTAGTACTAAGAAAATTTAAATATTGGATTTTATTATTAGAAACAAATTCATTGAGTACTGAAACACTTTAAATTGTGTGTTTCAGTTGAAACGGATATTGAGAAGCATAAGGAACACTGAGTCAGAGCCAAGAGGCATATATCAGAGGTCTGTGCACAATGCTTTTTATATTCACTACTTTTACCAGAAAATTTATTCGGAGAAATGAGTTATGAATAATTTTTTATTGTTTTGGCTTTGGGAATATTATTTGGAAATTATTGTGTTGCCTACTTTGCAAATGGAAATTTTGAGATAAAATGTGATTTGTGGTTTGTATGAAATATTATGATTTGGAATTATTTTGATTCACACTTGGCATGACAATGTTACTATGTTCCTCTTCCATTTATGGGGTGAGTGTGATTATATTTCTCCCTCTTTGACTTGCCAGTCTGAGGTGAGTGTGGATGAGTACTCATTATCTAGCTAGCTTTCTCCATCATTGATTTCGATTAGTGGGGTGAGTGTGCCTTATCGTGGTGTACAACACAGCATGTTCGGAAAAGTTTGTGTAATGACCTAAGTTGTGTTATTGATTGGCAACACTGTGTTATTCAATTGTTTGATCAAATTTGTGTTATGTGAGCTTTGAAAAATTGTGAATTATTTGAATTGTAAATTGTCAATAAAAGTTTTATATACCACATTTTAAATTGTTATTTTATACCACATTTTAAATTTTACTCAGCGATAGCTTTTTCAATGCTGTCGCAGGTAGACAAACGGACAAAGCAGCAGAGTAGGCTGCTTGTACCATATTTTGAGATTTTACCAGGTATATCGAGTATACCATATTGTGTAGTTTTTGTTGTAATGTATGTGTACGGTATGTGTATATTGTACTTGGTTTTGAGCAGTTGTAAACTAAAATTGTAAATATGTGTATATTGTACTTGGTTTTGAGCAGTTGTAAACTAAAATTGTAAATTATTTTGGCTTATAAAAATATTGTGATATATTTATCTTATCTCAGTTTTTGGAAACACTGGAAAATTGATTGTTGAACTGAGTTGATAATGTTGAGAAATTCATTGTGTTGAACAAATTATTGAAGTTTGGGATTGAGGAATTATATAATTGAAGTGCTTTTTATAGGTTTTTGAAGAACTGTTTTATTCAAAATACAGATGGCACTCTGCCAAAAATTTTTATAGAAATTATTAATACTTCAAATGTGTTATTTGGTTTCACTTCAGTTAAAAATTTTTTTAACACCCATCAATAGATCTTTAACTCTAACAGAATTTAAAACTAATTTAAAATTTCCCACAGGAAATCAACATTGCTCCAAATAAAGCAAACCCAATCAAGCAAGCAGTTCAATAAAAAAGAGTGTATTTAACAAGGTCCCTAGCAAAGAAGATAATAGAAGATCAGGAACAAGTGTAGAACCTATAGGGACAAGTTTCAGAATTGAGAGACCAAGTCTCAGAGCTAATGAAAATTATGAAAGAGATGTCCCAAAATAGAGAAACCATCCTACCTACACCAGAATCAAACTTACCAGTACCTCCCCCCCTCGCAACAATGGTTGATTCCCATCAAGCTTCAACCTCTTTCACATTCCAGCCTCCTATTCCTGATCCGACAGTCACTGTTAACCCAACACTCCTAAATAATGACTTACCCTTTTCTTATTATTTGGCTGTTTCAAACGCCGAATTGCACCCTTCCATACTAATCCCTCCAGTTCACCCTGTAACTTATTTCCCAACCAAAGGCATGGCTTATGTAGTAAGGGGTGAAAATAAAGAAAAAGAAAGTGAGAAGTTATCTGCTCTAAAGCAAAGATTAAGAGCTATAGAAGGTCTGAACATGTATGGCTCAGTCGATTTATCTTCACTGAGACTGGTACCAGATGTAGTGGTACCACCTAAGTTCAAAGTTTCAGACTTTGACAAGTATACCAGAAATTCAGACCCCCGCATCCATCTGGCCACTTACATAGCCAAGATGTCCGCCCTCACAGAAGATGACAGACTTCTAGTCCACTTCTTTCATGAAAGCCTATTCTGGGCAGCCTTGTGATAGTGCATATAATTGGATAAGAGCAAACTACGTTTCTGGAAAGATTTGGCTGATGGTTTCCTTAAGCAATACAAGTTCAATTGTGATGTTGCCCCCACAAGGAGAGACCTCTAAAACCTAGTGCAAAGGGAAAGGGAAAGCTTTAAGGAGTATGCCCAAAGATGGAAAGAGAAGGCAGCTGAGGTATATCCTCCAATCACTGACAATGAGCTTTGCTCTCTCTTCATTGAAACCTTGAAGGCTCCGTACTTCAATTTAATGATCGGAAACACATCCAATAGCTTTTTCGAAATTATCCAAGCTCGTGAAAGAATTGAAGTTAACCTCAAGTTAGGAAGGTTGCAGGAGTTGACTGGAGAAAACTCTATAAAGAAGACTGCCAGTTTTGGAAAGAAGAAGGAAGGTGATGTACACTCTATCCCCCGACAGGCTCAACCACCATTCCCTCAAAATAACTTTTGGCCATACCCTCCAACTAAAGGCCCAACAATAGCAAACATTCCGCCCTTTTTTCCCAATTATCCTCACCCTCGCCCACAATATCCACCACAAGCTGCTTACCACTCCAGACCGCCTACCCAACCTACTCAATTGAGACCACCTGCTCCCCAAACCAACCCAAGACCACAAAGGAACCCTGATCCACCTCTCCCCCTTCCACTCAGTGAAATCTACCGATACCTACTCGGTATAAATCAGATAGTGCCCATCCCCCTTGACCCAGTTCAACCACCATATCCTAGGTAGTACGATGCTAGTGCCCGATGCGAATATCATGGTGGGGCAGTGGGGCATTCAACTGATAACTGTGGAGCTCTCCGGGGAAGAGTACAGGACCTGATAAAAAATGGGTGGTTAAAAATTGAGGGAAATGGCTCTCTTCCCAACGTCACTTTAAACTCGTTGCCTAATCATGGTACAGGTAATGGTGTGAAAGTGATAGAATCTGGGGATGAAAGGTCAATTTTGGTGGTAGATCAGCTGATTCCTCATTTCAAGGAGATTTTGGCATTGGCAGTAAGAGAGGGATATCTATGCCCTTAGGCATCCTGGTCAGAAAGTGATACAGCGTGCCCCTACCATGGAGGAGCGGCCGATCATGAGTTGTACAATTGTGATGAATTCCGGCAGGAAGTTCGGAGAATGTTATCGCTAAAAACTTTGAGATGTCAACGGAGGCCGAGGATAGAAGGGAAAGTGAACACAGCCAGGTTTGGTCGAGATGCCTCTACCCCCAACCCAAGATTAGTTTTTTATGTTCCAAACACAGCAACACCACCAGTACCATCAATAATGGTTATCCGAACCCCGCCTCAACTTCCAATCACCAACACCCATGCAGTGCCTTAGAACTATGACCTCCAAGTGTTTACCCAGGGTGCATCTAGCAGCACTCCAATTCCTACCCTCAACCATACCCACACTCAACCCATCACCCCTCCTAAGCCCTGTTTCGCTCCTCACGAGCATTTTAAAATGACCTACACAGGACCCTCCAATAATGCTACTCCCCAACCTAACCCAAAACCTGTCACAACTAGTAACTCCCTCCCAAAAGATCAGGAAGTAGAATTCATAACCCGGAGTGGGAGATGTTATGGAAATGATGAGGTTGAGAAGAAGAAGGGGAAAGTAAAAATGGGAGAGCCACTAGAAAATATGGAGGAAAGGGCTGTGGGGGTTGAAAAAGGGGAAGCTGCTGAAAAGAAAAAAGAGGAGGAATTGTTGCTACAGATCATGAAACAGAGTGAATATGACGTCATCGAGCAACTGAGAAAGACACTCGCTCGAATCTCCTTGTTGTCGCTAATTTTAAGCTCGGAAGTGCATCGCCATGCCTTGCAGAAAATTCTGGACCAGGCCTTTGTAACCCTTGATATCACACCGGGGCAATTTGAGAAAATAGTTGGGCAAATTCGGGCATCCAATTTTGTCACTTTTTTGGAAGATGAAGTCAACCCGGCTGGTTTAAAGCATACCAAAGCTTTACATGTGACAGTCAAGTGTAAAGGGTGAATAGTTGCTAAGGTCCTGATTGATAATGGATCTGCCCTCAAAGTCTTGCCTAATGCCACCTTGGCAAGACTACCTATTGACCCATCAGCCATACGCCAAAGTACCATGGTGGTAAGAGCCTTTGACGGTATAAGGAGGGAGGTACTAGGGGACATCGATTTGCCACTTCAGATCGGGGCATGCACTTTCAACATCACTTTCCAAGTAATGGATATCGAGCCTACATACACTATGTTGTTGGAGAGACCTTGGATCCATTCGGAAAATGCGGTACCTTTAACTTTGCATCAGAGGATCAAGTACATCATGGGCGACAAAATCATCACAGTGAGAGGGGAGGAACCCATGTTAGTCACCAAGCCTCAATCAGTTCCTTATGTGGAAACAACCGAAAGATCCTTGGAAAGTTCTTTCCAAGCGCTGGAGTTACAAAGAACTACCTCGAGGGAGGAAGGAGCAGCGGCTATGGTAGCAAAGGTGATGTTTAAAAAGTGGCTATGAAAAGGGCAAGGGATTGGGTGCCGCATTACAGGGGATTATCGAACCTGTACTGGCTATTCAGAAGATTGGCCACTTCAGCTTGGGATATGAGGAAGATGCTCCGGGATCAAAGGTTTGACCGAACAATCGGGAAAATGAAAGTTGTCCTGTAAATCACAGATGTTTTCACCAAATCAATCATCGAGAATCCAGAAAAAAGTGAAGAATCTCCTGAAGAATCATCCATTGATGTCATACAACTAGACTCCCTATCTGAGGCACTGATCTCACCAATCATTGAGGGGTAAGAGCTTGATAATTGGGAAGCAGAAGATATCCTCATGCTTAATCTCGAGTAAAGTTCATTTTATTATCAACACTTGATCATTCTGTCCATGATGACAAGTGTAATACGATAAATGGACCCTTTTTTATGATAAAAGTATTAATGAATTAATAGTGCATTTTGTGTCCAATTCTATTTTCCTTTTACCATTAAAATCCATTTTTTTTTAATGTACTCCACTTTCATTTCTTTAGGAACATTGACCAATTCACACCTAATAATTCAATTGACTTAGAAGTTCCTTATGTTAACTTTGAAACTCCCATAACTGCCATTGGTTCAAGTGATTCCGAAGAAGAACCTGTAGAAGAATGGGGCGAAAGAGATGAACCTTCCCTGGTGCCTTGTGGGGATGAAATGCACACCATAAATCTAGGGACTAAGGAAATGAAGAGAGAACTTAAGGTCGTAAATAATGGAGAATTAGAGAATATGGTCAGTTTGCTCAAGCAATTCATTGATGTATTCTCGTGGAGCTATGATGACATGCCCAAATTGGATCCTCAGATAGTAACGCATAAAATCCCTTTGATTCCAGGGATGATTCTAGTGAAACAAAAGTTGAGAAGAATGAACCCCGACACGCTGCTCAAAGTTAGGGATGAAGTCAAAAAGCAGTATTATGTTGGATTCCTGGAAGTGGTCAAATACCCTCAGTGGATAGCTAATATTGTCTCGGTAATGAAGAAGGATGGAAGAGTAAGGGTATGTGTTGATTACAGGGATCTTAATAAGGCAAGCTTAAAGGATGATTTCCCTCTCCCACACATAGACGTGCTGGTAGACAATGCTGCAGGATTGGGAAGATGTTCATGTATCGACGGGGCATCGAGCTATAACCAAATCCCCATGGATGAAGAGGACAAAGACAAAACTGCTTTTATCACCCAGTGGGGGGTATTTTGCTATCGGGTCATGCCTTTTGGGTTAAAGAATGCTGGAGCTACCTACCAATGCACTATGGTCACATTATTCCACGATATGATGCACAAGGAAGTGGAAGTGTATGTGGATGATATGATTATCAAATCCAGAGAGGGAGAAAGTCATGTACAGGTGTTGAGAAAGGTGTTCGAAAGGCTGAGGAAGTATCAATTAAAGCTAAACTCGACTAAATGTGTGTTTGGGGCCATGTCTGGTAAGCTATTCGGATTCATAGTAAGCAAGAAGGGAAAAGAAGTGGATCGAGATAAAGTTTAAGCCATTCAAGAAATACCATCCCTAAAGACAGAAAGGGAGGTGCATAGTTTCCTGAGAAAACTGAACTACATCTCGAGGTTCATATCCAATCTCACTGCTAAAGCTGAGTCCACTTTTAAACTACTCAAGACGAATAACACTACCAAATGGGATCAAGCTTTTCATGAGGCTTTTGAAAAGATTAAACAATACCTATCAAATCTGCCAATATTGGTTCCTCCAATGACAGGAAAGCCATTAATTCTATATATGACAGCTTAGCAGAGCTTGATGGGTTGTGTTCTGGGACAGTACGATGAAGGAGCGGAAGCATGGAAAACATAAGTTTAAATCATTGAATTCAAAAATTTTTCTCCTAGGGTCTCATGCATCATGCAAGATTTATTTTTATCTATTTGATTTCAGTGATAAAAAACATATTAAAACTCTTTAAATATATTTTTGGATCTACATTTTCCATTTAAGATTTTAGAATTAACAGATTAATTCATTAGAACCCTAGATTAGATCAAGAACAAGTACACTAACCTTTTTGATGCACTGCAATGTGTTTGGCACCTTTAGGATGCTCCTAGGACACCAGATGTTGTCCCTCTACCTTGTCCATACCAAGATCACCAATGACAGCCCCTTGAATAGCTTCTAAAGCTTTTCCAATCAATTAGAAAATCAGGTTTTGCCTTTTGAGAGATTACAGATGTAAACATGACACTAGAAATGATTTCTAGTATTTTTAATTCAAGAGATTGTTGGCAAATCTCTTTGAATTGATGAGAGATGAAGAAGATGAGAGGGGAGAAGCTCAAAGGTGGCGACACCAAAGAGAGAATGAGCAGATTATATTTTTTCCTTTCATTCTTTCACTTATATAGCTAGGTCATCACTTAAAACCCTTGCCACATGTCACCTTCTGATTGGCTCTAGATTTAATTAACCCAAAAATCTTGACTTTGATCATCTTACATGATTAAAAGAAAATTGGCAAACTTATGTGTAGTGCCATGTGTCACTATCTCATGGTGCCACATGTCACCCTGCGAAATGACCAAAATACCCTTATTTCTTAATTTTGAGTTCTCAATCCAAACTAATTATTTCTTCTTCTAATCAATTTATATCAAATATAAATTAATTAATTAATCTCTATTAATTAATTTCTCATAATTAAATTCATATTTAAACACCTTAAATATAAATTTAACTTATACTATACATCCAATAACCTAGATTTGGTTTCAAGCCATGCTAAGGACTTTGTAATCTAATTACAAACCAAACCTATTTAATTAATTAATTAAACTCTTTAATTAATTAATTAATTAAATTATATTTAATTTGGTGATTACTTATGTATGTGTATGACTTACTAGGCTTATTACTAATTAGCAATGAGACATGATATTAACTCTTAATATCATTAGAACTCTTTCTTACCATAAATGATTTCGCTAAACCATTTTATGCACCTCATAGACCATAGTTAACACCTAGCATAGCATGCCATGGCTACCCAATCAGTAATAAGGTTTACCTTAAATGAACACATAATCATATGTTACATGCACTAGAATCTCTCTGTTACAAAATCCCAACTCAAGCTGGAGTCATGGTTTATGTCAAACCCTATTTGCTATGAATGTTATATTCTCTTTTAATTCTAGTTCTTGATTGAAAAGATTTTCTCATCAGAAACTCTTTTCTGATTAAATTTATCTATCCTGGCTAGGAACTTGAAACATCAAGAACAATTAAATGAACATAGAATTTTATCCCTATTTACTTAGGGTAACAGATTCCATCTTGATCAACACCTATCTCCATATATAACTAGTAGGAGCCAACACATGCCCATATACCCATACACAGTATAAGTATGAAAGCAGTATCAAACTCAAATCACCTATATACAAGATAACTATGCTATCTTAGGTTTAAAGATTATATGCACTGATATGATTTATGACAATGCATTAACAATAGTAAACTGCATGTGCTTATCATAAATATCACTGGGTTGGCCAACTTATCATGTATAAGTGCCTATCATGTTTGTTATATGGCATGAGACTCACCATTCCATCTTATTTACATCTCATGTAAATAACTTGGGAACAAACATGATTACAATCTTTTTGGATAAGTCATGTCCTTATTGTGAAGTATCCTCGATTGTGAATCAATTTATGATACTTTGTGCTAGAAATACTGTCACTCATATTCTTAACAACTTAATAATAGAATTTCTAATAAAATATCAATGGACATTTTCTATTACACATAAATATATTATGTAAACGAAAAAGTGAAAATGCCTTTTATTAATAAAACATGTACAAGATACATACTAAATGATATGCTCTAGGGAATACTACTAAGAATCTCCTAGTAACACTAGAGCCATTCATTACAATACCTTAGACCCATCTTCTCGAGATGTTGGTTTAACTGAGCTAGTGACATAGGCTTAGTGAATGGATCAGCTGGATTTTCAGCTGATGTTATTTTCTGCATGGCTACATCGCCTTGCCCAACTATTTCTCTGATAATGTGGCAGCGCCTTTCTATGTGTTGGATTTCTAGTGAGACCGGGGTTCCTTATATCCAAACAGCTTCTTTTGCAGCAGCAATATACTCGGCCTTTGTAGTGGAATCAACAGTCGTACTCTATTTGTAACTCTTCCAACTAATTGCACTTCCATTACAAATGAACACATACCCAGAGGTAGACTTTCTATCATCGATATCTGATTGAAAATCAGAATCAATATAACTATCCAATTACAAGTTGCCACCTTCATATATCAAGAATAAATCCTTAGTTCTTCTCAAGTACTTAAAGATATTCTTGACAGCTATCCAGTGTTCCAAACCTGGATTGGATTGATACCTGTTAGTCAAACTAACAGCATATGTGATATCCAGCCTAGTACACAATATTACATACATCAAACTTCCAATAGTCGAAGCACATGGAATCCTAGCCATTTTATCTCTTTCTTTAGGTGTCTTTGGAGACATCTCTTTAGAAAGGTGGATACTATGTCTGTAACACCCATCACCCGTCTACAGTGTAGCCAAATAAGGCGTGCCACATGGCGTACCGAAGCACCTAGTCTGTTATTATCTTATTTTCTGAATACTTAATTTGATTTAGGAAACCGTTGTGTGAAATTTATATTATGATTGTTTATTATTTTATTTTTTGATATGCAAAATTTTTAACAAAAATTCAGTAAAGTGCCTTCTGTAAATTGGAGAAACAGTCCTTTTGCACCTGTTAAAAACAGTCTCAATATAGTATTCTCAAAATCACAATTTCATTCATAGTCTCAATTTCTCAGTAAAGTTAATAGACTTTCACAGTCATTAAATAATTCCATAATACAATCCATAATAATTCAAATACATCAAGAAAATCTCCATGTTATTTAATATGTATAAATTATTACAAACTTTAAAGCTTTCATAATATTACAAAATACATGGCCAAATTTCGAAATACATCAGAAAGACAAAACATAAAAATCACTAAGTCCTACCATGTATGCAATGCAGTGCAGATGACTTTAGACTCCTGTATAGATCTGATCTCTCACCCGGTCGTAGATCGGCTGGGCTCTCCAGCTGTATCTCAAATACCTACGCGTTATAAAAGAAACGCGCTAAGCAATTCTGCTTAGTGGTGCCAATTATAAAGAGAAATAAACTAAACTAAAATAAATTAATGGTTTATGATTTTCAATGCCTATAGTCTTTGCAGACTAATTCTTGAGTAATCTTTAATAAGATTGTTCTTCTAAAGCTTTTCATGTTTTTATTGAGCATATTTCATTTATACTTAATTTAGTTATACTGTATGTCAATACACTTAGTTTAACTGTCTAAATTTAATAATACTTAAATTAACTGCCCGTGTAGCCTATACACTAACCAGACTGGATAAATGGGTATACTAACACTGGGTACCTAGTACCTTGGGCCATCACACTATCAGTTACAAAGTATCTCCCGGTGTGCAAACAGTATGGCTAAAAAGCCATATAATCAATCAGGCATTAAGCCGAGTATAATAACACAATCCGTATAGCCATAGGCTATTAAAATCAGAGTATGGCATAATAAGCCAGAAAACACAGTACGACATGAAGCCATTTATAGAATAGCTGTTAGAGTCCTATTGTCATACCAGCCTATCCAAACTAGTCAACTAGGCAAACTAGGGCATATTACAAGATTAAATATTTATTTCTTTATTTTTAGGGTTTACTGGTCATTATATAATTCACTGGTCAATGAAAATGTTGACCTTTTTATACATCATGAATAAGTTGATTCTAGTATCAACATGTCACAATTTGCATTTCAATATGCTGCCAGTATAGTGCAATTTACAATTCTCACAAGTTAGCATTTATTGCTAAATTATTTCTAGGCTTCATTGCATATTATTGTCAAATTTTTAGTTTTAGTGTGCTAGATTAATCTAGCTAAATGTCCTATTTCCATTGGTTTTTAGCTTCTGGTCAAAGAAGCAAATTTGTAGCTCTATGTCTTATTGAACTTTTGGCACAGATTTGAGGTCATTCTGAGTTATATAGACCAAGATATGGTCAATTTACTAAAGCTCAACAGATTGCATTTTTAATGCAACTTTAGCTCATTTTTAGGTTAAGTTCAATTCTGGTAGATTTGGTACCCTAGTTTGGACAATTAATTTGACTTGGTTCTAGTCATTTCTGGGCTTTGGTTTCTTCATAAGAGTTATAGCTCTATGTCTAAGCTTTCCATTGATATAAATTTGAGGTCATTTGGACATGTTTTGAGTGAGTTATGGCTAATTGAATGGCTACTGTTCATTTGGTCAAATTTTGGGTTACAATGGTTTTGGATAGTTTTGATACCTCAAATTTTGCAAGCAATTTGACTTAGTAAATGGCGTTTTTGGGTTTTATGATCTTCATCAAAGTTGTAGCCCTATGTCTAAGCTTTCCATCAGAATAAATTTTAGGTCATTTGGACCTATCTACAAGGAGTTGTGGCCAATTACATGATTACTGTTTATATGGTCAGATTTTTGGTTTTACACATTACCAAATCTGGATTAGGGCAAATTGATGTTCACTTTCTGGGTAGAATTTGGTCAACATTTCCCTATAAAAGTTGGCCTATTTTATGTCTAATTTTACCTCCAATTGGCCTCATACCAATTGGGGTCACAAATTTGCACGTATAGCTCAATTTAGCTACTGCCAACAACAACACAACTTGCACATGAAAATTACACTCCCAATTTGACAATTCTCCTCCTCCCAATACTACAATATTACATTCATGGCACTTCTATATCATTCAATACAACTCAATTAAGGCAATTTGGGCAAAATACACAAGTAATCAATGCACACATTACACCCTTAATTTTCAAAGTTTAATTCAACCCAATATCAATACACATAATCTTTTAATTTATACATACACTTCCTCTAACATTCACATATACACTACCCTCAATTCATCATCACCATAATTCATCAATGAATTTCATGAAATCAAACATTAATTCATGAATTTAAAGGCTGCCAAAAGTGGCAGTTTGCTAAGGTATCAAGTTTTCCTTTCAAACTCCTAAATTCAAGTGCTAACATACATGTACATGGAAATTAATTTGCTACAACTTCAAATTGACTTAATCAACCCTAATTTCCATCCATTAGGGGTAAGAAATGCTCAAGAAACTCATGCTTTCATGGCTGCCGAAAATGGCTCAATTCCAGTACTCAACAATTCATCAAATTTTCTTCACCAAACAACATCCCTTAACTCAAGCATCACTTTTACTAAAGAAAGGTAGAGAAATTGGACACTTACCTCTTGAGAGCTTTCCCCAAACCTCACCAAATCCTTCCTTTCTTGCTCCCAAAAGCTTCCTCAAGGTGAGTGTGCAAGCTTTAATGAAGAAACCAAGTGGAAATAATGGCTAAATCAATGATGCATGGTGATGGAACTCATTCAGCCTTGGTGGACTTCAATGGAGATTCAATCGGCTGGTTTATTTTCAAGGTTGAAGATGATGGTTTCTATCCAAAAATGACTTATATAGGTGTCCTAAGAATTGAGTTAGTGGAGCACTTAAGTAAATTTTATTATTTAATTGTTCAAAGTTTCATAAATTACGCATTTGCCTTAATTCTTTCACTATTCATATAATGTACCATATTTTTATTTTTCATGACATTTTCAAACTATAATACCACTTATTTTTAATAGACATTGAGGTCAAAAGGCAACTCTAGGTATCAAATGACCAAAATGCCCCTCTGCGGGTTGTATTCCCAATTTTTCGGTAACACCAATTTTTGTCAGTTTCTTGCTTTTTCGTTCTTATTTGTACTAATTCATTAATTTTTCTTTGACATTTCTAATGTCAATTACACCTCTATCGGCATTTAATTATGTCTCGAAAATTAATTCTGAGGGTTCCCCGCGGTCCTAGGGTCGACAATTGCCTTCGCCGTAACTTCCCAGTGCGGTTACCCATTGCTACGGTACCGGTTCTTTTAACCTAGTTTCATTTCCTCTCTTTTATTTTTTCGTACTTTTTCTTGTATTTTCTTTTTATTTATTTCATCATTTTATGCCTATTTACTATTACTGAAATGTAGTTCCTGACATCCTGACTTGTCCGGACAGATATTAGGTCACCGGAGCAACAGAACGTACAGACTACGTACAGGGAGGATGTTATAACTCTTCCCCTCTAAATAAAAATTTCATCCTCGAAATTTATTCAGTGTAAATAATCAAGGAACAACTATCTCTTTGTCTTTTCACATTTTTGTGTATTATAATACTTTACTTTCTCTTTAATCTATCTTACTAATCTTAGTTTTGAAATTTTATCCTTATCTTGATTTACTATCGAAAATACGTAGCTCTACACAATAGTCCCAAGCCCGTACTGTAATCTGCAGCTTACAACACAAACATCTAGAATATTGTGTAGTTACCATGGTATATCCTAATAGATCAGATTTTCTAACATCTTATCTTTCTTAACTTCACTTTTTAGAACTGATTTACCTTTTTAAATTTTTACTATTCCACTCAACTTAATATTTGTAAGTGATTTTCATTCTACTATGGTTACTGTCGTCTTAAAATCCACTCTAATTTTGTTAGTTAATAATAATACCTCCCATCTCGGGTTAATTTTTCAGAAACTAGATCCTATTTCCCATCATACTGTGGTCTAATGGTTAATAACTAGAATATCTTGTTCAGATTTATCCATTTGAATTTGAATTTCTTTCTTTACAGATAATATAGTATATTTACCTGATGTGTCTGTTATTTCCTTGCTTCTTCATTTCCTTATGTTGTTTCATTGATGTCTAGGGTTGGCTTCTCTTTAGCTTCCATAGCATACACTTTTGGTGTCACTCTGACTTCGAGTCTTTCGATCGTCTCAGAAATAGCCTTCCATGAAATTTCAGTCGTCTCTACTTTACCAAATCTTCTACCCTTTTGCATTATGGGGGCAGGTCCATCAACTTGTACTGGAGCTATTAAGTCACTCCTCTGGGGGCAATCTTGTAGGAGCAAAAGCATGGAAAACACAAGTTTATATCATTGAATTCAAAAATTTTTCACCTAGGGTCACATGCATCATGCAAGATTCATTTTTATCTATTTGATTTCAATGATAAACACCATATTAAAACTCTTTTAATATGTTTTTGGATTTATATTTGCTATTTAAGATTTTAGAATTAATTAGATTAATTTTAAGAACTCTAGATTAGATCAAGAACAAGTGCACTAACTTCTTGATGCACTACAGTGTGTTTGTCACCTTTAGGATGCGTCTTTAGGACATCAGAAGTTGTCCCTCTAGTTTGTCCACACCAAGATCACCTATGGCAGCCCTTGAATAGCTTCTGAAGCTTTTTCTATTGATTAGAATATCAAGTTTTGCCTTTTAAAAGATTACAGATTTAAACTGGATACTAGAAACGATTTCTAGCATTTTTAATTCAAGAGATTGTTAACTAATCTCTTTGAATTGATGAGAGATTAAGAAGAAGAGTGGGAGAGGCAGCCAAGGGGTGGCGACACCTTTTAGAATACAGTAGCTTGTGTGTTTTGTTCTTACATCCTTACACTTATATAGCTAGGTCACCACTTAAAACCCTTGTCACATGTCACCTTTTGATTAGCTCTAAGTTTAATTGACCCAAACACATTGTGCCAAGTGTCAAACCTATATTTAATCTTGATTTTAATAATCTTACATGATTAAAAGACATATAGCAAGCTTATGTGTGGTGCCATGTGTCACCATCTCATGGTGCCACATGTCACCCTGTGAAATGATCAAAATGCCCCTGCGTCTTAATTTTGAGTTCTCAACCCAAAATAATTATTTCTCTTATTCTAATCAATTTATATCAAATATAAATTAATTAATTAATCTCTATTAATTAATTTCTCATTAATTAAATTCATATTTAAACACTTTAAATATAAATTTAACTTATACTATACATCCAATAACTTAGATTTAGTTTCAAGCCATGCTAGGGACTTTGTAATCTAATTGCAAACCAAACCTATTTAATTAATCAATTGAACTCTTTAATTAATTAATTAAATCATATTTAATTTAGTGATTACTTGTGTATGTGTGTGACTTACTAGACTCATCACTAATTGACAATGAGACATGATATCAACTCTTATTATCATTAGAACTCTTTCTTACCATAAATGATTTCTCTAAACCATTTTATGCACCTCATAGACCATGGTTAACACCTAGCATAGCATGCCATGGCCACCCAATCAGTAATAAGATTTATCTTAAATAAACCTATAATCATATGTTACCATGTACTAGAATCTCTCTGTTACAAAATCCCAATTCAAGCTGGAGTCATAGTTTATGTCAAACCCCGTTTGCTATAAATATTATGTTCTCTTCTAATTCCAATTCTTGATTAAAAGATTTTTCTCATCAGAAACTCTTTTCTAATTAAATCTATCTGTCCTGGCCAGGAACTTGAAACATCAAGAATAATTAAATGAACATATGATTTTATCCCTATTTACTTAGAGGAACATATTCTATCTTGATCAATACCTATCTCCATATATAACTAGTAGGAGCCAACACATGCCCATATACCCATACACAATACAAGTATGAAAGCAGTATCAAAGTCAAACCACCTATATACAAGATAACTGTGCTGTCTCAGGTCTAAAAATTATATGCACTGATATGATTTATGACAATACATTGACAAGAGTAAACTCTATGTGCTTGTCATAAGTGTCACTGATTCGACCTACTTATCATATATAAATGCCTATCATGTTTGTTATATGGCATGAGACTCACCATTCCATCTTATTTATATCTCATGTAAATAACTGGGGAACAAATATGAATACAATCTTTCTGAATAAGTCATGTCCTTATTATGAAGTATCCTCAATTGTGAACCTATTTATGATACTTTGTACTAGAAATACTGTCACTCATATTCTTAACAACTTAAGAATAGAATTTTTAACAAAATATCAATGGACCTTTTCTATTACACATAAATATATTATGTAAACGGAAAAGTGAAAATGCCTTTTATTAATAAAAACATGTACAAGATACATACTAAATGATATGCTCTAGGGCATACTACTAACAATCTCCCACTAGCACTAGAGCCATTCATTACAATATCTTAGACCTATCTTCTCAAGATGTCGGTCTAACTGAGTCTGTGACATAGGCTTAGTGAATGGATCAGCTGGATTTTCAGCTGATGTTATTTTCTGCGTGGCTACATCACCTCATCCAACTATTTCTCTGATAATTTGGTAGTGCCTTTCTATGTGTTTGGATTTCTGGTGAGATCGGGGTTCCTTAGCCTGTATGACTGCTCCATTGTTGTCACAGTGAAGTGGAACTGCTGACTCAATGGAAGGAACTACTACAAGTTCTGTCACAAACTTCTTTATCCAAATAGATTCCTTTGCAGTATCTGATGCAGCAATATACTTAGCCTCGGTAGTGGAATTTGCAGTCGTGCTCTGTTTGGAACTCTTTCAACTAACTGCACCTCCATTACAAATGAACACATACCCAGAGGTAGACTTTTTATCATCGATATCTGATTGGAAATCAGAATCAGTATAACTATCCAATTGAGAGTCTCCACCTCCATAAATCAAGAATAAATTCTTAGTTCTTCTCAAGTACTTAAGAATATTCTTGATAGCTATCTAGTGTTCCAAATGTAACATCCTCCCTATGCGTAGTCTGTACGTTTTGTTGCTCTGGCGACCTAATGTCTGTCCGGAAATGTCAGGATGTTTAGAACTACACTTCGGTGATAGTGAATAGACATATAATGATGAAATAAATAAAATGAAAATACAAGAAAAATTAAAGAAAAATAAAAGAGAGAAAATGAAACTAAGTTAAACGAGTCAGCACCGTAGCGATGGGTGACCGCACAGGGAAGTTATGACAAAAGCCATTGCCGACTCCAAGACCGTGGGGAACCCTTGGAATTAAATTTCAGGACATAATTAAAGGTTTTCTTGAAATGTAATTGACACTAGAAATATCAAAGAAAAATTAATAAATTAGTATAAAGAAAAATAAAAAATCAACTCGAATAAGGGCATTTTGGTCATTTGACACCTAGAGTTGTCTTTTGATCTTAATGTCCATTAAAAATAAATGATATTACACTTTCAAAATGTCATAAAAAATTAAAATGAGGTACATTATAGTAATAGTGAAAGAAATGAGGCATAAAATGTAAATTGTAAAACTTTGAATATTTAAACAATAAAAGAAACCTTAGTGCTCCACTAATCATGAATTATGGGACCTAAATAAAGCAAAGTGGATAGAATTTCAGTCTATCTTCATCCTCTCAAATAACCAACCGAATTCCTCCATGAAAACTCCATTGCCGTAGCTCACTTCAAGCTCCATGCACTCCACTTCAAGCCATCTTTCACACATAATTCCTTCATTAAAGCTTTCCTACTCAACTTGAGGAAGATATTGGGAATAAGAAAAAGAAGATTTGATGAAGTTTTAGGAAAGCTCTCAAGTGGTAAGTGTCCAAATCCCCTCCCTTGCTTTAGTAAACTTCATGTTTAAGTTAAGGTGAGTTGAATGGTGAAGAGAATGAAAGAATTTATTGAGTTATGAAATTGTTCAATCTCGACAGCTATGAGAACCTATGTTGCTTGAGTTTTTCCTACCTCTAATGGATGGAAATTAATGTTGATTTTATCATTTTAA
Organism: Hevea brasiliensis; assembly: GCF_030052815.1. Classification (NCBI taxonomy): domain Eukaryota; kingdom Viridiplantae; phylum Streptophyta; class Magnoliopsida; order Malpighiales; family Euphorbiaceae; genus Hevea; species Hevea brasiliensis. The sequence goes on along the minus strand of NC_079503.1, from coordinate 70,156,175 downwards.
AGCTGTAGTAATTTAGTTTCCATGTATATGTATATTGAGTAGTTGAAATCAAGGGTTTGGAAAGCCATTTGAATACCTTAGCAAACTACCACTTTTGACGGCCTTTAAACTCATGAATTAATGTTTGGTTGCATGAATTTTCTTGATGAATTATGGTGAAGATGAATGGAGGGCAGTGTATGTGAAGTAATGGTTGGAAGGTATATGTAATAATTAAGTATTTTCATGTATATGTTATGTCGAATTTAACTTTGTGAATTAGGGTTGTATAATGTACATGGAGCACTTATATATTCTGCCCAAATAGACATGATTGAGATATGATGAATGGTATAAAAGTTTTACGAATGTATAATTGTAGTTTTGGGAGGAGGAGAAATGGCATTTGGGAGTGTTCTTTAATGTGCAGATTGTGTGTTGTGAAGGCAGTAGGTAAATTGAACCATAAGTGAAAATTGGTGACACCAATTGGTAAGAGGCCAATGGAAGGTGAAACTAGACACAAAATAGGCCAACTTTCATGTAGAAATGTTATCAAAATTCTGTCTAGAAACTGACCTTAAAAATGATCTAATCCGAAATTTGTAATGTGCAAGCCCAGATTTTTGACCATATGAATAGTAGTCACTAAAATGACCATAACTCACTCAAAACAGGTCCAAATGACCTGAAATTTATACCATGGAAAGCTTATACATAGAGCTACACTTCTTATGAAGACACAAAGCCCAAAAATGGCCAGAACCAAGTGAAATCGCTTGCCCAATTTAGGGTACTAAAACTACCAGAACAAAATTTGACCAAATTTTGCACTAAAGATGTAATCTGTCCAGCTTTAGTAAATTGACCATATCTTGGTCTATACAATTCAGAATGACCTGAAATTTATGACAAAAGTTCAATAAGACATAGAGCTACAATTTTTCTTCTTTGACCAGAAGCTAAAAACTAAGAGATATAGGACATTAAGCTAGACCAATCTAGCACGCTAAAAATGAAAATTTGACATTTACATACAATCAAGCTTGAAGTAATTTGGCAATAAATGCTAACTTGTGAAAAGGGTAAATTGTACTATATTGGCAGCATATTGAATTACAAATTGTGACATGTTGATACTAGAATCAACTTATCCATGATATCTAAAAAGGTCAACATTTGTATTGACTTGTGAATTACATAATAACTAGTAAACTCTAAAAATGAAGAATTAAACAATTAATTTGTAATATGCCATAGTTTGCCTAGTTGACTAATTTGGATAGGTTGGCATGCCAATAGGATTCTGATAATTGTTCTGTAAATGGCTTCACGCCGTACTGTGTTTTCTGGCTTATTATGCCATACTATGATTTTAATAGCCTATGACTATACGAGTTATGTTATTATACTCGGCTTAATGCCTTATTGATTATATGGCTTTTTAGCCACACTGTTTGCATACTGGAAGATACTTTGTGACTAATGGTGTGACGGCCCGAGGTACTAGGTACCCATTACTTATATATCTGTTTATCCAGTCTGGTCAGTGTATAGGCTACACGGGCAGGTAATTTAAATGTTATTAAATTCAGATAGTTAAACTAAGTGTATTAACGTGCAGTACAACTAAATTAAGTAAAAATAAAATATGCTCAATAAAAACATGAAAAGCTTTAGATGAACAATTTTATTAAATATTTCCGAAGAATTAGTCTGCAAAGACTATAGGCATCGAAAATCATAAATAATTAATTTATTTTATTTTAGTTTATTTCTCTTTATAATTGGCACCACTAAGCAAAATTGCTTAGCGTGTTGCTTTTGTAATGCGTAGGTATTAGAGACACAGCTAGGGAGCCCAGCAGACCTACAACCAAATGAGACATCAGATCTGCACAGGAGTCTGGAGTCATCTGCACTGCATTGCATACATGGTAGAACTTAGGATATCTTGTATTTTGTACTTCTATTTTATTTTGAAATTCGGCCCTGTATTTTGTAATATTATGAAAGCTCTAAAGTTTGTAATATTTTGTACATATTAAATAACATGGAGATTTTCTGGATATATTTGAATTATTATGGACTGTATTATGGAACTGTTTAATGACTGTGAAAGTCTATTGACTTTACTGAGAAATTGAAGCAGTGAATGAAATTGTAATTTTGAGAATACTATATTGAGACTGTTTTTAATAGGTGCAGAAGGACTGTTTGTCCAATTTACAGATGGCACTTTGCTAAATTTTTGTTAAAAATTTTACAACACTCAGTTTTATCAAAACATAAAATAATAAACAATCATGATATAAATTTCACACAACGGTTTCCTAAATCAAATTAAGTATTCAGAAAATAAGATAATCACAGACTAGGTGCTCCGACATGCCGTGTGGCATGCTTTACTTGGTTATACTGTAGACAAGTGAGGGGTGTTACATTTAGTGGTATCAGAGCACGGTTTAGGGGTTTCTAGACCTAGATAGATTGCATATTATGTATTGCATTGTAAGTATTAAGATGACTCTAATGCAGATCTTTTGATTGGTTATTTTGATCAGAATATGGACTCCACATCGGAGAGAGCGATCGATGAGGAGGTGGAGAGTCATTCTCCATCTATGACTGAGCCTGGAGACAGGAGGGAACCTGCTCCACCCGTACCTGAGACACCAGCACAGCCTCCACCAGTCACATTTCAGCAAATGGCTGAATTCTTTAGACAGATGGTAGGAGTTATGCCACCACCACCACCTCCACATCAAACATCTCATTTGGAGAAACTCAGGAAGTTTAGAGCGGTCGATTTTATAGGAAAAAGGGAAGATGATTCTATCACAGCTGAAAACTGGTTGGACAGAACTGGAAGAGTTTTGAAATAACTTCACTGTACTCCAGAGTAGAGTTTGGAAGCTACTGTATCACTAGTGCTAGATGATGCATACCAATGGTGGGATACAGTGACTAGTGAGGTGCCACTAGAGCAATTAACTTGGGATTTCTTTCTCACTGAGTTCAGAAAGAAGTATGTGGGCAGTGTATACCTGGAAGAGAGAAGAAGGGAATTTATTACCCTACGACAGAGACAGCTGACAGTGGCTGAATAT